>NC_067478.1:111442933-111807933 GCF_947179515.1 Apodemus sylvaticus
GGGTCCTGTATGTATTAGGCAAACATTCTGGCACTGGACATACAGACCAGTCCTGAAAACAAAGTTCTTATTATGGTCTCATGTTGGTCAACAATGGAATCTGAGCCTAAGGTTTAAGAAGCCTGGAAGACCATCTGTGGAGCCCAGTGCTGTATGGGACACAATTTCCACTACCTCCATTTGATAAAGCTGTCCTGAGTCTGGCACTAGTGGGAGTCAGGCTGAAAACTGAGCACGTGACTACAGGTCCACAGTAACAGCAAGAAATCATCCAGGGACTAGGGCGTAGATGCAAATGAACAGCAAGCTGACTGAAGCTAGAGGGAGATAGGTGGGGAGGCCCAAGGTCTGTCTGCAGTACTGGGCGGCCAGAGCCCAGGCCAGATTCGTCAGTAATCCATCTGTAGCAAGCTCAGTGTCAAAGAACACCTCAATCTTCTTTTTGAGGCCCCAGGAACCTGGGAGCTGAGGGGCAATGGATATCCTGGTCTAGCAGAACAAACCGGATGGGAGTCGGGGTAACTAGCTATGGAGATCATGCCACAGAGGGGTGGCTGGCATACCACTTGTAGAGAATTGTTTAGTTGGACTTGGAACCTTTGTTCAAAGTAAGGCCTTCCCAGGGATACACGGCTCTGCTGATTCTAGGGGGGCAGAGCAGGAGGCAGAGGAGCCAGCACTCCAGACTCCATGCAGCACCCCATCAGCCCTGCCCGTCTGTCCGTCTGCCTCAGCACTGGGCTTAGCATCAGTCCTGCCCATCTGCCTGTCTGTCCATCTGCCTGTAAGCTATGGCCTCAGCATCAGCTGCCTGCTTTCCTTGGTGTGTAAGTATTTTTCCCAGGGCATGAAGCCCAAGATGAAATCTGTCTCTTAACCAGAACAGGTGGAGCTTTTTCAAATAGATTCTAAGGTGAACTCAGGGCCTTAGGTGACTAGACAAGGAAGTAGGCCAAGGCTGCCCTGACTGAGCTGCAGAGTGAGCTCTGCCCGTGGCCTGACCTGCGGTTCCCTTGGCCTTACTCTGGCTGAAGTCTGCTGCAGCTTCTGGGCTAGGTGCTAAGCAGGCTTTGCCACAGACCTGGATCCACCAGGCAGTGTGCCCAGATGTCGTTCAAAGCTTAGAGGCTGCAAAGCCCAGGGACTGACTTGCCAATCTTCCCTGAGGACCGTAGCACGGCCCCCTCCACTTGGGAGAACAGATTTAATTGTAGAAGTACCTCAGGCAAAACTCTACAGCTGGTCAGCAGGCATCTTCTCCCTTCCCCTAGCATTGCCTCTCTCATCTGAAAACCATTTGCCTCTGCCTCTATACACCAAGCAGAGGCTGGAAGAAGATTGTGTGGCCTGCTGAGATGTCCCAGGCAGTGCTGTTGGCAATTCCTGGTTTATTTCTGGGCCTGAAACGTCACCCCACTCAGCGGCCTGACCTCTCAGTCTTGTTCTCCACTTGAAAACTGAGGCGTTGGGATAGAGCACAATTGTAAAATTTACAACCTTCAACTTCCAGGAAAGAGAAGATGGAGCCAGACACCTCCGCCTGGCAGTGTGGGTGTGCATCCACCACCTTGGGGTGCCAAGGACAGGCACCATCCCCCACTGCCCTACACCTACGGTGTACAACGAGGGTTCACCATGACCCCAGTACACAGCAGCAAGGGCTCTGGGAGGGCTGTAGCCTGGGGACAGCTGAGGGGTCCCAGGCACTTGTTCCCTGAGCCAGTTGGCCATGATGGCGCGGTCTAGTGCTCTCAAAGCTGTCCCTATGCACTTGAAAGGTTCTACTAGTACCCTTGTTTTTGCACGGTCCAGGACGAGGCATACTCCAACTCCTGAGTCCATTCTTAATTTTTCTTTCTTTTTTTTCTTACTTTTTTTTTTAAAGGATTCATTTATTTTATGTATGTGACTACACTGCAGCTGTCTCCAGACACACCAGAAGAGGACATCAGATCCCCTTACAGATGGTTGTGAGCCACCATGTGGTTGCTGGGAACTGAACTCAGGACCTCTGGAAGACTAATCTCTGAGCCATCGCTCTAGACCCCCAACCCCCATTCTTAATTTCCATCCATGTTTTGATTTCAAAGTAAACCTCGGGTTTCCCACCTCACTTCTCCGATGGGCCTTTGGCTGTCGTGTGTGACAGTGCGGGGCCGGTGCTCAGCCCACGCATGCCAGGCACAGCTTCACTCTTGCTCTAACATGGACGGAGACTGAGACCACAGGGAGAGCAGCTTGGCTTCAAGTAGCTGGGTAGCCAGGACCCTGATAGATCTCTGTGAGTTCAAGGCCAACCTGGTCTACAGAGTGAGCTCCAGGACAGCCAGGGAACCTTGTGGGGTGGTGGCGGGGAGGAGAGAAGCACTATGCAGTTCAGGCTCCGTGTTTAACTAGGCTCGCTGCATATCTGAGTAGAGGGCTTTAGGAAGCAATCGGAAAAGACCCCAATCTCTAACCCCAGTGCTCACAAGGCTGAGGGGATCAGATTGTCTTAAAGTTGAGGCCAGCTTAGGCTGTAAATAAAGCAGGTGCTTGCCTCAAAAACAGTAAAAGGGACTGGGGAGGGAGGGCTGGAGAGATGGCTCAGGTTAGGATCACTGACTGCTCATCCAGAGGTCCATCCCCAGCATCCACAGACGGCTCATTACCATCTGTAATGGGATCCAATGCCCTCTTCTGGCCTGCAGGACATATACTTCTGGCAGAAGACTACATACATAAAAAAAAAAAAAAAATCTAAAACAAAAACCAAACAAAAACCCTATAAGGTTCAAATGTTTTACTTGACTATTTCATTCGATGGTTCGGAGTGCTTTGGCAGAAGACTCACATCAACATTTCCAGCATGTCTCTGGTGGCTCACAATCTCCTACATATACTCTAGTTCTAGAGGATCTTCTGGTCTCTGCCACTAGGCACACACATGGTGCACAGACATACATACAGGCAAACACTCACATACATTAAAAGAAAACAAAAAAAGTTTGACAAGGCCACACAGTGAGCTCCTGTCTAAAATAAGAAACAAAGCTGTAGGCTGACGCTGCAGAGCCTGGCACAGGGAAGTGTCTGGACCTGACTGAATATCGCCTACCATGCCAGAAGCCAGTGCTGCCTCAGAGCCCTGGGTGACAGGGATGTCATACACAATCTGTGGCCTCTGTCCGCGGGTGCTGCAAGATGTCCTCTGAGCCCTTGAAATGCCATTCTGGGCAGGAGGTGGGGCTGCGATTTAAACTGCTAAGTCTGGGTCAGGCTGACCAGCAGTGGTGGTGGGTACACAGGGCAGCCATGAGTGGCCAGCTGTGAGCACACAAGCCCCGCCCAATCAAACTTGGGGCCCTGGCTCCCCTGGCTGCATCACCAACCGCAGGGAAGACCAGGAAGGGGGAGGGGACGGTGAGAAGACAGGCCTTCAGAAATTGCCAGCAGGACTCTCAGAAGCTGCTGCTGCTGCTGCTGCTGAGGACTAGGCACCATTGCTCCTTGACCTTCTGTTTATTACCAGAATTGTGGCTGTTCCGTCAGCTACTTCCCTGGCCACCGTCACCTCCGCCTCTGCACTAGGGCGAAGGCACACTCTGCTGACGCGTACACTACACAGCCTCACAGCTCTGCTTGCTTTCCTAGTAGCAATTTAATGTACAAAATGAGTCACTGCTGTACCTAAACATAATTTTTTGAAAATTTCTTTAAGGAAAAATGAGGCAATGCTGTCTTTCCTCAGGTGCCACGAGACTGTGGCTATCAGAAACCCATTCTAGGGTGAAGGGACCTGCTTCCAACGAAACTAGAGCTGACCACCACCCTCACATGCTTCCTGTGACGAGTCTTCGCTCTGTGGAGTCTGGGTTCCTTGATACTGTCCACTACAGTTAAGGTCACACAGAAACCAAGTATGAAGCCCCAAGACCCCTCGTGCCCCCAGGGCCCTCCCTGTAGGAGCACAGTCACTGCCCCACTGGGGATGGGCGCAGCATCAGGTCTCACTTTTACTACACATAAGGAGGCCAGATCCTGCAACACAGCCATCTTGACAAACCAACTCTGAGAGTCTTCTCCTTACCAACTGCACTACACTATAATCACATCTTCCATGCTCTGGAAGACTGTTCTGTTCTACTGCTGGGTGAATCGTCTGTTACATCATGGACAATGACACAAGGTGAAGAAAGCATTTTCAGTAGGGTACCGAATGCACAAATGACAAACTGGCTCCTCTGAACGTAGAGGCCTTAGCACTTGGTTGTACATGGTGAAAGTAACAAATATTCCACACATACTGCTCCAGATATTCTAAAACCCAGCGAAGTGCACACAGTGTCAGTGACCTTACTTTTGTCATGCTCACATCTACAAGTAATGGTTCAACATTCATAGCTATCCAGAGTCCTTCTTGGGCAGATCCGGCCCCACCTGGAGGGCCCTGCTGCTCAGTGTCAGCACAGTGGACCAGTCTGGAACGTGACCCACGGAGAAGTCCACAGTGCTCTGTAGATAACGGCCCTCTAGAGAGCAGTATCTGTGCCTACAGCGCTCACACAGAGGCTATTAGAGTTGCCAGAGCTTCATTCCCTGATGATGCTTCCTGTCTAAAAGACTGAAACCCTGTTGCTATGGACATGGGCCGGGCTCTTGGGACAGAACAACTAGGACAGAGGGGAATGCGTGCTAAGCACAGCTCAGAGGATGATGTTTAGTCACTTTAAGATCCTGGCATCAACTGCCAAGATTTTCGATGTCTTTATTTTTTAAAAAAATAATTTAACGGCTCAGTATTTTTAAAACCAGTACATACCGTGTGTATATGTGGAAGCTTCTACAAGCACAGACATGCCGCAAGCACACACATGCAAGTCAGAAGACAACTTGTCAATCCTTGTGTACCATGTGGGTCCCAGGTATCACACTCAGACCCCTGGGCTTGGTGGCAAGTGCCTACTAAGGCATCCCCTGCCTCATTTCTGTTGTTTTCTGAGACAGGTTTTCACTATGTAGTTCAGGCTGGCCTCAAACTTGTGACCATCCTGCCTCAGCCTTACCCCAGCCCCACGCTGGGCACCAGCACACAGAAGTCACTCTGGTTTGGTGTGCACTTCCTAATGTTCTGATGTAGGCAGGAACCCTGGCACTCCTTCCCATGGTGACTGGATCACCAGGAAATCCCGTGAGAAGGCATGTCTTCAGGCCTCTTAACCATGTTTATGTCAATGCATCTTTTTACAGTTTGGCAAGAATCAGCATCATTGCAAGGGAATCAGCCTGTGGTGACCTGATTTTCTGAACTCTAATTTCTCAGCCATTAGTGATAGAGGGCTTCTGCATCCCACTGAAGGAATGCTAGAAGATAGAAGGTCTTTGCTGGTGGTTTCTTTTAAAATACTGTTTTACCCTTCAGAGTTTTCCAAGCATAATGTATTTCAAAGGAAAAGATGCTCAGGATGTAAGAGGGTCAAGGGTCGTCTTCTCAAGTGGCTATCCCACACCTTAGGAGGGCTCACCTCCAAAGCCATTCTGTCTTCCCTCTGACCTGCAAGTCTCCTCCACTTCAGTCTAAGTTTCGTCATAACGACAGTGCAGTGACAGGCAAGCACGTGAAAGCACCCGATCACACACACAAACATGGAACAGAACAAGTAAGCCAGAGGCCAGTTGTTTTCATTGGGTTTTTACAACTCTGTATATGAAACAAGTATTGGAACAAGTTGCTCTCTCCACACTGTAGTCCTCCATTTCCTGTGTGGAATCTGCCCGAGAGGTGAAGGCAGTGAACTGGGGAATCTGTGCCAGAATGGACATGTGGAGGCAAAGGTCAACCTGCAGGAGCCAGGTCTCTCCAGGTGGGTCCTGGGGACCAACCCCGGGCCACCCCACTTGGTGGCAAGCACCTTTGCCCACCGAGCTAGCTTCCCGTCCAACTGCACTCATGGATTCAGGTACCAAAACCACACCTCAGCTCTCTCATGGATTCACACCCATACCTCAGCTGTCTCACGGATTCACATCCACACCTCAGCTGACTCTTCCCAGATGTGTGTGAAGACTCACAACTTGCTATAACTCTTTTCTCTGGGTGACAACAACCCTTTCATAATTTGCTTATTGAATCACAGGAAATTGTCACCATAACCATTCCATTAAGGGGCAGGCCTCAGCCAGCGTGTTGGAAAGGTAAATTAAGACACCAAGCAATGGAAAGATGGGCAAACCCCATGTTCATGTTTCCCACCTTGGGCTAGTCAAAGCCCGCGTGGGACCCATAGCATCACCCACAGAGGAGCAGCACGGCCTGATGCCAGTTTAAGACATGCACTGCCACAAATGGCGCAAAATCTCACCAGACATTCCACTCCAAGAGTAAGTGGAACTTGGCAAGGAACTACACAACGCCCACAAACTCTCAACATCTAAATGACCCTTGACACAGGGGGAGGAAGAACTACAGACATGCAGCAGGAACAACAGCCCTGCAGTCATCGTCTACCGAGTCACAACCTAAGCACCCATCCCCATGCCAACAGTGCATCTGCTGTTGCTACTGCAGGGTGTGCTCCTTCAGCCAGCCCTTCCTCAGACAGAGCAACTGTCACTTGTCACCTTTGCAGACACCTACATAATGCCTCTCTATTCTGTCACCTATTCTTTTTCCTGTCGTGGTGGAAGATATTTGAATGCATTCCTGCTTTAGACCACAAGCTGTCCTCGGGCAGGCATGACAACGCAGGCCTTAGTGTGGCTGCGTGCCAGGCCCTACCCTATGCTTCTCCGTCACCCCCAGGAACCCTCCTCCACTGCCTCAGTTTACCTGTCTTTGTACTTGATCACAGCATCCACGATCTTCTTCATCTTCTTGGTGAGGTTAGGTGGGTTTGGGGACAGTTTCTCAGCAGGTGGCCGCCCTCGTTTTTTCTGCTTCTTGCTCTCCTCATCCTTGTCACGGCTGCGGGTGCTGGTGGTCGGGGTGGAGGAGCCGGCCTCGCTGTCTCGCTTACGCTTACGGGAAGATTTCTTCTGCCGGACCTCCTCTTCGATCTCCTCCAGCGTGCCCTCCTCGATAGCCTTCAGAGTCAATAGTGATAAAATAGGACAGCCAGCACCCAGGTCGACACAGAGAGGCCGCGATACGCACTCCTGGGGCCCGGCTAGGGAGGGAGGAGGCCCCCACACTGACACCCTTCCAACATGGCTGGCTCAGAGCACAGTATCTACTGGGAACCCCGAGGTAGGAAGGCTAGTGCTCCATTACTTTGATGCTCCACCCAGTGTGCATTCAGAAGACTGAGCACACAGGCCAGCAATGCGCCAGGCAAAAGCCCATCCACACTGGTACAGACACCCACAAGACACACTCTGCTCCTAAAATTCATTTATGGATTGATTGTGTGTGTGTGTGTGTGTGTATGTATGTATGTATACATGTGGCAATGGGGGTGGAGGTCAGAGGACAAGCTATGGGAACTGGCTGTTTCGTGGCCTGGAGGGACTGAGCTGAGGTCAGACAGGGTGGTAATGGACATTGAGGCCTTTACCCACTGAGCTACTTCCTGTGCCCGCCCACTTTCTGCACTGTGATATGCTGTCTTAGCTGTTGATTAGCATGGGGTGCGGTGGAATCAAGTGCCCACAGTGGCTAGCAGCCATCCCTCTCAGAACCCTTATTCAGGCCGATCTGTGAGCCCCAGAGCAGCTGTGCGCTGTAGCTCAGGCCCACTGTGTTGTCTATCTCCTGTCGCTTTACTACTACTGCTGCTGCTGCTGCTGCTGCTGCTGCTGCTGCTGCTTATGTGTTTGTTTAGATTCAGGGTTTCATGTAGCTCCACTTCTGGGTAAGGCATGTGCCATCATGTCATTCTTGTCCCCTGCAGTGCCACTGTCTTCCTTTCTCACTTGGTGAGGTGTTGAGGATAGAATCTGGTCCCAGGTACCAGCTAAGCAGTGTCCTGCTGCACAGCCTGTCTGCCTGCTCAGTCTTTCAGTGCACTAGCTAGCTGCACTAATTTAATTCCAACCAGTCCCTGAACACTTGAAAGTGTTTGTATGTGTGTGTAAGGTTTAGTTTATGGGGGCCGGAGAGATGGCTCAGTAGTCAGGAGCACTGGCTCCTTTCCAGAAGACCTGGGTTCAATCCTAGCATCTACATGGCAGCTCCCAGAGGTCTGTAATCTCAATTCCAGGGGACCTGACACCATCACACAGACATATATAGAGGCAAAACACCAATGCACATTAAAAATAAAAAAGAGATAAAATGTAAAAACGATTTATATTACTCTTTTGTGTGTGAGTGATCCCATGGAGACCAAAAACAGGGGCCACATTAGATTCCCTCCACGGGCCACACCCTCCAATCACTGCTAGGGCTGAGAAGAGACTCTCAGCAGACTCTCCTTAGTGGGTAGTGCCCTATAGTGTCTTGTGAGAATGTGTGTGTGTGTGTGTGTGTGTGTGTGTGTGTAAAGCTGTTGGAGCCCTAGAAGCTGAGAGAGACAAAGATATCGCCCAGGCCCTCGAGGGAACATAACCCTACCAGCAAATTGCCTTCAGTGTCCTCATTCTCTGCAAATGTTTCAGAATTATGTTGAGTGGCCCAATTATGGTACCTTATCTAAGCAGTTCCAGAAAAATACAAGCCTGGGTAGCAGCCAGATGGGCTAGGAGATCTGGGCACCCAGGCGCCCAGCCTGAAGTGTGTTTACTACTACTCACATGCCCACAAGCAGCATGGGAGAGCACCAGCAGTTTTAGAGTTTCCTAATGTAAACTGGATTTTTCTTTGTTTATTTTTTGGATTTGGTTTTTTTGAGACAGGGTTTCTCTGTGTAGCCCTGGCTGTCCTGGAATTCACTCTGTAGACCAGGCTGGCCTCGAACTCAGAAATCCGCCTGCCTCTGCCTCCCAGAGTGCTGGGATTAAAGGTGTGCACCACCACTGCCTGGCTAAACTGGATTTTTTGAAGCAAGGTCTTCAGTAATCAGGGGCAGCCTTGAATTTCTGATTCTCCTACCTCTACCTCTACCTCCCAAGTGCTAGGCTGACAGGCACGTGCCTCCTTACCTGACTTGATCATTGTAAATTGATTATGATTAGGATATGCTCCCTGTGAAAAGCATTCTCTTCAGCCAATGCTGACAGGACAGCTGGATGTGGACACACAGCATTCACACCAGATCCCATCCGCAAACTATAGAGAACTGAACAAACCACAGAACGTAATGTAGGAAATCAAAGTAGGAGAGCTGGGAGTCGGCTCAGCGGGAAAGCATCTGCAGTGCAAGCTAAGGACCCGAGCTTAGATCTGCAGTACTCCATTATAAACGCTATGGGCTGGAGAGATGGCTCAGAGGTTAAGAGCACTGACTGCCCTTCCAGAGGTCCTGAGTTTAAACCCCAGCAACCACATAACCACATGGTAGCTCACAACCATCCATAATGAGATCTGATGCCCTCTTCTGGTGTGTCTGAAGACAGCTACAGTGTACTCAAATGCATAAAATAAATAAATAAACAAATCTTTAAAATAAAATAAACGCCAGGTATGGTGGCGTACATCCTTAGCCTGGCATGGTGGGGTATAAGGAGACAGGATGTCCTTGAGTTTAATGTCTGGCCAGTTTGGGCAACAGTCAACCCCAAAAGGGGCCTGGAAGAAGGCTCAGTGGTTGAAAGCACAAGCCGCTCTTCCAGAGGACCTGGGTTCCATTCCCCACGCCAACTCTGACTCCAGTTTCAGGAGGTCTGATGCTCTCTTCTGGTATCCGCAGGCACAGACATACATGCAGGCAAAACAGCCACATACCTCAAATCAGTCTCTACGGGGAAAATACTGAGACACTCATGAAGTAATCTTTTTAAAAAAGATATATTTTTATTATTTTATGTGTATGAGTATCTTGCCTGCATACACATCTGTGAACCACACGTGTGCCTGGGACTGAAGGTGGTGAGCCTCCACTGGTTCTAGGAATTGAACCCAGGTCCTCTGCAACAGCAAGTGCTCTTAACCACTGACCCAATTCTCCAACCCTGAAGTGTTGTATTTTTAAAAGAAGTAAAACTACAAAACTGTCAAAACAAAAGGTAGGCCTAGTGGTGCACACCCATTGTCCCAAGACTTAGAAGACTCGGGCGGGAAGATTACTATTGAGTTTGAAGACAGCCTTGTGATCATAACTACCAGGCCAGCTAGGGCTGACACAGCAGACTACCCCATGAAGTATAAAGAAAAGCAAGACAGAAAATGGGGATAAATCTTTGTACCTTGAATTTGGCAAGGTTTAAATATCTACCAGAGCATAAACTAGGTAAACAGAACCACCAAGGTGGCTCACAAGAGCGTGCCCGTGGGCGGCAGAGAACAGACTCCTGCCAGTCCTCTGGCATCCATGTGGCACGGCGTGTGTGCCTCCACTCTTCTCCAAGTATCATGTACACACGGAACAGTGATAATAACTTTAAGGGGAGGTCAGGAGGGACGGCTGGGGTTACTAGCTCAGACCGCTTTTGCAGAGCACCCGGGGTCAATTCCGAGCATCATGGCACGGCACAACCTCTCCCTCCTCCCCTGCAACCTCATGCTCAGGGATCAGACGCTCTCTTCTAAACCCACTGGCTGTGAGCACGCACAAACATAAAACAAAGTGAATAGTAACAAGAAGAAAAAGGAAGAGGAGAGTAAAAGGGAAACAGAGAAGGGGGATCCACCCCTAAGTGGATCTATGATAAGAAACTTTGGCGGGTGGTGGTGGCGCACGCCTGTATTCCCAGCACTCTGGGAGGCAGAGGCAGGCGGATTTCTAAACTCAAGGCCAGCCTGGTCTACTGAGTGAGTTCCAGGATAGCCAGGGCAATACAGAGAAACCTTGTCTCAGGAAAAAAAGAAAAAGAAAAAAAAAAAAAAGAAACTTTAAGATCTCCTGGGGCTGGAGAAATGAGTAGTAAAGGTAGCTTGTCGCCCATGTGATGACCTGAGTTTGGGTCCCAGGATCCACGTGGTACAAGGTCAGATTTGCCTCTCACCAAGTTGTCCTTTAACTTCCACGTATGCCATGGCTTGGGTGCACCCTCCCCAAGCCCCATAAATGCACATTGCAAATAAATAGAAACATAATTTAAAAATTTTTAAGAAGAGAAGGCAGGCATCACTGTGTGTGTCTGCAACCCCAGCTCCTTGCGAGGATGGGCAGGAGGACGGACTGCGCCCATGAGCTGGAAACCAAACGGGCAGCACAGTAACAATGTCTTCTGAAAGGACAGCGCTAGGTAGCAAGGGCCACAAACAAACTGCTCCAGAAGATACAGGAATGGGTAAGAAACACAAAGACCACACAACCAAGGCGAGATGTGACAGGTCTGAGTGAGGGAGAGGCAGGGCCAAGAACTGGCGCACAAGTGGCCAGCCATTTCTTCTACGGATCCCATTCCCAGGCTAGCCATTTGTTCTGCTGATCCCATTCCCAGGTGCACACAAGAGACGGTAAGGCAGGCACACATGGCTCGCCATTATGTCACCAAAACAGCCCCTCGAAGTAAGCACCCCAAACACCCACCAATGGGTGGGTAGAAAGATAATGAAGCACTCTGAAGAAGGCAGCATTTAGGTGCTAGGCTCCCAACAGCTAATGGTGTGAAGTGGAGCATGGTGCTTGCCTGTAGTAAGAGCACTTGGTGGGGTGGGGAGGACACAGGAAGATGAGAGTGCAGGCCAGCCTGCCCTACACAAAACACCAAAGCACATCAATCGGGCAATTAAAAATATGCTAAGTGGCGCTCACTGGCAGCACAAACACTGAACTGGCATAGAGACACTTAGTGTGACCCCTGCCAAGGCTGACACACCAATCTGTGAAGTAGTCTGTGTTTAAAAAAACAAAAACTGCCAAGGGCAATAGTGGCCGCCAATGTAAGAGAACAAAGGTGTTAATAGAAGCAAGCAAAAGACGCAATTTGGGGATGATGAGGCCGCACTAATGCTGACAGGAAGGCTGCCTGACTCTAGCAATGGACCTTCAAAAGGAACTATGTGTGGCCTGTAAATTCCACCTCAAGAACCTGTGCACAAAATTCAGCAGTGTGATGACTTGACCTGAAAGCCTCCTAGTGCTTTGTAAATGTGAAGCCGACGACAAGTCCTTAAGGAGTGATGGCCTTACTACTCAGAGCACTGTCTTCCTGGAGTCCCTGTCCTAGGTTCTGGAAGATTCTGAGGAGCTCCCATCCCAAGATTTGTTTGACTTCCTGGCCGGTTCTTTTCTTTCACAGACTCGCCATGTAACCAGGTTACCCTTGAACTCTGGTCTCAACCCCAGAACTAGAGACACGAGCATCACACTGGCTTCCTTGGTGTGCTCTAGAAGAGGCTCTTCTGAGCTCCCACGGCTACCTGGCCACACAGCAGAAGCACGCAGATCACCCCTGGATTGCCACCTGCCTTCCTGTAACAGCTCCTTCTGGGCTGTGCTCACAACATGACTTTAGGGCTGGACTGGGGAGTGCTAACCCCAGTGCAGACCCTGGCGCCAGACGCCTGGTACTCCAGCTATGGCCTCCCTCTGCAGCCACTGCTGCTTGCCCAACCTCTACGTGCCCTCCGCCTGTGTGCCTAGGGCAGGCAGCTCAGCTGCAGGCAGGGACCTGAGACCTCGGCCCTCAGCAAAGCCAGGTCGGGAGCCTAGGCCCTTGTCACCTCCTGGGGGATGTGCTGATTGTTTACAAGGCTCTCTCATTAGTCAACCGCATAAAAAAGTAAGCATCTATACTTAGAGCTGGTAGCATGCTAATTGCTGGCTCTTCCATGTGACAGCTATAGAAGTAGGAACTAAATGTCCCTACGACCTCCTGTTGGAAGCCATGCAGCGGTGAATGCAGCCAACAATGAGGGAAGGTATCAGTCTGGATGACCAAAGAAGGTCGGCTTCAGCTCCCAGCCCTGCCCGGCACGGTCTGGGGCGCACAGCCCTCTCAGGCATGTACCTTGAGCCACTGCTTCTCTGTCAGTGAGTCGCTGTAGTCTACCTCCTTGCGGTGCCGAGAACCACGGCCGAACATCTTCTCCTCTTCCTCCTCACATGTCAGCCGCTCCACCTCTGCATCGTCCTTGATGATCCAGGATGGGAGCTCATCCTCTTCCATCAGGCGTGGCTTCCGCTTGGGGTTGCGGGCTTCTTCACGCCGGCGATCCAAGTCCATGCGCTATGATGTGAGTGGTGGGCAGAGGGGAGACTGCAGTTAGCAGAGTAAGCAGCAGCCTTCAGAATGGGCCTCACAGGGACAATAGGTGACGATGAGTTAAGAGGGCTTCATTCTGGGGACTGACCCAACCTGGCTGCTACAGCAGACCTCAGTAAGAGGTTGGATTGTGGAACACAGGTTTGTCCACAGGGCAGCTAGGCCTACTGAATCCAGGTGGAACAGAAAGGTCTCCATCTAAACTTCATACTAGTACCTAGCAGCACGGGGGAGTAATCTGTAGCCTAGGCCCTAGAGAGCCCCTCAGGCCTCCAGTGCCCACCCAATTCCTCTGTAAAGGAAGGGAGCCTTTGGGCAAGCAGCCCAGAGTCTACAGAAATGGCAGTGCAGTGTCTCACACTAGCCCTACATGAGGTCCGCTGGAGGCACGGAGGGTGAAGAGGAACAGCACTCCAGAAGCCACGGGCAGGGATACCACTATCATCTCTACCTGTGTGGCCCTAGTCCTGGTACTCACCATGAAGAGGTCAAACTCTTCCTCGTGCCGGGCAATCATCTGGTTGACGGTCTCATCATCAGGCACCTCATCTTCCTCCTACAAGATTGCAAAGCTTTAGTCTGATGTGGGGGGGCTGGGTTGGGTGGTGGCCAGGCTCGGTGGCGAGCGGCGGAATCCGTCCGGAGATGAGCTGAGGAGCTGGAGGTCCCAGGCTGGCTGCGGTGGAGGAGCCCACACGTCAGCAAGAGGCACACACATTCGCACAAGCACACGCACGCTTCGTGGGGTCAGGCCCTTGCCGGCCGGTCTCAGCAAGAAGCTGAGCTGAGTGGGCGCGGAGACTGAACTACCCCTCTCACCTTTAGAGGTGGCTCCTCCAAGTCGGGGGTGACGCCCGCTGGCGGAGGGGCAGTGTGGGCGAAGCTGGCACTGCCGCTGCCCGCGCTGCAGTGTCTGCTCTGTGGATAGATACAGGACTTCAGTCTCCAGGGCTGTCAATGCGGCCGTCTGTCAGCAGCAGTTTAGAAAAAAACCCACTTCAAAGGGAAAGCAAGTGCGCATCCTCTTTCTGCTCAGCCCACACTCCCTTTACTCCAAAGGGACGCAAAAAAATAAAAATAAAAAACCAAAAAACCAAAAACAAAAACCAAGAGTGCAAAAAAGGTACAAAACGGAAAACGAAAGCCTCATGCATCCACCACTCACGCTGGGCCAGGCAGGCACCGTGCTCACCTCATCCTGCTCCTCGTGCTCCAAGATGGCCTGCAGGAAGGCACGCCTCTCGTGGCTGGACGACTTCTGGTCGAACATGCCTGCCTGGATCACCTTCTGATCCACATTGAGTTTGTACTTGGCAGCAGCCAGGATCTTCTCTTCCACACTGTTGACAGTGCACAGGCGAAGCACACGCACCTCATTCTGCTGCCCAATGCGATGGGCACGATCCTGTGCTTGCAGGTCCTTGGGAGAGGAGGTGGGTCAGTCTGGGAAATTCTAGGCATCAAGCTTAGCTTTGGCCTGCAGCTTCAAAAGCCAGGAACCCAAGAATAGACCTGTGACCTGTCCCTGGGAGCCCCGAGGGGCCTTGTACCTACAGCAAATATCTGCTTTCCTGGGACCCAACGAATACTCCAATTCCCACTCCCCAAAACATGAATTTTAGGTGTAAGTTCGGAGAGCCTGGGATCAGAGATGCTGGCACCAAACTTGGAGCTCTGCGTGTCCATTTCCTTAACTGCCGAGCACCTCTCCAGCCCCTGGATACTTCTTTGAGGATAACTCCTAGGGCAACACTCTAGGCAGCCCTTGTCACAGCTCCACTGCATGGCCACATCACAGTTGTGGGCTCTGGCACTCCTGTACTGTGCACCCTAGACCTAAGCCAAACATTTATGAGCCAATCATGCTGATCACAGGAGCTCTCGGCTTAGTACAGGCTGAGCAGATGGGCGTGAGGAGGCAGGAATAAGGAATAGCAGTCAGCTCCAGTCAGTGGGGCAGTGTAGATGCCAATAGAATTTCTGCCATTTCTAGTAGAGACTGTCTGAATTTTTCTTTGGGCAGCCAGCCTACGTAGGCAGGCTGAGTGCCAACAATGTTCCTCAATTTGAGACTCACCCCTGGTCGTAAGGACAGAAGGGACCTGTTTGACAGTTGGCTCCCAGGTACATCAGGATGCCTGCTGTCAAGGCTGGCTGCACCGGCCTCTGCAGTTACCTAACTACCTCTTAGGAGATGGCTCATCAGTAGCATCTGAGCAGAAACTAAACTGATACTCATCACAGGATTGACACAGTGATCACCTAGGCCATTTAGCCATCAAATGGATAATGACTACTAGATGTGCCAGGCAGGGGCATGCCAGAGATTACCAGTGAGTGGGCGGGCAGCAGCACACAATAGTGGCCACCCTGTGAAGACAATGCCTCCTTACTGTGCCAATCACTTATTTTATTTAGAATTGCTCTCAACCTTCCTAAGGCTGTGACCCTTTAATACAATTCCTCAGGTTGTGGTGACCCCCAACCATAAAATTTATTTTGTTGGTACTTCAGAACTTTAATTTTCCTACCGTTATGAATCATATATAAATATCTGTGTTTTCTGATGATCTTAGGTGACCCGAAAGCTGTTGCAACCCACAGGCCGAGAAACTGCTGGACAGCAGGGTGCTCGTCAGAGTGCCCCAAGATGACAAACAAGGTTTCTTTGGGGCTAATGGTTATTGAATAAACAGAAAACAGACAAGCATCTATGGCTGGAGGAAAATGTCTCCGAGCTGCTAGAGTCCAGAACACCTTGAAGCAGAGGCAACAGTCAAACAGCTTTCTTTACTACCGTCTCCTCTGCAGAGGTGGTGGGCAGTGAATGATTGCTACATGCGACGGGAACACACCAGTGTATATCAAACACATCATCAGTGTGTGCCTGGCAGATGCGGGCTGACGATAGGAATGGGGACACCGGTTCACCTTGTATACTAGCATGTACACTACAAACCAAACCCATACAGTATATGAGGAGACAGGGCAAATTTGCTACTCCTTTTCAAACTGTTAAACGTACGAATCAGCACACCATAACATCTTTTGGCAGTGGGGCCCCAGGGCAAGAAGAGGCAATGAACAGGTTCACAAGGTCTGGTTTTGCCGAGTAGGCCAGGTTTTGAAGGGCTGCACCATCATGACAGTGATCATCAGTACTGTAGACTAGCTTGTTTGCTACTTTCTCCTCAGCTATGGAATCCAAGAACTATATGGTTATTGTAATGGTAGGGATGGAGCCTAGAGCCTTATGTGGGTAGGACAAAGGCTCTATCCCTGAGTTGGCTATTGCCCATATGTACCTAGGAATAAAAATATGATCACTGGAAAGATAGCTCTCCACAAGTCAGGGTGTGAGGTCATTTCCACTTTGAAAAGCAGGAGGGAAACATGACCACTGTGCATTAGTGAAAACACTTCTCATGGCTCCAAGGACAGGGAGGCAGTGGACACTAAGACAGGATACATCCCCTCCTCTCCTCTGCCAGTGCATTTACCTGGTGGGGATTCCAGTCACTGTCAAAGATGATCACAGTGTCAGCTGACTGCAGATTCAGGCCCAGCCCCCCAGCACGGGTACTGAGCAGGAAAATGAAATACTCAGAGCCAGGCTCATTAAAGGTTTTCAACAGCATGCCCCGGTCTTCTGCTTTTGTGGTTCCTGATAGGCACAGAAGAAGAGGGTTAGGAGGGTGAAAGGGGTGGGAGATCCAAAGGATGTGTGCCCTGGCATCAGGGATGGTGCTGCAGGTCACAAGAGCCACAGACATACTCTACAGAGTGTAAAGGGTTAACCACACAGTGACTTGGAGGGACAATCTGTCAGTACCAAATGCTATCATGCTCAGGAGATTAAAAAAAAGGGCGTGTGTGTGTATGTGTGTGTGTGTGTCCACAGAGCAGCTATCTCCTGTAGGACACAAGCCACTAGAAGAGGAAGATGCTGGCAGGCTCCTGGGCTGCCAAGTCTAGGTGCAATGCTTCCTGACAAATGTTCACTGTCCTATATGAGGAGAGCTAACAAGGCTGACGCCATACTCTGACAAGGAACACAGTCCCTCAGCATTAGTGGCCTAGTGTGATGAGATGAACTACTAGTCACAGCGTTGGCATGAACCCAGTAAGTTTGGCTAGCTTAGAGAAAAATCCATACCTAAGAGCTGCAACCAGCGTAGCCTTCCCTGGGCCCGTAGCTTACAGAGGCTAACAGGCCTCCCCCTCACACTTGCCACTGTGTTCCTCCATCTTCTGCTTGCTTCTTGAGCAGCCTTAACACCACATGCAACACACACAGTGGAGACCAAACAGATAAAAGTTCTTAGGCTCCTCCTTGAGCACCCAGGGACCTGCATAAAGTAGGACCTGGTGTTCCCAAGGACAGGAGAGGCAGCACTGAGCTTTGTGATCATACAGAACAGGATGCTGGCTTAGCAAAGGTGGCCCTGGGACATTCTGAGATGGGGCTGGGACCAGATGAGGTCTGGGCATTCTGGTCAGCATGAACCAGATGAAGCCCCAGAGAGTCAGACAAAAAGAGGAAGCAATGAGGCCCAGGGTGGTAGTCCCTGAAACATCTTTAAGATGCAGTACAGAATTAAAAGGGCCAGGGCACAGGGAGATGGGACAGGGAGGCAGAGGTCTAGAGTAAGGCACACCCAGCTCCTGAGCCCAATTGAGGCTCTGCAAGGAAAACACAAAGCTGCCAAATCTTGTTGGTTCTGAAGTCCTCAAGTCTGTCTTCCCAGGATGACAATGTAGGACACTAACTCCAGGACTTCCCCATCACTTGTTCTGTTAACAATGCTGGCCTCTTCCTCTCTCAAGTATCTTGTGGAGAGCAGGGAAGGCGGAAACATACTGTGGCAACTGGTACACAGAGCCTCTCAGGCAGTGCAGGACTTTGCCTGCAAGTGGGCCAGGCCTGTGAGAGGCTGTGACAAGACAGCTGTCTGGGTGCCGGGTGAAAGCTCCGGGCTTCTGTTCCTAACGCTGAGCAGGCGCAGAGGCAACAGTAGGAGGAGGCCGAGAGTGCAGGAGAGCTGTGCGTAGGTGCAGCCCCAGGAGCCAGAGAACTCTCGAGGCTCCATGCTAGCAACGCTCTAATGGTCGAGCACACGTGCGTGACAATGAATTGCGTAACTTAAGTTGAAATGGCACTGTCAGAACCCACACCACAGAATGCAGACTCCAGCAAACAGGAGACTAAACACCGTCACGCTTCCCTCCTTGTTCTTAGATTCAGAGTAGACACTGGACTTCAAGTCCAGATAACCAGGCCAGGAATGAGTATCTCCTGGAAACTGTCTTCTACTCACCATCAAGCCTGAGGTATTTGAAGCCACGGTATGCAAAGTAGTCTTCCATGATGGTCATGAGGGAGGTCATTTGGCAGAAGAGTAGCACTTTATGGTTCGTTGCACGGAGTTTGGGCAGAATTCTATCAAGAAGTTCAAATTTCCCTGAGGCACGGTACAGGTCCAGTCTAGTGCATGGAGGGAGGAAGGGGAACATTCAATCCCTCAGTAACACACCCGTGAGCTCAGAGAGGAGTGCTGCATCTAGGCTGCTGGGCAGATTCAAGGGAAGAAGTGGCTTCCCAACAGACCCACCCACGGCTACAGCTAAACTCAGGTCACTCTTGGTCAGGGTATATTACCAGCGACCACATATGTCCATGCCAGTTCACCAGGTCACAAGGAGAATAAAAATAGGCTGGGGACTTGGTTCAGGGGTAAAGTATTTGCCCTGTAAACTTGCTGACCTGAGTTCAGTTCCTAGAACCTATGTAAAGGCAGAAAGAGAGCAATGACTCTACAAAGGAACGGTGCTGAGCTGGAGCTGCTGAGGATGGTGGGTCTGCCACCGTAAGGCTACAACAGCTCACACTAGGAATGGACTATAGACTGAAGAACCCTGCCTACGATATTGAACATTTGTCTAGGGTAGTGAGGCCCTGGGCCTAATCTCCTGTGCAGCAAAAAGCACTGTCACTCTAACTACATGCCATGCCCTTACACCTTAACACCAGGGCTGAAAATGTGGCTTCAACTTCAAGAATGTCTTAAAAAAGGCACATGGTGATGTTCTAGAGCCAGCACCCAAGGCCAACACTTACAGAAGTGTGGTCTGGACCCGAGCATGGTACCATACACCTATGGTCCTACACATGGAAGGCTGAGGCTCAAGGACTCCAACTGTTTCAGGAGGAAGATGATTAGCCATCCTGGGCTACACAGTTACATATATGCCTAGTTCACACATTGAGACTGTGTCCCAACAACCCAAGAGAAAGAAGTGGAGCCTGCACTTGAAGCTGAAGGAAAGGTATTCACAGGGTATCGAGGGTAGACTGGGTGGACTGAGGCTCAGGTCTCACAGAAGCTGCTTAGCATTACTGTGGGCAGGGGAGCTAAGGTCTGGAGGCTTCAGATAGCAGATAAATGCTAACTACAGCAACAAAGTCACTGACCAAGACTCTCGCCCCCTAGCAGGCTGCTACCCACTCTCAGAGCCGGGAAGCTTCTCACCCTTGCACGATGCCGCCGGTGAACCCCAAGTGCTCAGAAAAGGATTCCTGCAACATGACAAGAGATGGATGAGTGCCAGGGCAGGAAGGGACGGCCCAGTCACGCCCATGGTCCAGGCAGCTACTGCAGAGGACTGGGAGGTCACACTGGTAGGTATTTGTGGCCTGCAGTGGCACAGAGTCCAGATGTGGATGTCCAGATTAGACTCAGTGCACCAATGCCCACCCTCATGCTTTTCCTGTGAAGGATGGGAAGAAGACCATGTGACATTAGACACCAATGTGAACTCCTCAGACCACTGTGAAATGTAACGCTAAGATATCAGAGGTCGTGAGTGACCCTGAAACTGTCACTAAGAATACAAACACATGCTTGCTTTTTTGGGGAAGAGTCCAGATTCTCCAAAAGCAGTTACTGATGATGCCTGTGGGCTGTGCTCACAGACTTGACTGACATCGTCCATGGCAGCACTTCCTAACATGGGGGTAGGAAACCCTGACAGAGACATGTGTAATCTCAGGAGGGGGAATACTTCCCAAAGGAGGGCTCCCCAAACGCACAGAAAATAACTAAAAGGTGACTTAAGATTCATTCATTCATTCATTCATTCATTTCATTCATTCATTCATACAGTGTTCTGTCTCCATGTATGTCTACAGGCCAGATCCTATTGCAGATGGACATGAGCCACCTTGTGGGTGCTGGGAATTGAACTCAGGACCTCTGGAAGGACAGACAATTCTATTAACCTTTGAGTCATTTCTCCATCCCAGAGGTGACTCTTGAGAAAACACTTTTAGAGACTTTCATTTTCAGTCCCATGATGGGTTTGCCAAACACCAGCTCAACTGTGCACACCCAAAGCCAGACATGTGCTTTCTTGTCACAGGCCGGGGTTACACTGGGCATCCGCCACATACACAGGCTAAATACCAGCAAAAGGAAAACTTAACAGATACAGGTGTGAGACGAGGCTAGGGAGAATACCTTAAGCCTTTTGTGTTTGCTTGTTTTACGACAGGGCTTTCCATTCTCTGTGTAGCCCAGGCTGTCCTAGAACTTTCTCTGTAGACCAGGCTGGCCTTTACTCAGAGATCCACCTGCCTCTGCCTCCTGAGTGCACCAGGTTTGGCTGCCTTTTCTGTTGTTTTGTTTGATATAAGGTCTTCCTACATAGCCATGGCTGTCCTGGAACTCACAGAGATCTACTTGGGTGGGCCTCCAGAGTGTTGGAACTAAGTAAGTAGTCTACTGTGCACAGCTCCTTAGCCATTCTTAAAAATATCCTAAGGACTAAGAAGACAGATCTCTTTGTCCCTCACCGCCCTGCTGTACTCATGACAACCTGAGTTGGAAACTTAGCACTTAGGTAGAAGCCGGGCTTGCTGGCCGAGGTGAGTGACCACAGCGCTGTGTGAACAACAACAAATCTGTGGAGCACATTAGCAGTCATGTCTAAAAAGCTAATGAGCTCCAAGGTCTAGACAGGCAAGGTTACTAGAGGGCATCAGCCTCTCCCTATACCTGCGTGCACACATGGCCACAGGCCACATGGCTGTCCTCCCAGAGCCAGCCCGGCTGTGCTCACCTCGATGTGCTGGAACATGTAGGGGTGGTTGCAGATCTTGCGCAGCTGCATGATAGTGTTCATCAGTGTCTTGGTGCCACCTTTGCCCTGCGAAGGCACAAGAGATGGTCAAAATGGAATCCTGCCTTTGGGGCAAGATGGAGGTGGGCAAGGGATTGGGCAGGGTGGTAGAAGAGCCCAGAGCAAGCTGGTGGTTATCTCTGTGGTGGTGTTTGGGGAGGGGGTGTCTCTGAGAAGTCCTAAGGGATGAACTGGCACAAGGGATGAGTGGAAGGCAGCAGCGAGCAGCAGAAGATACTGCTACAACAAGGGCGTGGTGATCTGTGCAGAAGGGAAGCCAGGAGAAAGGGGCTGGACAACAGAGACACACCTAAGGCTATGGCTGATGGCAGGGGCTGGTACTTCCCGGGAGGACAGGCCTGCTTACAGGATGTGGAGGATAATACTCTTGAGCACTCCCAAGAGAGCGGTGGCCTCCCCATCTTCCCAATGTCGGGATGCCCTCAGTAATAGCTAGAGGAAAGGTGCAGAGGCCATGACAGAGAGGCTGCTGGGTAAGGAAAGCTCCCAAGTTATACTCCGACTCTGGGTCAGCCCTGTGCCTCCTGCTGTCACGAGGAAGGCAGTGTCTCAAACAAGGGAAATCCAGACAGCACCCCAGTAAGTGTCCTCAGAGGACAACCAGCATCCCAGCTGTGACTGTCTGAATGCCTGAGGGACCAGGGCCAGGTGAAGTGTCAATCCTGGGCGGGGTGCTCAATCCTTCGATTCTGTGGCGCTCTTGATCTGCCCTCCCCTTTTAGACAATCATGAACCAGGGAAAGAGGAGCCTGAACAAACCTTCTTGTCCTTCTCGGAGCCATCAGTCAGCAGCACACCTTTGGCCTGCATGTGACGGTAGAGCACACGCTGCAGGGCTGACATGTCACATTTGATGACATACTCTACCTGTGGAGCAAAGAACACTCTCAGGCCATACAAGCTTAGACTGGGTTGCCTGTGTCACCAAGTGAACCCTTGTGACCAGCACTCTGATTAGGACATTGTGAATGAGGGAAGAGTCCTCAAACTAGGAAGATCTGGGAAGAGGAGACAATGGGCCAAAATGGGTAAGGTGCCCACATTCTGGAAGGCTTTCCAAAGCTTATCAGAAAATAAACAGTGAGGAGAACCAGAGAGGCAAGCTACGTGTGGGTGCTGAGAGTAGAGGCCCACACCACTGAAACCGTTCAGCAGATCCAGCCTGAGCCCAGCCTCTGTCTGGGGACAAAGACATGGCCCGAGTGCGACACGGCTCGGTTCTGACACAGGCCCTGGCTTTCCTGCAGTGTTGTCAGTGACCACTCCAACTCTGTGGAGCAGGTCCAGTGAAGGATCACCTTACTGCACTCACGCTGGGAACAGCCCTGCAAATGGCACCGGTGGCTTTTGCCAACACTGACCTTCTCAGGGAGCTGGGCTTCAACTTCCTTCTTGAGCCGCCGCAGCAGGAAGGGCCGCAGCACCTTGTGGAGGCGACGAATAATGAGGATGGTCTCCTCCTCATTCAGGTCCACCTGGGAGGCAGATAGTAAATTATGAGTGAGGCAGGGCATGGGAAAGGCCGCTGTGTCAGACAGCAGCTGACATCAGGTACCTGCGTACACTCCGGGAGGGGAGGAAAACACTCATCCTTGGGAAACAGAAAATCTGCTGCCTTTTGTGTAACTTATGAAATGCCTAATGGCCAAGTACCCTAACCCTGAACCCATGATATCACAAGAACATGTGACACTTGAGTTGGCTGCTGGGTTTCCCTTTGGCATTATCAATTTGGTGTTTACAACCACAGCATCAGCTGACTAAAGTCAGGTAACTTGGGGCATTATAAGTTTGTCTGATCAATGCCAAAGGCTGCTGTGACATCAGGGGCTACACACATCTTCCTTTCCTCGCCTCAGAGGAATTACTGCCCAAGAAACACTGTTAACCACGGGGTACTACTCTTCAGCTTCTAGGCTACACTGTTTAGCACTGAAAATGTTTTTTGTTGCCAGGTAGTGGTAGCAGTCCAGGCCTGTAATCCCAGCACTCTGGGAGGCAGAGGCAGGCGGATTTCTGAGTTCGAGGCCAGCCTGGTCTACAGAGTGAGTTCCAGGACAGCCAGGGCTATACAAAGGAACCCTGTCTTGAAAAAACCAAATCCAAACAAACAAAGAAACAAACAAACAAAAAAGAAACTGTTTTTTTTGTTTGTTTGTTTATTTGTGTGTGTTTGAGGGTGGATACACCCTGAAGAGGTCACAGTTGGTTCATATTCCACTCTGGGTCTTGGGATTCAAACTCAAATCAGCAGGACTGGCGGCAAGAGCTCTTAGTTGCTGAGCTATCTTGTTAGCCAGGGATCCATTGATTTTTATTTGACTGACTGATGGATTGGTTTTTCTATGCAGGTTTCTCTGTATGTGTACCCCTGGCTGGCCTCAGCGATCTGCCCTCTGTGTTGTCAAACCCACCTCCGAGAGCTCCACTGAAGTGAAAACCAGGAGAGAGGCAACTAAGAAGGCCTGGGCCTGAGCTTTCTTTCCTCTGCACTCTGGTTATCCCTTTCAGAGCTGCAGAATGGAGGAACAGAAGCATAGATGTAGCTATGGGATCAGGCTCTGGGAATGGAGCCTCAGGGCCGAGCCTCCTGCCTCACATGGATTGAGAAGACATCTATGTCCCTTTCCCAGCGATTGTTGCCTCAGCATGCCTCAGGGAGGATGGGGCTTGTGGATGAGAGCCATGGATACCTTTCTAAGATCCGAGGAGGCGTGAAGGGGAACAAGCACCAGCCGTCATCAAGCCCTGGGCTCTGCCCAGGTTCACAGGCTAGTTGTTTAACCTCTTCACAATGCATATGGCATGCTTCAAACCCCACCAACACCAGGACTGTGGACTAGGAGTTCCGACTCTTCCCCAGGGAGACCTGTGCTCACAGCAGATGGAGACCATGGCTCTTGGCTCAGGCCCACATAGCGCCTGTACAAGATGCTAACCGGAGCTCTTTATAAACAATGTCGAAGCCTAGCCCGCAGGTGTGTTAACCAAACTTTCTCAGCTCCCTGATGCTCTCAATGGCAACACGGGGTCCTGGTGCAGGAGCCATGTTCCCACAGGGACATCTGGTTTCTGCCCTGCTGAAGTCTCGGGGACTGCTTGCTCTGACAGCAGACTCTGCTGTGGTGTGGCCAGCAGGCACACATGCTCAGTCCCAGGGTGGCTGAGCCTGGGCAGGCTCCTCAGGGGCCACTTTCCACCCTGAACACGCTCACCTTCTCTCCAGTCATGGCGAAGGGTGCATTGAACCACTGCTCGAAGGTGCTGCAGCTCTTGAAGATAGTAGGAAGCAGGAAGTTCAGCAGTGCCCAGAGCTCAGGTAGCTTGTTCTGCAGTGGTGTGCCTGTGAGAAGCAGACGCCGAGGGGCCACGTAGTGTGTGTTAAGGACCTGTGTCAACTTGCAGTGGTGGTTTTTCATGCGGTGGCCTTCATCCACGATCATGTACTTCCAGCGGATCTGCAAGGCCAAGAAGAGGTGATGAGAGGAGGTAGCGGGGCTGCAGAGTCCAGCAGGAAACTCCAAATACAAACTCCAATCCATGAAATGGAGACAAACGGGTGAGGAGCTGAACCCAGGCTACACTGTCAGAGGTATGGGGTAAAAAGTACTCTGGCTTTAAAACAACACCAGGAGGCAGGGCTCAGCACACCCAGGAGGAAGCTGGAGCGCTGGCCACAAGCAGCAGCGCATGGTTTGTGCAGCAGCTGGCATTACAAGCAATGTGACTGTGGCTTCCAGGAAGGGGCAGTGCCAGGCCTTTCTTCCCCAGAGTCTGCCAGTGACCAAGTACAAGGACAGACAATGTTAGGCTTTAGGTAGGAGCCCCAGAATTCCCAGTTAGGTCTCCTATGACCGAAAGGACTTCCATCTTTCAGAACAGGCTTGTCCATTTGAAGACACAAAAGCTCGTGTGAATCACTGCCGGCAAGCAAGTGTGTTCTTAGGGCGACTCGGGGTGGATTGGATTTGTACTGCACTACATACAAGTGGTGCCCCGTGGATGGATGGCCTATATGTAGAGACTAGGCTGTGGCCAACTCCTGGGACCTCGGTATACTCAGCTGTCAGCCAGGGACCTGCAGTGAGCGCACATTGTGAAGCATTGTGGAGGCACATGTGACTATAAAGGAGGGCTCCATCCTCACGTGAGTTCTTTAACACTCTGCTGGAACACCAGCCCAGGGGACCCAACCTGCCCCACAGCTTCCATCCCAGGCCACACTAGGAAACGACGCATGGGCACGCTATCGGGTAACTTCCCACCATACAGTTCTCAATAATATCAGGGAGGCCCATGGCCTCCATGGACAGGGGCCCCATTGCGGCCCAGCACCCACTCACTGCTCATCCTTAATTGCTTCTACAAGGGTCCTCCAGAACCCACAGTCAATGTTCCCTGGGCCCAACCCCAGGGAGAGGCCCATCAGGACCATATACAAGGCCTTGTCTCAACCTGATAGGTCACTCATGGTCAGGAAACACTGTCTCTCTGCACAGAGGCCCTGGGAGATGGGTGGGGGGCATGGCCTGCCTTACACACATGCATGCCAGCTGTGCTTTGTTACACACACAGAGTACTGACGGGTCACTGCAAGGGGCTATGACATCAGGCATCAAGATCCTCAGATCACCTGCGCCCTAGGCCTGTTGTGTGTAACATGAAGACACGCTTGCTACCTTGGCCAGGATATGCTTGTCCTTGATGATATATTCATAGGTGGTCAGTAAGACATTGAACTTTCCGCTGCGAAGCTGAGGCACGAAAGCTCGTCTTGCCGCTGGAGAGCCCTGTAGAGACAGGATGGAAACAGTCCTAACTTACGACCAGTGTTCCTGAAGAATAAAGCTGGTCCTTGCAGCGGCAGCCTGGATACAGTGGGCAAAGTTCCATCATGCCCTGGCCGAGCCTGTACACTGCCAGCTGCAGGACAGGGCGGACATAGGACACCCTGGCAAACTGTGTGGCCTGCACCATCCTCAGCCACATTCCAGGGTCTGATCAATGTCCCTCTTCCTAGGCCCCAAGCTTGAGCCTCTACCCTGGGAGACAGGCCCCTTCTTTACCTGGCAATGCCAACATAATCACGTAAGCTTCTCCTCACTGCCTGGTCCTTCCTCATTCTAGTCCCCAGTCTCCTCCATGACCACTTTCTAGACACATCAAGCTCTTGCACACAGGTCAGGCACAGGATAAAGAGCCCGAGGCAGAAGAAAGCAGTGGGAAGCACTGGGCCACTTGACCTCAGTTTCCGATCCCACACCTGGGGGCTACAAGCCTCTTCCTAACACACTGAGTAGGTGTCTGAATCGGGCCTGATGCTTGCCACCCAGCGTCAGGACACACCAAGGGGCCATGCTCATTCTGTCCTCATACAAGATATATATTGTTCAAACAATGTTCCACAAATGAAACATCTGATTTTGATGTTTTTAAAAAAAGTATGCCTCACAATAATCAAGTCCACATTCTACATTAGCCCACCTGTGCACCCCTGAGCACCAGGCTGAGGAGTCTCCTGCCTCTGACACACACTGGCTTTTCTTTTGATGCACCTTCACCTTCCTTGGTCAAGACGGTGTCTTAACAAGTTGGAGGACACTTCTTTAGCCTGTGACAACATACCTTGTAGGAAACCTTCACCACAGAGGGGGCCCACTTGTCAAATTCATATGCCCAGTTTGACAGCGTCCTGAAGGGAAAGGAATGGACAGTCATGTTCTCTGCTAAGCAATAGTGAAGTGAGCAGGCCTGGTCTTCTTTTTTCTTTTTATTACAAATTTTTTCTCCCCACCCACAATCCTATCCACCCTGACTGTTCCTCACCCCATACCTCCCCTCCCCACCCAGTCTCCATGTAGATGTCCTTAGAACTGCCACAGTGAACTCTATGTGTCCACTGGGAGCTCTGTGCCCAGGAGTGAGGAGGGCTGGGAGTGGCACACCCAAAGAGGAAAGACACCCTGCTCCAGGTGGGAAGGCATACACAAAGATGGCACTGGCGCAGCTGGCACAGGGCAGAGGTCATAGGCAGCCAGCCCTAGTGGGATTCCCAGGCCCTTGGTGAGGGAAGATGTAACATAGCACAGATGAGCTCAGCACATGTGGCCTCCCAGTGCCAACCAGGGCCTCAACACACAGGAGTGCAAGAGACATTTGATCCTGTGACCACCTTGGATTGGAAATGGAAGCTATAAAAGAACTAGAAGGGGGAGAGCAGGAAGTAAGCAGAGACCAGGAACACAGGGGAGGGCCAGAGCCAAGGCCTGTCTCAGGGCAGGTCTTGAGGACCAGAGCCTTCCCCCTTGGAGAGCCCTGGTAAGCTGAGCAGGGAGAGAAGTGGCTATGGCTCAAGATGGCGCCTCCTCCCCATTCTTGATTTTCTTCCCAGAAACTTTCTGGCTACTGCTACACAGAATCCCATCTAATGAGAGTTCAAGTTGCTGACATCACACTGGCCACCCTTTTGGCCATCCGAGTGAGATCATAGAGACGGTATAATCACTTTACACCCATAGGCTGTCACTACGAGTAAATGAGACCAACACTTAAAAGGTGGTAGTAGCACACGCCTTTAATCCCAGCACTCAAAGGGCAGACACAGGCAGATCTCAGTTCGAGGACAGCCTGGTTTACAAAGTGAGTTCCAGAACAGCTGGAGCCACACAGAGAAACTCTGTCTTAAAAATTAACTAATAAAAGAAAGGAAGGAAGGAAGGAAGAAAGAAAGGAAGAAAGAAGGAGAGAAAGACAGAGAGAGAAAGAGCAGGAAAATAAGAGACCACTTGGATGCCTGAAGCACTGCGTGCTCCTGGGCTTACCCTCTGCCTAGCTCTAGGGATGCCCCTAGGGAGCACCATCAGACTCTGGGGCTGAGCTACTTGGTATTATTGCTACTGCAGAGCATGGCGGAAGCACAAGAGAGGCATGAGAAGGAAGGCGTGAGGGATATGAAGACTTGCAGCAAGCTAGCATGAGCCTGGGGATCGGGGCAGATACAAGAAGATCAGGCAGGATGGGACTGCTGGATACTGAACACTAAGACACTCCCTAGGGCGCAGGGAGTGCTTCTAGCAGGAGGGGTGGGATGAACAGCGTGAACACATGTCTGGACAGGAATCACGAGAAAAGGCTGTAGGTCTAGTGTCCTGTGTCACACCCACTGAGGAGGCAGCAAGGAGCTCTCTAACCATGACAATGCAAAGCTGTGGCGGTTTGAATGACCATGGCCCCATAGGAACATGTATTTGAGTATTTGGACTCAGTAGCTGGAACTATTTGGGAAGGACTAGGAGGTGTGGTCTGTCGGAAAAAGTGTCACTCTTACATACCTTACACACTCTTGTATACCTAGAGGTGTGGGCTTTGACATTTCAAAAGCCCACATTATTTCCAGTGTCTTTCTGAACCTTGTGCTTGTGAATTAATACATGAGTTCTCAGGTGTCCCTGCCACCATAAACTCTAACCCTCTGAAATCCTAAGCCAAATTAAATGCTTTCTTTTACAAGTTGCCTTGGTCATGGTGTTTTTGTCACAGCCAACAGTAAAGTAACTGAGACGGGTTCCCACCGCTATCAGTTGCTGCTGAGGACACCAGGAGACAGACAGACAGACAGACAGAGCAGAGGAAAGCACCTGCTGTCCTATATCGACAGTTCCATGCAGCTGGAAGCAGTCTCACTTAGGTATTGGGCACTGAACTCTGGTCCTCTGAGCCATCCCTCTAGCTTCCTCTTTTGTTTCTTAAAATAGGGCCTCATTTTATATCTCAGACAAGCTTGGAACATCATGCTGCCCAGGTTGGCCTCAATCTTGTAAAAATCCTTCTGCCTCAGCCTCCTGAGTATGCAGTATAGTTTTTAACATAGGGGCTCCTTAGGGAAGGAGCTGATCCAGAAATGGGGCAGGGAATGGGGAAGAGGTAGCAGGAGAAATGAGCTGGAAAAGCAAAAGTGCTCTAACCTCGGCTGGAACTGGCTACAGGGATAGGGATGGCAGACAGGACACCAGATTAGAACAATGGACAAACAAAAGAACTAAGCCAGTGCTAATGACAGGCTGAAGCATACGATACACACGTGACTACTGATAATATGTGGAATGTCAAAGGGACGGGCTCCACAGTCATGAGCACGCCATACAACAACGTAGTAGACAACCACAAGCATGCAGCAGTGACCCTGCCTGAGAAGCATGGTCACAGAGGGATGCTGCGGGCATGGTGTGGACGAGAACGGAGGAGGAGGAGGGCGCTTCACTTCCACAGCAACAGGGACCATCAAGCCATGAGAAAACTTCAAGGTGCCCACAATGAAGATGGAGCAGGAGCCCCAGATGGGATACACGTCAGCCCTGGCCTGGGGCATGGGGCAGTGGCAGGATACTTGCCTAGCATTCTAAAACCCAACACCTCCAACAAAAAATAGGGAAGAGGCTTTCAGAAAGTTGAGGCAGAATCTTGAACCCAAGGCCAGCCAGGGATAAATAGTGAGCGGCTGTCTTAAAATATAAATAACAATAAAAACGTGTCAAAGTCAAAATTATGTCAATACGGAGGAACCATGATAGGCCATCACGAAGCCCGAACAAGTACTGGGCCTGGAGAGAGTAACGCGTACAAGATTAAAGTGTGCTCTGCAACATCTGCCCAGCACCCGCCCTCAGCTGTGACTGCACCACAGGAACAAGAGACATAGCAAAGGGAAACTGAGGGGGGGGGGGATAAGGGGTGGGGCCTCTCCTGGAGTCTGTGGCTGCTGTCACCTGAGAACAAAGGCATGAGTCCTCCTGTGAGGAATTAGGCAAATGACAGAAGGAGGCAGCTTGTCCTAGTGGCAGAACTCCAATGAGCATATGAAGAAGGGACCATGGAGGACCCATGGAGACATGTGGTGGCTGTGATGGCTCCAGTAGCAGAAGAAATAGGGCATCAGCTAGAGCAGGGAGCCTACTACTAAACATTTAATAAAGGGAAATCCAAGCCAGGAATGGTGGTGCACACCTGTAATTCTAGCACTTAGGAGGCAGAGGTAGATCTCTGGGTTCAAGGCCAGCCTGGTCTACAAAGTAAGTTCCAAGACAGCCAAGGCTATATCGAACAACAACCACCCCCAAAACACAAAAAAACCAGGAAGACCAACCTGGACTCTTGAGACTCTCAGAGACTAAGCCACTAAGCAAAGAACATATTGGACCCAGGCGTCCCGCACATATGTATTGGATGTGCAGCTTGGGTTTTCATGTGAGGCCCAAACAACTAGAGCAGGGACTAGCCCAAAAGCCGTTTCCTGTTGGAGGGATATGTTCTTCTGGCTGGGCTGCCTTGTCTGGTCTCAGTGGGGGCAGAAGCACTCAGCCTTGCAAAGACTCAAAGTGCCAGGGTGGAGGGATATGGGGGATGGGGGTTGCCTGCTCAGAGAAGGAGAGGAGGAATTAGGGGAAAGGATAGGGTAGGGGGTGATGGGTGGGGGGAGGGGGGTCGCTTGAGTGGGATGTGAAGTAAGTAAAAAGTAGATAAATGTAAAAAAGAAAAAAGGAAGCTCTCAGACCCATGGAGTAGGTGGACACGACCCAAGAGACTTTAGACAAACCCTAACCCAGAACAAACTTCATGTCCTGGTCTCAAATGTGACAAGCTGGTAAGGGACTAAGATTTGAGGCTAATGGCTCTGAATGAGCATATGGTAGTGAGTTCAGGGACTGTGCTCTAGGATACGGCCCAGTCACACACAGAGACAGCAGGAATAGACTGCCCCTGTGCAAGGAACTGATTTGGGGCCTGAAATGTAACCTAGGTTAGGCCAATGAGAGCCAGTACAGGAAGAGCTGAGGCAGATGAACTGTTTTTGTTTTTTGTTTTTTTTTTCAGTAATGGGTTTTGTTTTGTTTTTTTAAATTTATTACTATATGTAAGTACACTGTAGCTGTCTTCAGACACACCAGAAGAGGGCGTCAGATCTCACCACGGATGTTGTGAGCCACCATGTGGTGGCTGGGATTTGAACTCAGGACCTTTGGAAGAGCAGTCAGTGCTCTTACCTGCTGAGCCATCTCACTAGCCCCCTGGTTTGCTTTTTAATTCAACAGATTTCCAGAAATGCTGAAAGCAAGAAGCTACTGGAAGCCAGAAGTGGGAGTGCGGTACTCTATGAGGTGCCACACACGTGGAAGCACTGTGGTCACCTGTGCTGTGCATACCCAGCTGAAATATGACACAAGAGGACACAGGCAAGAGAATACAAGTCTTTGCTTAACGGAGCCCAAAGTAGCCCTACCAATTCCCCCAGCAGGAGCAAGGAGCCACTAAAGAAATCTGTAAGAGATGAGCTCCGGCCTATGGGTAGGCTCCGCACACTGCCTCAGAGCTAGAGCAGACAGCAATGGGTTGATGTGTCTCCCAAATGCAGACATGTCTGCTATTCTATACTTAAGAAACAACCAAGTAAAGACAGAGAAAAGGTAGCTATGATGCGAAGAACATGTGAAGAAAACGCAAGGTGGTCAGAGAGAGGCTCTAGACCAACCTGTGTCTACAGATAATCCACTTCCGTCCCGCAGAAAAAAGAAACCCACGCAGCAACCAGGCTGTGACTGGAGTGGGGCGCATACGTACGAGAGAGGCACGATGATGAGGAAGGGCCCGTTGATGCGCTTGTGCTCCATGAGGTATGTGATGAGCGCGATGGTCTGGATGGTCTTCCCCAGCCCCATCTCGTCAGCCAGGATGCCATTCAGGTTGTTGTTATACAGGGACACCAGCCACTCTAAACCCTTGATCTGAAAGGGCAAAAATGTAAGGACCAAGTTCTCACAACAAATACGTTATCTGTGGCTACCATACAAGGTCCTGTGTCCTGGATTACCCCAGTTTTCCTGGTGTCCTTACTCCCAGCCAAACTTACTGAGAAATCACAGGGGACTGTGCTAGGAATGACTCTATATAATATTTTTGCTTTATTTACTTATTTTTAAATGAAAGCACTGTAACAGCATTTACTATCACCTGACAGTAACGTAAGAGCTATGAAAAGAACATGACTACATGTTTCCTGATGTGTTCCCGACAGAAACACCTTTAAAGCACTACAGCCTCTCCATGCCCCACTCTGCTAGCTGAGCACAGACAGCTGCAGCAGGGAGCCGGCTCTCCTGTCTTCTTGCCTTTGCTACAGACTGCATCTCTTCTGCACCATGTACTGTACTCGTGTAAACACTAACCCAACCCTCACTGCACACTGTGTCAGGCCATGTATGCATGTCCATATGTATGTGGAGGCTGGGTGTTGTTTATCAGTGTTCCTTGATCGCTCCCAATTTCCTCAATATTCACTGAGGCAGGATCTCTCACTGAACCCAGAGCTCTATATCTGGTAAGTTTAGCTAGCCAGCTTGCCTGGGCATGCTGTCTCTACCTCGAGTGCTGGGATTACAGGAAGTCCTATTACCTGCCTCGCTTTCATGCCAGTTCTAGAGATCTGAATTCTGATTTGGTTCATTTAATTAACTAATTAACTAATTAGAGACCGGGTTTCTCTGTATAGCGCTGGTTGTCCTGGAATCAAGAGATCTGCCTAGCTCTGCCTCCTGAGAACATGGAAAAGGAAATGTTCCCAGTCAAGTGGGGAGCAGAGCCGTGGTCTTTTCACCCTCATAGAAAAAAGGTAGGGCCATTCCTGTGCTCCCAAAAGAAAGTCAGAGTTCCAGATAACTTCAGATCTGACTCATGGTACAGAGCATCCGTGTGCGGCCCATGCCTGTACAGAGAGGCTCTCTGAGGTACCTAAGTCCTCTGCGCATACAATGCGCCCATGCCTGGCACCTGGCAGATTACTGAAGCTTTAATGCCTTCTGGTAGCCAGCATACTTCACCACAGCTGCATTGCATGAGGAAACTAGTTGGGTGCAGTATACATCTTTTATCAGGTAGAGATAAATGAATCTCTGCTTAGTTTGAGGCCAGTTTGGTCTACATAGTGAGTTCGAAGCCATCCTCGAATACACTGTGAGACCCTGTCTCAGAGAAGACAAAACCAAAACCAGATGCAAAAATTGTGGCTCTTTAAGAAAAGTGTTGCCTAAGTCCAACCACCAGCCACCTGGACCCCAGCTGCCGCTCGTCTTACCTGGTACTGTTTGAGGACACCATTGACCATGAGGGCCGACTGCTTATCTACTCTCTCTGTGACTGCATGGGCCACGGCATAGTAGGACTGCAGGCCACGAGCTAGGGCCTGGGACACGCCGTACTCATCGTCCACATCTTGCTTGGCGTTCCTGGAGGGAGCACACACATGCTGCATGAGGACACAGGCTCCTGTCTGTGACAAGGTGCTGCCACTGGCTTGCGTCAGCTGCCTCTGCCTGGGACTTAGACACTGCAGGGGGCAGAGGTGGGACCCACAGCACAGGCAGCAGCTAATTCTAACCCATGAAAGACCAGACAATCGCCCCTGAGATGACATAGGTCCCAAGCCCATCAACACGGGCTGGCATGGGCCCTGCCACTCCCCATGACAGAAGGCACTGGCACTGAAGAGCAACGGCTCACCTGGCACACAGAGCTGCACAGACAGCAGCACTGCCTGTGACTGGGCGCTGCTGAGACACAGCCTCGGCTCACCTTGCTGCTGCTTTTCAAGATTATCCTAATCTTAAGGCAGGGTCTTAATATGTAGGCCTGGTTGGCCCTGAATCTGCCATTCTCCTGCCTAAAGCCACACATTTCAGGACCTGACTCAAGAATTTTTTTCTACACTTTAACCTTCTGAGGTTTTAAAACATCATTTATTTGTGTGTAAGTAAGAGTGTACGCGTGCCACTACAGATACATGGGAGTCAAAGTTGGTTCTTTGCTTCTGCTGTGTGGACTCTGGGGACCAAATTCAGGTTACCAGGCTTGGCATCGACATCAACGTCATTGCCAGCAGAGCCAGCTCACCGGCCCTTCACCTTCTACTTTTATTTCAAAGCCAGAGTCTTCCTTGTTATGGCAGGAATGGTCTAAAACTAGCTACACAGACCACACTGGCCTTGAATCTGGCCTCTACCTCCTAAGCACTGGAATTACAGGAATCTACTTCATTCCTGGCTCAATAACTGTTTTTTCTTTTTTTAAAAGATATGACTTTTAATTATGTGTCTATGTGGCAGAAGGTACTGTGTTCATGAGTAAGGTGCCCTCAAAGGTCAAACCAGAGTACTGGATCCCCTGGAGCTGAAGTTACAGACAACTGTGAACCAGTCGGCACTGGTACTGGGAACCAAGTACCTCTCTCTGAAGAGTGGTGTGTGCTAAGCCAGCTCTTCAGACCCACCCTTCCTCCCTCCCTCTCTCCCTCCTTCCCTTCCTTTTTTTTCCAGACAGGGTTTCTCTGTATAGCGCTGGGTGTCCTGAAACTTGCTCTATAGACCAAGCTGACCTTGAACTCAGAAATCTGCAGGCCTCTGACTCCCGAGTGCTGGGATTAAAGGCATGCACAATTACTGCCCAGCAAAGCCTCTCTTTTTCTAACAATTATAAATTTAACGGCATATAGGGGATACATGCGTGTGTCACTGACTATATGGGTTTTTGGTAATTGAACTCAGGTTGTTAAGGACTGGCGGTGCCTTTACCAGAGAAGCCATATTAATGGCTGTTTGTTTCCCATTTAAAAAGTCATTTAAACTGTGTGGCATGGTTACATTCACACGTAACTCCGGCATTCAGGAAGTAAATTGGCTGCAGTGTTCACTGGGTGAGCCCTAGAGACGCCATATATTCTGTGAAGCACACAAGGCCGCTCTGTCCACCCCAGGGAGGAATGGACAAACCCTAATGTCCACAGTGCCAACTGTCCAAAGCTGAGCAGCTCAGCACTAGAAGTTTTCCGTCATCATGGCTTGGTTCCAGTGACACACAGCCTCTAAATTAGGGGGTAAGGGTTAGGATTAGGGTTAGGGAAACCAGCGTAGGCTGTAGAATGAGATACAATCTTAAAATTTACAAAAAAAAAAAAAAAAAAAAATGGCTGGAGAGATGGCTCAGCGGTTAAGAGCACTGACTGCTCTTCTGGAGGTTGTGAGTTCAAATCCCAGCAACCACATGGTGGCTCACAACCATCTGTAATGAGATCTGACGCCCTCTTCTGGGGTGTCTGAAGACAGTTGCAGTGTACTTACATATAATAATAAATCTTTAAAAAATTAAAAAATAAAACAAAACCAAAATCAGGCACTGGTGTGCATGTGTTTTAATCCAGCAGTCAACATTTCTTTTTTCGTTTTTTTAAAGATTCACCTATTTTATGTGTACAAATATTTGCAGGCATGTATGCATGCACACTATGTGTGTGTGTGGTACCCATGGGAGTCAGAGGATTCCCTGGAGCTAGAGTTACAGATGGTTAAAGTCATCATGTGATGTAGGTGCTGGGAACTGAACCCAGGGCCTCCAGGGCCTCTGCAAAGGCAGTAAGTGCCATTAACCTTTAAACCATCTCTCTCTAGCCGCCACAGCTGACTATTTTTTTGTTTTGTTTTCTGAGAGAGGTTTCTCTGTAGCCCTGGATGTCCTGGAACTCACTCTGTAGACCAGGCAGACATTGGACTGCTGGGATTAAAGACATGGGCTACCACCAAGTTGCACATTCTTGTCTGAAATTCTTATGTGTTTGAGATTTTGCAGTTTTTCAGTTGGTAGACTATCTATACAGATTTTTGTTTTGGTTTGTTTTTGTTTTTTGGATTTGGTTTTTTCAAGACAGGGTTTCTCTTTGTAGCCCTGGCTGTCCTGGAACTCACTCTGTAGACCAGGCTGGCCTCGAACTCAGAAATCTGCCTGCCTCTGCCTCCCAGAGTGCTGGGATTACAGGCGTGCGCCACCACTGCCCGGCTTATAGAGATCTTAATGTCACAATTCCCAATCAGAAAATAAAAACTGCTGTGATTAGAAACATTTGTAATTTGAAGCACTTCAGATTTTGGATTTTCAGATTTCGGGTTTTCAGATTTCACTAACTCAAGTCTTTCTCTTATTTCTCTATAATGGTTTCCCACCATCTTCTTACCACAAAGATCAAATCGACACAGTACTTTTTAACTGTGGTTTCCAGAGGAAACTGAGAAGCTGCAGGCACAGCACAGGGCTGAGTGAGAACAGAGACATCGCTTCTGCAGACGGCGGCCAGCTCCTGGACGGAGCTGGGCGAGAAGCCACACACACTGCAATGCCTGGACATGTGTGTGCAAACAAAACAGAAAGGAAAGCGAATGCAGCCAGTCTCTCTGGAAGTGGACACAGGACCAGACACAGGCTGCTTCTTGGAGGAAACAGCAAGAAGGCTGCTGGGGACAAGGGTAGACGGGTGGGTGGGCCTGGGTTGTTGCCCAGCCGCACTTGAAAAGCTTGTGATGAGCAAGGAATCATTTTCTATGTCAGTCGCTACAGACAAATGAAGTCTGTAGGAATCAATGTGGCCCTCCAGTGGCTGTGTCAAGACTGTGGATGCCACCCAGGGAGAGGACAATCTCAAGCCTGAGACCACTCTGGGCTATACAGGAAGACAGACACAAAGCACCATGACTTGGGAAAGACCTGGGACTCTGGTGCCACTTTAAAGAGAGCTAACTGATGAGGACATATGGGGACCCCTTACTCAATAATGTGTCGAGCGTCCACCTCAGAGACATCATCGCTGTCTGGGTCTGGAATCTTCTTCTTTTCTTCCACAGGCAGTGTAGGGGGCTGTGCAGGCTGAGGCTGCTCCTCTTCCTCCTCCTACCAAGAGAGGTGCCATGTCATCTTGGTTCCCTAGTGTTGTTTCCTAGCAATCCCAGGGAAGAGATGCTCCTTCCTCTGCAGTGGTGTCTGCCTCTTACTGCCCTTCCCGTAGAACTGCTGGGTGAATGCCTGAGTTGCCCTAGCAGACTGCATGTCCTCTGCAAGGGTATCTTGGGCATCTCTCAGCTGCTGTTCTCCAAAGCAGCCGCCCACCTACACGTTCGCCCTCTCAAACAGTGTCCCAGGTTCACAGCTGACTTCCCTAAAGCGCCTGTGCTTTTCCTCCAGCTTCTGCTCATCCAGAGACAACAGGCATCTTAGCTTCCACAGCCTTCCCAGGACGCTGAAGGAACATTATCTCCTTAAAGGGCCTCCCTGCATTTATTGAGCAGGTGACATTGGAATTGTACAGATCATGTTCAACAAATACACAGGAATACATTTTCCAGTACTGAGCACTCTTGTTCTCCTAAATGAACCTTACAGGCTCACTGTAGATTCTTCTCAACTATCATAGAATTGCTGAAGTGACTTTTAAATTCCGTATGTAACAACTACCACATGGCTCTAACCCAAGCTTACCAGGGACCTGAGGAATACAGATTATAATTTGAGTAATCTAGCAATGTAGTTGGATCTTGTCTTGATTAAAAATTAACAGCCAGGAATATAGCTCAGTGAGAAGGTATTTGCCTAACACGTGGCACAGTTCAACCACAATGGCACAAAATGTGTTTTCTCATAACTGTTAAACAGTTCTAATCAAACTTTGACAAGTTTTCCCCACACCATGCAACACAATTCCAGATTATGGGGAACAAGGAGGTTGCTCTCATCAACAAATGCAGAGAAGCAGCAGCTATCTAATGAAGCAAACCGCTAACGGAGGTCAGGAGATTCTCTTTCCAGAAGATACAAAGTGAACAAGATTGAAAAAATTGATGAAGTCTGTTGTGGTTGGGAGCCACGGAGGCAGACAAGGGTAACAGGTTCTGCAACCAGTCTGGTAGAAATAAAGATAGTCTCAAAACAAAACAAATACTTATGTCTCTAATCTATTTAACTACTGAAACAACAGACTCCAAAGAAATGGGAATTTTCCTAGAAATCTCACCCTAGAAGGAAACAGTCACAGAGCAATGTCTCTCAGAAAGAGATCCGAATCAATTCTAATAATTGTCAGATCACCTGACAGGATGAGGCTGAAACCCAGACAAAGATGGGTCAGTGGTGGGTGGGACCACACCTTGATAGGCACTGATCAATGTGCACAATCTTGGTCCTATAAACTCTCATCTCATGTCAGATCCTGAAGACAGATTTGAGGGAGTTCCTGGTTCTCTTATCCCTCTTCTGAAGGAAGACAAATTGAATATATCCTTTTTTTCTTTTCAGTTTTGACGTGGGACTTTTACCTGGCATACTGAGGATGGGTGGCCAGATCTATGTTTGAGAGAATTTCCAAGATTTGGCAGCAGTGGGGGCCCTGCCTACCTCAGGGGGAAAATGGTGACAATCTCAGCCAAGGTGCTGGTCCATGCTACTGCCTGTGAAGATGTGCATGTCACTGGTGGAGCACACACGCAGAGAAACCAAAGGGGGAATACACTGTCTTAAGCACACATAAACCAGCCTTTTTCTGGAATACACTCCCTTGTGTACAGAGCCACGGCAGGACACAAACTGCTTACTGGCTCTACTGCTTGCATATAATTTCTGCCACATTATTACAGGATTCATCACTTGTAAGTGACAGAGAAACAGGGTCTTTTTATAGGGAACAAGTAATTGAACTAGGAAAATAAAGTGAGCCAAGTCAAAAGTGGCTGTACCCACCACAAAGCAAGCAAGAGTTCCTAGAATGAACTCAGGGATACCATCCCTTAGACATCTGCCACTGTCCTGGTTAGCTTGGGACAACCTGACAACTCGAGTCGAGGTGGGAAAAGATATCAACTGGGGTGATATCAGACTGGCCTGTGGCCATCCATGTCTGTGGGGTAGTTTTCTTCATTACTGATTGATGTGGAAGGGCTCAGGCACTGTGGGTCATGCCACCCTGAGGACAGGTGGCATGAGGTGGCTCTGAACAGGAGTGTGGAAGCAAACCAGTAAACAGGGATCTTCTGCAGTCCTGCTTCAGTCCTCCAGCTCCCACCCTCAATTTCCTTAGTAATGGGTTGTGGCCTGGGAGTTGTAAGGTCAAATAAACCCTTTCCTCCACACCAAACCCTTTAGGTCATGGTGTTTGCTAGAACAACAAAGACAGCTATAGTTCTGGACAGGGAGGGGTCATAATCCTTCCAAAGACCTAAATGGGAGATGTCTAAGATTGATGCCATTCTGGTCTAAATACCCAGTTCTAAGCCAGCCAAGGCTACATAGTGAGAACCTATCTCAAAAAAAAAAAAAATTCAAATAGCTAAATGAATAAATAAACAAATAAACAAACGGAAAAAAGGCACTCAGCTGCTCCCGTCTCTTCATAGATGCCAAAGGTGTTCAACAGGAGTATCTACAGTGTGTGCACAGGGCTATTGAGGGAGTGGGCGTTTGCTCAAGTCAATGAACACGGAATCACAAAGCACAACCATCTCATCTATCCACTCCTTACTCTGACAAAATGAAAATAATTCACAGACAAGACCACACAGCAAGAAGGATAAACATCAAGACAGCTTTGTGTGGAGTCTATTAAAAGGCAAAGACAGATAGATAACCTACAAGGCAAAGGAAACTAAACTGTCAGGTAACAAAGAAGGTGGCCCTCCACAGACGCTGCAAGGAGTCCTGAGAAGGGAAGAGCAGATACTCCCGCCCTTGCAGAAGAACCAGGTTCCTTTCCGAGCCGCCGAGCCATGCCACTGACAACAGCCTGGAGTTCCGGCTGCAGAGGATGAGTTACCCTCTCTTGGCTTCTGCAGGCACCTGCACAAATGCCTGAATAGAGACCAACAAGCACACAGAGAAACAAAAACAAATGAAGTAAAAGTTCGCCAGGGTTAGAATACATGTTCAGACTGCTGACAGAGGAGCAGGACAGTCAACCAAGACTGACACATTCAACTAAACTGTTGTCCTGAAATACAAAAATACCCCAGAAAAACAGACTGAGGAGCACCAGTTGCTGGCAGAGAAACTTTGTGGGGTGCGGAGCAGCGTTAGAGCAGCTACCTGTCTACATGAAGACCTGGGCTCAATCCCAGCAAAACTTAAAAGGAACCAAACAAACACCCACTACCACACAACACGTAAAACCAAAAGGACATGCGACCAGATAATCCATGCAGGGAAACATCACCTGAAGAGACTATAGCACTATGTGATACCCTCTTTAGGACTCTGCCTACACACTAATACTGTGGTCAGTCTCAGCACTCAGGAAGCTGAGGCTGGAGTATCATGGGTTTATAATCACTGCAGTGTCATATTCCCTGTGGCTAAACCATTAGGACCTTATCTCAAAAATCCAACTGACAGCCAAGCGTGGTGGTGCACGGCTGTAATCCCAGCACTCTGGGAGGCAGAGGTAGAAGGATTTCTGAGTTCGAGGCCAGCATGGTCTACAGAGTGAGTTCTAGGACAACCAGGGCTACACAGAGAAACCCTGTCATGAAAAAAAAACAAATCCAAAACACACACACACACACAAAAAAAATAAAATCCAACTGAGCTGGCAGTGGTGGTGCACACCTTTAATCCCAGCACTTAACAGGCAGAGGCGGGCGGATCTCTATGAGTTTAAGATGTGATCTATACAGAGTGAGGACAGCTAGGGCTACAGAGAGAAAACCTGTCTTGAAAAACAAACAAGCAAACAAAACCAACTTAAAAATATGTAATGGAGTAAGATGCCTACTAAATCTGTGTGATCACAAAGAAATTACTAAATAAATGTACAGCTCCAACAAACATTTACAGAAAAGGTAAGTCAGCAAACTTAAAACAAAACAAAAATAAAACCTACCACTCCAAACCAAACACAACAAAAACCATTTTAACAGAAAAAGACTATACATGAGAAAGGAAGAAAAAGAGAAAGGAAGAAAGAAAGGAAGGAAGGAAGGAAGGAAGGAAGGAAGGAAGGAAGGAAGGAAGGAAGGAAGAAAGAAAGAAAGAAAGAAAGAAAGAAAGAAAGAAAGAAGAATAGACAGACGGAAAGGGAGGGAGGGAGGGTAAAGCCACACTCTGGCTGGAGGATTGCTGTGAGATCAAGACAGCCTGGAACACAGAGCAAAACTGCCTCAAATGTTATCACCTCTCCATACATTCATCACAGAGAAAAGAAGAAAAATCAGAAAGAAAACAAATTAATAACCAATAGCACAATGGTATTGCAAATGCTACACTATCCTACAACCCAAGTATTATTTCTGAAACCCACAGTAAGAGATCTAGATCTGACTCCTGAAAGATGTTCTTCCATCTCCACATGCCCACAGCACACATGGCGACCTTCACACACCCACATGATAACAGAGTTTAGAAGAAGTTTTAAATATTATTTCATATTTCAGATGGGATAAGAACAAAATTAAAATATTAAGATTCTGGGTTTGAATCCCCTTTGTGTCTCATGTGTATATGTGAATACTTTTGTTTTCAATAAAACTTTAGTGAGTGTCAAAAATATACAAATATAAAATAGGGGCTGAAGCCAGTGCTCAGTGGAATAGAGTACTTCCCTTGATTATGTGAGAACCTATTTCAACCCCTGTATCAAAAATAAAAATGCTGGACAAAGGCAGGTGGATTTCCGAGTTCAAGCCCAGCCTGGGCTACAAAGTCAATTCTAATACAGTGAGAGCTATGTAATAGAACTTGTCTCAAAAATACCAACAGAAAAACCAAACAACCCCACCCCAGACTAACAAACAAACAGCAAGCCAGAGTCATTAAAATTTATGAGACACACAGCAATGCTTACCTAAGCAAGTGCAACGCTTAGGTTTTGGGGAGTGGGGTGAGTTAAAAAAGCCAGGTGTCAGGGCATGCAACTGTTGTTACCAATGCTTGGGAAGCTGAAGCAGGGAGATGTAGAGTTTGAGACTATCCTGGCCTAACAGTTCAAGGCAAGCCTAAGTGATACACAGTAAGAAAATACCTCAAAACCAAAGTTTATGAGATGTAGCCAAGGGCGACTATGCGAAAGGTCTAGGTTTAGGGGCAGAGAGCTGGCTCATCTGTTAAGAGCACAGAACGCTTGTCCAAAGGATGGGAGTACAAATCCTGGCACCTATGTCAGGAGTTCATAACTGCCTGCAACTACAGCTTCAGGGGATCCAATACCCTTTTCTGGTTCCTGCTGACAGCAGCAGACATAAGACATACACACATGAATAAAATCAGTAAGTTTAAAACCAAAGTCATATAAGTTTAAACACTATTTATATCCAAAACTAAAAGCCTTATTTCAATAATTTAAGCCTAGATCAACCAACAAAGTGAAACAAATCACTAAAGTATCCAAAATCAAGAAGACAGGAGGAGTGATCACTCTGACCCTACAGAATGATAAAGGCAATTATAAATCATAACACACTTGCTGGGTGCTGGGGAGATGGCTCTGTGAGTGTACACTTGCACCAGTGTGAGGATCCAAGTTCAGTCTCCAGAAGCAACACACCGCCAGGTGCAGTGCTGCGTGTCGTGTCTGCAACCCCACTGCTCCTGGTGAGACAGGAGGCAGAGAGAAGAGGCCCTAGAGGCACAGGGGCCAGCCGGCCTGTAGTCCACAGCTGAAACAGAGCTCCAGGCCAAGGCAGAGCTGAGGATGGACATCTCAGGCTGTCCCTGACTTCTACAGACACATTGTTCCATGTGTGCCTACACAGTTATACAAGATACACACACACACACACACACAGAGAGAGAGAGAGAGAGAGAGAGAGAGAGAGAGAGAGAGAGAGAGAAAGAAAGAAAGAAAGAAAGAAAGAAAGAAAGAAAGAAAGAAAGAAAGAAAGAAAGAAAGAAAGAAAAAAACCAAGCATATACTGGGAGAAGTTATTTGCAAATTATACACTGGGTCAGAGATGTGTGTCTAGAGTAGGTAAGGGCTGAGAGCTCATTAGGATGGCAACCCAGTCAGACCAGGCAAGACTTGAACAGACTTCCATTGGGGAAGATGGCTGGATGGCGCATGTGCACATGAAGATGCTCAACGTCACTTCAGACGAGGATAATGCAAACAAAAACCAAGTGAGATGCCACCACACACCCACTAAAATAAGCAAAGGACAGACAATACCAAGTGTTGGTGAGGACATGGAGAAACTGGAACCTGTGAAATGGTACAGCCACTTTGGAGAACAGTTGGGCAGTCTTAGAAAGTAAACATAAACTTACCACGTGACCCAGCAATCCCACGGCTAGGCATCTACCCAAGAAAAATGAAAACATATGTCCACACAAACCATGTTTGCACATGTTCACAACATAATAATTCATAGTAAAGACAGAGACACAAGTGTTAACCGGTGGTGGGCAGGTAAACAAAATGTGCTATATTTATACAATGGAACACAATGCAGCAATAAAAGAACAAGTTCTTACTACACACAACACATGAATGAACCTTGATAACATGCCACACACTGGTGCCCGGAATCCATTTGCAGCATGTCTACAAATGGCTGATCTGGAGAGGGAAAGCAGAGGGGTGAGCCGGTATGGGGTGATGGCTGTAACCCTAGCACTCAACACTCAAGTTAGAGGATGCTGAGTTGTAAGCTAGCCTGGGCTGTACAGGAAGACTCATCCAACAAGAAATAAAAAAACAAACAACAAAAAAATAGTTCTGTGGCTTCCTGGGCATAAAGGAGAGGGACAGCAGACAGCCACTGACAGCTTAAAGGCTGTTGTAAGGCTAGTGTGAGGCGCTGACCCACAGTTCCAAGTGTTAACTAAGAAACAACTGCACTTTCCAGTTTTTGTAAATTACATCTCAATGAAGCTGTTTAAATTAGAACAAAGTGTTCTCTGCAGGGCATGGTAGTAAACAGGTATAACTCGCATTCAAAGGTAGGAGGATGCATGTCTGAGCTTCAAGCCAGAATGTGCAAAAAACAAAGCCCTACCTGAAACAAACAAACAGCTTATATATACATATGCACCTAAAACTGACTGGTGGCCCTCAAGACTCCAGTAGACATAAAAACTACAAGTCCTCTTTCTAAGACAGTAACTCAACTGGGAAGGCTTGAGCAGGCGGCATTCCATCGGCCTAATGATGTGGGAGGAGGGGACACACAGCCCAGGGAGACATGGATGCAGGCAGAGCAAGAGAGCACTGGGTGGTGGCCGCATGCATGGGGCACACTCGTGACTGTCAACTCCCAGCTGATGAAGAATGGGCAAAAGCAGCAGAGCGCTCAGAGGCGCGATGCTGAATGCTTGAAATGTGTCCTGATGGAAACAGTCCACACAGCAGCGGAGCTCTGAAGCACCACTTCCGGGCAAGCCCAGGCCCGTGGCTGCCCCGCCACACCACGCCCGGCCAGCACACAAGGCACAAACAAGGTGGACCCAACAACAGCTAAGACAGAGCGGCCTCTTACCTCCTCCTCCTCTTCGGAACCACTCTCTTCACTGTCGGACCTGGGAGCGACTTCATACCTAGGGAAACAGCAATGTTTGCACGCAGCTCTGCCTGTGAGGAGCTGCTTTGCTGTCTCTAGAACCTGGTGTGGCCCGTGAGGAGGCTGTCAACTCACCCTGGGTTCATCTCGAGCCAGGCCTCCAGCTGCCCGGCCTTTGGGGCGTCTGTGCCGGTGAGGATCTTGCCGCTCTCCACGTGGATCACCTTCACAGGGAGGTCACTCATCTGGCTGGTCTCATCTAGAGGCTGAAAGACAGTACCTGTCACGAGCCAAGCCTCCCGATGGCCATCCTGGAACCCAAACGCAGAGCTCACAAGGAAGAGACTGGACTGAGCTACCGCATCAGAAAACAAGAGGAGGATATGAGGCGCAGCACATCACTTTAGAAAGGTAAAAAGGACTGAGGCCGGATACTTTCTCTACCCTAAAATTTGGATTAAAATGCTTGGGCTGAGTCTCAGTTATATTTTTAAAGAAAGCTTTTTTGCTTGTATATATTTCTGTTCACTACATATGTGCCTGGTGCCTCAAGAGGAAGAGGGCATCATATCCCTAAAACTTGAGTTATAGACAGTTGGGGGCTGCCATGTGCATGCTGGGAATCGAACCCAAGTCCTCTGCAGGGCCAGTCACTGCCCTCAACTGCTAATCCATCTCTCTAGCCCCTCATCTCAATTTTCCACAGGCACACAACTGTAACTAAAGTGTCTGAGGCTGGGGACAAGCACCGAGTGACACTGGTACCAGGAACCAAGCAGAGTGAATGCTACAGTGCCGACTCAGCACCATTTCCTACTGCTGACTTTTCTAAAGTGAGACTGCTGCCTTCAGTCCCCCACGTGGCCTAGAAAAGCAGCTCTGTGCTTCAGGCACAATGGCTGAAACAGGTTGCCAGCCTCAGCTAAGACAGTAAGACTTTGTCTCAAATAATAAAAATAAAACAAAATACTTTAAGCCCGACAGCGGCTTCATACTATAATATGTCAACCCACATTCTTTCATGATAATTCAAGACAACATCTATGTTGGCTGGTGTTCTGTCAACCCGACGGAAGTCGGAGAAGAGAACTCAATGAGAAGTGCCTCCCTGAGAACGACCTACGGCAAGCCTGTGGGGCATTATCACCACCGAAGACTGCTAGAGAGCCCGCTGTGGCTGGCGCCAGGCTTGGGCAGGTGGCCCTGCGCACTGTGAGAGAGCAGGCTTCCTCCAGTTTTGCACCACTTGCCTCACCCAAGCTCCTGCCTTAAATTTCTGTCCTGAGTCCTCTCTGTTATACCTAACCTGAGACGAAACAAACATTTCCCTCTCCAACTTGCTTTTTTGGTTGTGGTGTTCATGAAAGCAATTGAAACCTTAAGACAATATCCCGTAAAAGTCCACTGGAATGGCTAGTTAATAGTCACAGCGGGCTATGTTAATAGTCATGCTTGAGCCAGGCGATGGTGGCGCACGTCTTTAATCCCAGCACTCTGGGAGGCAGAGGCAGGCAGATTTCTGAGTTCGAGGCCAGCCTGGTCTACAGAGTGAGTTCCAGGACAGCCAGGGCTACACAGAGAAACCCTGTCTCAAAAAACCAAATCCAAAAGAAAAAAGAAAAAAGAAAAGAAAAACTAGTCACGCTTGGGGCCAGCCGAAGAACAAGTCTGCCACTGCAGTCTGCCTGGATGCCTGGGAGGAAGCAGCTGCCTCAGAAAATAGGACTAAAACAAGTGCCGCGGGGCCAGAATGGAAGGAAGATGGATGACGATGGGGTTAGCTTGGCTCAGCTGGACAGCATATGTTAAGAATGTGCAAAGATACAGCTTCCATTCCCGGGAGAAACAAACCTGAAAGCTAGGGAAGCAGATAGCGATGGTGTCCGCTTTCTCCTTTTCCCTGCCAGAAGCACACCAACTGCATGTGGGACGGCTCCAGAACTCAGGAAGACAGTCAGATCCCAAGAACCCACCATGCAGGCGCCTTGATTCTGCTGTTTCTATCTCTACAACTGTACGGAATGCTGTTCATGTCCCCAGGCAGTAGTATGGGCTAATGCAGCCTGAGCTGAGCAAGAAATCAACTATATAGGGCACAATACACTCATAACAGAAGGCAGGGCAACAGACACTGAAAGGACTTGGATATGAAAAGGTAAACCTGGATATCAAAGTTCATATAGTGTAGACTTGGGCATGGGGCATGCCTATCACCCCAGCACTCAGGAGGCTGAGAAGGCCCCTGAGGTCTGTGAGTTCAGGGCCAGCTTGGGCTATAGAGTAAGTTCAAGGCCATCCTAGACTGCATAACAAGAATCTTATATTAAAAACAACAGCAGGCCGGGCGGTGGTGACGCACGCCTATAATCCCAGCACTTGGGAGGCAGAGGCAGGCGGATTTCTGAGTTCGAGGCCAGCCTGGTCTACAGAGTGAGTTCCAGGACAGCCAGGGCTATACAGAAAAACCCTATCTCGGAAAAAAAAAATTTCCAAAAAAAAAAAAAAAAAAACCCCAAAAAACAAAAAACAGCAGGCACAGTGATACAGGCCCTTAATCTCAGTACTTGGGAGGCAGAGGCAGGGAGATCTCTGTGAATTTGAACTCAAGCCTGGTCTATATAAAGTTCTGGAATAGCCCAGTCTACGCAGAAAAACCCTACCTTAAAAAAAAAAGTGTGTGTGTGTGTGTGTGTGTGTGTGTGTGTGTGTGTGGCTGGAGCAATGGTTCAGTGGGTAAAGCTGGCTGCTCGTTAGCACCCATGTCAGCTTAGCACGGTCTGCAACTCTAGTCCCAGGCATGACAATCTAACATAGACATACATGTGTGCAAAACAACATGACACACTAACTAAAAACATTATAAACAAACAAACAAACTAGAAGGCGCTCGGGGGCCAGAGAGACGGCCCAGCAGTAACCCAGGTTCAGGTCCTAGCACCCACACGGCAGCTCACAATCACCCATTATTTCAAGGACATGACATCTTCTCTGGAGAACCAGGCATGCACATGGTACACAGATAGATGCACAGGCAAAACACTCAAAAATATAAAAAAGTAAATAAATAAAATAAAAAAGTTTTGTCAGGCATGGTGGCCCAACACCCAGGAGGCAGAAACAGGCAGATGTCTGTGAGACTGAGGCCAGCTTAGCCCATCTACACGATGAGTTGCATCTAGGCAGGCATGGTGACTCAGTGAGACCCTGTTTCAACAGGACTCATTAATTGGTTATTTAAATTTTTTAATTAAAAAAGGGAAGAGCAATACCTTTCTGCCATAACGCTGAAGTGGAGGATCAGAAATTCAATGTCATTGTTGTGCAAACAGAGACTTTACGGTGAGCCTGGGCTACACGAGCCAACCTCAGCAGAGGATAATGCACCTAAGTTTGACCCCAGAATGCACAAGAGGCAGGCCGCTAGTAACGTGAGCACAAGGAGGCAGCCACGGGAGGGCCACAGGGACTATCTGGGACCAGCCAAACTGCTGGGCTCTAGGTCAATAAAAAACATTCTCAAAGGAAGTGGATAGGGTTTCTTAGCATGACCCTCAAAGTTGCCATTTAGCCTACACAGGTACACACACCTGCAAACAGACATGTATGTGTGAAACAGAAAAGCTAAACAAAAGAATCTAAACATGAACATTACACAGAGGTCCTCAGTGAGGCATTTTCCTAATAGCTTCAAGAAACAAATGACCTGAAATTAGCCTAACATTACCAGTCCAAACATGGAAACACAGTGAAACAAAAGGTTCTTATATTACATCTTCATAGAGAGCTTGCCCAAATATCCAGGAATGAAAACCATTGTGGTGGAGGCACCAAAGCCCAGGACAGAAGTTCTAACCCTGAGGGCAGAATGACCCTTTCACAGGACTACCCCAAGACATTGGAAAATAAGAGATATTCATATTTACATCATAATTCAAAAACAATTCCAAAATTACAGTTAAAATGTTTCAACAAAAATAATTTTATGGTTGGGAGTCAACTACAACATGAGAAACTGTATTAAAGGGTCAGAGCTTTAGGAAGGTTGATAACCACTAGAGGAACTTAGAATGTTAATCATGCAGAATTGTCCCTTCAAGGGAAAGAATGAAAAACCTTGTCAGCACAGGAGGCTGAAGCAAACCACTCTTTCTAGCCTGGTGACCTTTGCACTATCTGTGTGACCAGAGACTTTTCCAGCATCAGGCCCTCCCCCAGACCCTTATGAGCTGATTTTTCTCAGTCAATCTATAGAACCTATCTTTATGGACATTACAAGGAGTTCTGATGCAGTCACTGATGGAGTCTGATCTGTCCTCAGAGAGACTTACATATGATTTGTTGTACATGTGGGTCTGATTTAAATTATCCCCAGAATAGCTTTCACCAATCTGTGCTGTACTCTGCTTAAATACACCAAAATATACCACCAAGAGGAGATTCCTCAAGTTTGAACCAACCCCAGCAACTGAGTCAGTGTTGGTGATAGGCGAACTGCTTCCTCCCGTCCCACCTCCACCCTTCCAGCTCGTCACTCAGCTGGCTGTGAATGTCACAGAGCTCTGCATGTCTCCTTGGCCCATCAGTGTACTTGCCTAGAGAGTATTTTGAGTTTTTCCACCAAACACGTGCCTTTCAAAAAGTGGGGAGTAGCAACTTTTCAGGGGACAGAGAGCATGTATGTGGCCTGACTTGGAAAGATGCCAGGCCAGGCAGGAACTAGCAGAGAGCCAGGAGCCTGCATAGAAAATACTCAGGAGGCAACAGGCGATGAGCTGTGAGGCAGGGCGTCTATCTGAGAAGGACCTAAGGTTCCTCTCAGACAATGGTTTACACTTCTGTAACTGTCTTCCATAAACCAGGACACCGCTATATGGCCCAAGTTGCCCTTGAACTTGGGGTTAACTTTCACTTTTGACATCACATGCTAGACTCCCAGGCAGGTGACACCACATCTGCCTTCTGCTGTGTCTTTTGTCACAGAGTGCTGGAATACGCAGTAGACAGGCACCCACTATGCAGAAAGTGATGGGTTTGACCCATAGCCGGCCAATAACATTCATTTCCCCAACACACAGAGAACAAGTGCACTGAATGAGACTGTCAGTCTTGAGGAGCTGAAAAAATTGTGTATAGTGCCCCCTCTCATAGCAGACAACACTGCCTGCCGACTTTCTGGAATGACATACTAAGCCCACTAGTGATCTGACTAAATGGCAGAAAGCAGGAGGAACAAGTTGTGGATAGCCCTGGGCTTGTATTTTGATGCTAATTCCACTCCACAGAGGGGCTACAGATGAGGAGTTGCCTTGTGAACCTTCTCCCCACCTTAACTTTTCAAATAAAGGCTCGAGCCAATTGGGCAGGAGGAAGTGGGAGGGGCTGAGCGGTTAGGGGAGGAGCTAAGAGGGATGGACAGAGAGGCTGCAGAGAGAGAGCCTGGAGAAACTTCAAGTTATATGGGATAATATATCTGGGAATAGAGTAGTGTAGTGGAAGATCTGCCCAATCTAGGCTTGTAGCTTGTTTTGTTACTGAATGAGTTGAGATTTCTTTTACTGGTTAATTGGGTTGGAAACTAAGTAGCAACAGGAAGGCACAAGAAGTCAAGACAAGAAACTCTGAAACACACTCCCAACCAATGATCTGAAAACAAAAGCTGAGGTCTAGCTGAGACTTCCAGCATGGGCACTGGACAGGTACTCAAAATGGATGTCCAGTGTGTTCTAGAACTAAACAAATATATAAATCCATGATGGCTGATAGAAGTGAGTCTACTGATTTCAGGATCAGAAAGAAGGGGAGTTGGGTCAGAAATAAGCATATCATCTGGGAACAACAATGCACGCCTGCAGTCCAGGCTGCCTAGGAAATGCTCAATGCATATTTGAGTGCAGGTGTGTGTACAAACACACAAAAAATGTAATTAAAAAAAAACCAAAACAACAACAACAAAATAACTAAATGGAAGCAGCCAGGCATAGTGCCCACATTTGTGAGTCCAGTATAGGAGAAGCAAGACAATCAGAGGGTCAAGGTTTGGGCTGGAAAGATGGCTCATCGGTTAAGAAAACTGACTTCTCTTCCAGAGGTCCTGAGGTTCAAATCCCAGCAACCACATGGTGGCTCACAACCATCTGTAATGAGATCTGCTGCCCTCTTCTGGTGTGTCTGAACATAGCTATAGTGTACTTATATGTAATAAATAAATGAATCTTGTAAAAAAAAAAAAAAAAGAAAGAAAGAAATCGTCAGCCCTGGGCTGGAAAAATGACTTAGTGGGGAAATGTATGTGAATGCCACCCCAGGAGGGAAGACAAAGCCTTTATCACTATCCTCATTAAATAAAAATGTGATTTAAAGTATTTCTTGCTGGGTGGAGGTGGCACACACCTTTAATCCCAGCACTCAAGAGGCAGAGGCACTTTTCTAAGTTCGAGGCCAGCCTGGTCTACAGAGTGAGTTCCAGGACAGCCAGGGCTATACAGAGAAACCCTGTCTCGAAGAATAAATAAATAACTAAATAAATAACTAAATAAATAACTAAATAAATAAATAAATATTTCTTAAGGAAACAAGTGAAAGAAACATGCATCCCAGGGCCAGCTGGCATTTCTCTAAGAAATGCCCCATTTCTCACCTCACCATCTGGTCCAATGGCAGGGGTCTGTCCTTCAGCATTTTCTGCCTTCTACAAATAAAGAGAGACAAGATCAGCCTGACCCTACAGGTCCAGGCCACTAAGCGTACAGCCAAGCCAATTCCAAGGGACGCCTGTACTTCGTCAGGCCCAGCGAACCTTCTTTTTCTTTTTCTTCTTCTTCTCCTTGGCAACCTGGGCAGCTTTGTGCTGCCGCACCAGCTCTGTGAGGTTGGCCACGTACTCATCTGTCTGCTGCAGGAGGTAGGCCAGGCGCTTGTCCTTCTTCTGGTCAATGAGCTTGCGGTAGCCCTCCTCATCTTCAGCCTGTAAAACCGAGGCGGGGTGAGCCGCAGTCCTGTGGACGCACACCTGAGGACTGAGGAAGCTCATCCCAGTACTACTGCACCTGCCGCCCAGCCCCAGGCTGCAGCTCAAGGGCTTGTCACGAGCCATTCACACAGGGCATAAGAGGTTCCACCAGGGCAGCAGTGGCACAGGCCTTTAAACTTAGCATTCAAGAGGCAGATATCTCTGTGAGTTTGAGTGGAGCCTGGTCTACAAAGTCAGTTCCAGGACAGCCAGGACTACATAGAGAGACCCTGTTCCAACAAACAAACAAACAAACAAACAAACATACAAACACCAAAGAGAATTCTAGACTCTCTCTACAAAAAACATATCACGAATCCCAACCTTTGTACCTGCTCTGAGCCCTATCACCAAGAATCTCAACCGTCTTCTTTCTACCTGACCTGGGCCCACGTCCACAATTCTCAGCCCTGAATTCCTTATATCCTTTCACAAATAAATCAGAGCTGGAGCTGGGCAGCATGATGCAGCCGTCTTCCCGGCACTTCGGGGAGCAGCAGCAGCAGATGAAATCTTAAAGAGTTTAAGCACAGCCTGGTGTATACAGATGTTAGCCAGGGTGATTATACTGAGACCCTGTCTCAACTAAAAAACCACTGCACAGCCGAATCGTTCCCTGGGCATACTTTCAGAAATCTAGTTAGTTCACTCTGAGGGTCTGCAAGACCCTACCTGATCCGACCTTGCAAGCGCTCGGACCCAGTGTCCAGTTGCCCAGCACCATGTGGTTCTCAGGCCCCCGAAGGGGCCTCGTGTACCCTGCATTTGGTGTCCCGCTCCCTTGCCCTTCTCTCCTTTTTGGGCCCTTTCTTGTCCCATACAGTGCTCTGCACTGAACTGCTCTGCACTGTGCAATGAACCCACATCACAACTTCTACTCCAAGTCAGTCTGCCAGCTCCCAGCCCCAGGCCTGCCTCATTGTTTCCACAGAATTATACTACGTCGGTTTTGTTAACTCAAGGACAAACATGAGCCCCATGAAGACGGGGATTATTCCGCCCCTTCTGTGTCCCCAGTATACATACTAGGGACAAACTCAGAGCCGGTAAGAGTATCTGTCCAGTTAGCAACTCTACCATGATGAAATGCCAGTGGATAGTCTCCACTGTACCTCCTGTGGCTTTCATGAGGCCCAGGGCAGAAGGGAGTCAGAGGTGGCCTGCACTTACAGCCAGAGGAATGAAGGTGAAGGCCCAGCCAGACCTCTGCCTCCCAAACCTATGTGGCTCTTCCTTCAGCTCCACTTTTAAGCCAAGCCATAGAGCGTCTAAGTATAATCCTGGGGTAAACAGCCCAGCATTCGCCACACCCAGCATACAAGAGCAAGCAAGCTGGTGTGTACCATGAGCCTACGCATCCGCTCCTTCTCAATGCGCTCATTTTCTTTCTTCTGCTCCCGCTCAGTGTTGGCATGGTAGGTGGCGACAGCCTTGGTGAGTTTCTGGAGTTTGCCTGTGACTGATCTGTGATACTCCCTGAAGTCCTTGGCATGCTGCAGAATGCTGTTGAGGTACTCCTGCAGAGAGACAATGTTGAGAGCTGTGAGGCAAACTGTGGCCACTGCTTGTTTAAAGACAAGGAGCACTGAGAACTGACTCGGTGGCAAAGCACTTCCCTACATACATGGAGCTCTGGTTCCATCATTAGTATCTCAAGGAACCATATAGCAAGGCCACCATGTCAGCTCTGTTCATGACGAACTCTGCTGCTCGCCCCAGTGCAATGACAAGGACCCTCGGATCCACAGTGGGCAGTACCACCTGAACATGTCCGTTTTTATTGGGGAGGGATTAGAGACAAAGTCTCACTATATAACTCTGGCTATCCTGGAACTCACTATGCGGATCCGACTAGCCTCAAACTCAGAGAACCTCTGTCTCCTGGGTGCTGGGATCAAAGGTGTGAACCTCTTGCCAGAGGCAACCTGACCCTATGAGTCAAGTTCTAAGCACGCTTTCTATTCCTTTCCTGGCTCAGCTGTGCTCCTGTGAGGAACTTAGACTGACACAGCAGTGACTCCAGGACTGCCAGGGCAAACTTTTAATTATGAAATGTAAAAGACTAGCCCCAAGGCTGGGTGTAGCGTAGGGTGGTACACCTGTACTCCCAGCTCTTGGGAGGTAAGAGGCAGCAGGATCACAGAATTCCGAGCCATCCTGAGTTAAGCGTGAGAATCTGCCTCAAGAAAGCAAAGAAGTTATGGTGTGTCCCAAGTAAGGGTACAGTGACAACATTTGTAGGACACTGGGAAATACTGCACAGATGAACCACATATCAATGTATCTCAATTCTACTGAGGAGTAAAACGGTAGGAGTAAACTTTTACCCACTGAGTCATCCTAACAGCTCCAGTATTTAGTGTGTCATTAACATACACACACAAAGAAAATGGAATGATAACTACCAAAATGCTAACCATGATTAACACTGAGTGTTGACTTTTTGTATTTCTTTATGTGTAGGGCTAGAAATTGAACCTATGACCATGTGGTGCCTGGTGGGCTTCTATCAGTGACCTACACCTTGGGCTCGGGTTGCCCTTAAACCTATGTTTCTACCTTAGTCTCTGAATAACTACAGTACATCCTGGAATAAACAGTCATTGTTTTTAAAATGTATACACTATAAAAGAGCAACCAAGCCCAGCAAAGTGACCCCTACAATCCTAGCCTGCAGGAAGCTGACATACAAGGATTGCTGAGTCTGAGGCCACTCTGGGTTATACAGAGAACCAAAACTGTCAGGGCTACTTGGCAAGACACTATTTCAAAAACAAACAAACAAAAAACAAAAACAAGCAAATAAATAAAAAAACAAGGCTGGAAGGTGCTTGAGTGGTTAAGAGCATTTTTTGCTCTTGCAGAGAACATGGCTACGATTCCCAGCAACTACATAGTAGCTAACCACCATCTTTAACTCCAATTCCAAGGAATTGGAGTTCTCTCCTGAACTCCTGGGGTACCAGGCATGCATGTGATATGCAAGTAAAATAAATATGCATAAATCTAAACAAACCTTAACAAAAATAAACAAAACAAATGAAAATACGAGCAGACTGATCCATTAGCAAGCCTATCTGACAACAGACTTTCATTCCCTTGATGGACTGTAGAAATCACAGCCTCTTGTGGTTTCCCCTTGCTCAGAGCCAAAGCCACACGTTTCCTGGGGCTCACTATGCCAACTACCCTGTTCCTAGATGAACCACGGGCGCACAACCAGCGCCAGGGCCACCGCCTGTCCTCAGCAAGGCACGTTGCTCCCGTCTCTCTGCCTCCCCAGCGAAGCCTCACTGAGCTGCCCCTGTCCGAGGTGGGTCCTCCTTACAGTCCCTGCGCTCTTCTCCCACCTCTTGACCTTGCCGGCTCTGACCACCGCTCATCTTCTCTCACTGTCTGGTCCGTGTACTGCTGTGCCCAGGGCGCCCTGGCTAAGCCACCGCACTCACAGAGCACACCCTGCAAGGCCAACACACCTGGTGCTTCTGGCGGCGCTTGCGCTCCTGTTCAATCTTCTGCTGCTTCTCCAGCTTCTCAGTGATGCGGGCCTCCCGCAGTGACTGGCGCTTGCTTCGCTTGTAGGCCTTGGCATTGAGGGCTGTCTCTAGGGCCGTGTCTCTTCGCATGCACACTACCACCTCCTGGCGCAGCTGTAGGGTGAAAAGTTAAGACACTGGCATTAGGAATGGTGGGTTGGTGCTGTCTGTGGAGAGCCTCACGAGTGACGGCCACACACTGGGCAGGCGATCCTACAACAATCTGCCTGGGATGCACAGGATGCTTGGGAGGCAGCAGGTAGGGCAAGCGAAGAACAGAACAGAAGAGATCAGGACTTTTCTACACCCATACAGTTCCTGAGGGATGTAGAAAAGCACAGTAACCTCAGGAAGAGACTCACCAGGCCCCAGTCTTTTAGCTGCCAACTGCAACTTCAGCAGTCAATACCCATGCATTGGCTATACATGCTCAAGTCTCGCCACAGTGTGGGCCATGACAGTGAACTAAGCCTCCTGGAGTCCGGACTGCCCCAACCATGCAGGTATTCCAGATAGCATCTGTCAAAGCACCCTTGAAACCCCACATCCGCACTGACTCAGACCCTGGGCCCACACACCCACCTGCCTCTGGAAGTTCAGCAACCTAAGGGCCTTGAGTTCGATGGTTGCTTTGGTTCGAAGATCCCCAGCCAGGGACCCAGGGAGGTTTTCAAGTTCCTGAATTCTGTGTGCAATTCGAGCCTGCAGCCTGGGCAGAGAGAGGGAAAGAAAGGTGGTGAGGACTCGTCGTCTACTAGAAGTCACCTGGTCCCTATATCTAAAGCTAGAGTCTATAAGGAATCTCTCCCTCAGAGGCGGGAGACCAGCCTATCTGTAAGAAAAAGGACTCCAGTCACCACACAGAGCAGAGGCAAACAGCCTCAGAGTGCTCTTGAGAACAGGCCTACTGGCGCCACAGCAGTCCAAGATTTGACAACTGCCCTTGTTAATTCTTATTGTCAAGATGACACAACACTGAGTCACCTGAAGGAACCTCAACTACAAAATTGCCTTGATCAGATGGCCAGCCACTGTGGAAGCAGGAGATCATTTTCTCTCAAGACAGGATTTCTCTATGCAGCCCTGGCTGCCCTGGAACTTGCTTAGAAGACCAGGCTGGCCTCAAACTCATGAAGCTCCGCCTGCCTCTGCCTCCAGAGAGCTGGATCAAAGGTGTGCACCACCATACCCCGCCCTAGCAGCAAGATCCTTAGGAAGGTAGGTCTGAACTATAAAGAAAGCAGGCTGAGCATGCACTGGAGAACGAGACAGTAAGCAGTGTGCCTCCAGTCTCTGCTTCAGGTCCTGACTGGCTTACTTCCCTCAGTAATGGACAGTAACCTGGAAATCTATGGGGAAGTCAACCTTTCCTCTCTAAGTTACTTTGGCGTTTTATCACAGCAATAGAAAAGCAAACCTGAACAGTGACTTAGCTAGATGCTAATCCCATACGGGCACAGAGAGTTGGCCTTGAGAGTTGGCCTGAGGCATTAGACAGCCCAGCCTCAGTAAGAGACGCAGGGCTATGGAAATCTGCAATGGCCATGGGCATCAATGTTTTGTCTACAGAATAGTCCTCCCAGGAACGCTCTGTGGAAAGAGCCCCACTCTTATCCTCTCACAGTTATTTATGGAGCCCCTCCTGGTGCCAAGGCAGTTGCTTAAATGGAGCCTTAGCAATAAATAGGGCAAAAAGTTGCCTGTTCTCTTGTGACTCACAGTCCCATTAGGAAGGATAAAGCAGCAATGCCAGAGCCCAAGTGCAAGGAGGAAAGGGAGTGGGACCAGGCACCACGGAAATGGCCACCATACCACCTGGTGGCCTGCAGACGCTGTACCCGGCAGTCGAGCACTCGGTGCTCACCTGTACTCCCGCTCCTGCAGGATCTCCACAGGGTCCAGGCCCCGGGGCTTCTGGATGGGGGTAATGCGGCTCTGCTTCTGGTGCAGTGGCACCAATGGAGCAGGCTGGGCTGGCTGCCCTGGGGACTGTGTTTGTGGTGGCATTACAGGAGAGGCAGCAGGCGGGACAGCAGGAGGTGCAGGTGACGGGCGGCCTGTCGGTTGTGGGGGAATCAGCTTCTGTGGGGTACTTGTGGGGGCAGCAGCATTGGCCATGGGTCCTGGAGAGGCAAGTGGAGTACACTGCTTGAGCTCTGGGCCCAGGACTGCCCTTCCGGCCACCTCTCACCTAGGCCGGAACCCAGACACTCCCACCCTCCAGCTCAGTTCTCCCGCCACTCCGACCTAACCACCTGCCCAGTGTGTGGGTTTTTTGTGCCTGGCTTCATAGTGACAGCAGGCCCCTGTTTCTCCTTTAGAGAAACTCGCCCCTCCCCTTTAGCTTCATCTCTGCCATTTCAATTACCCTTGGTCAATGGCAGTCTAAAAATATTAAATGGAAAATTCTAGGAACAAAGAATTACTAAATTTCAATTGTGTGCTGTTCTGAATCCTACACCTGCATTCTGCTTCTGCACCTTAACTGCTTCCTCACAGCAGCAGCACCGCACAGGCTCAGTGCACTGTTCTGAGAGCATTCCTGCTCCATCTATCTTGGCCGATGTGTTTGATCATTAGTTCCTGTTACTCTGTTTGATAAACAGTGTATGAAGAAAACAAAACTGAGATGCGGGGGATTTGCTGCTTTCTGCATGTCAGATATCTCCTGAGGGTCTCAGAGAGCTTCTCTCTCAGATGGAGAGAGTGACTCTAGCTCACATCCAAACAAACCAGATTTCAACACACAATGATCCACCTCAGACCCTAAGAAGACAGTCAAGGGCCACTGTTCCAACCCAGATGAAGACGTTCAAACACCCAACTTAACTTTCCAGAGTCACCTCTGAGAGGACAGGCCAAGACCACATGCAATTAGCCACGTTGGCAGGATGCCGAACTATTTTGCCCTCTATCTACCTCCACTGGAGGTGTGCTCTAGAGAAAAGGAGATCATGCTGGACACCCCGCTGCCCAAGCTCAGAAGCCCCTTATCCTGAGTAAGCTTGTCTGTGGTCACAGCTATAACCAGCTATCTCCTTGAGCCCCATGATAAACACATCCCCTGCAGGAGACTGCAGGACAATCCCTACCCACAGGACAAGGAAGATAAGAAGTACCCTACACCCCAGCTGAACTCACAGAAACTGAGGTTTCTGTGGTGAAAAACTGTAGCCTAATATCTGGAGTCCTGCATAGCTCTAGTTCATGACAAGAGGTAGAACATATCACCAATAGAAAAGAAACTTACCTTCAGGCCATGGCTTGGGAGGCCCTCCAGGCGGCTGACCAGGCATCCCGGGGGGCACACCTGAGGGTCCTGGGGGAGGCATGTTGGGCCCTCCCATACCTACAGTGAAGGAAAACAAGCACCAAAAATGCAACTGTGTTCAAACAGGCTGGCCTATGGTCATATCAGCCCAGGAAACATACCCACCCACCTCAATAAGGCCAGAGATGGATAATAGCATTTATCTAGACTAACCCCACCCATCACAGCAGTCCTAGGTACCACTAGCTGGGAGCCAGGGTTGCCTGTCATTATGATCCACACTGAGCATTCTCCCCACTCCAGGGGCAGGGATGTAGGCCTTACCATGGGGTCTACTGTAATTTGGAGGGGCTGGTCCTGGACCTGGGCCGGGTCCAGGGCCAGGGCCGGGGCCGGGTCCTGTGGCGGATACTGAGGGTGGAGGTAGTGTTGGCATCTGCTGCTGCATTCCGGGCATCGGCCGCTTGCCTTGCACGGCCATCTGCAGGTGGTCAGGCAATGGCTGGCCCCTGGCCAACATCTTGTAGGCCATTATCTGAGCTCTGAGTTGATGCAGCTGGTTCTGGTTAAATGGGGTTGGGCCTCTGTTTTGCTGCCCCAAGGCCTGGGGGTCAGAACCATCTAGTGGAGCCCCTCCTGGCCCAGAGGACATCTGGGGGCCTGAAGATGGGCCGCTGGCCGGGACAGGACTGGAGGCATGTTCAGAGCCGCCTAGAGGTGAGGGGTAACCTGCAGGGAAAGATCAGTTCAGTGGTCACTCAGCAGCATGCATCTATGACGGCTAAATCACAGCCACACCTGGCATCCCCAGAGGTAGCTAGGCAACATCATTCTCCCGAGTCAAACAGAAAGCACCCAGAGGGAGGTGGCTGAGTCAGAGCAGCTCATGCGGTCATGAGCTTGGGCACATGTTTCAGTGGGAAACAGATAATCAATGCAAAAGGTGAAAACTGCAAACCGGGCTCCATCGAACCTGCCCTCTGGCATCTCCATTGTCTCCTGTGAATCCCAGGACCCAGTGCCTTACTTATTGACCTGGTGAAAGGGAAGACTCAACGAGTCATCTAGAATATCAGTCATCCCCATGTAGAAAAGCCAACTTGCCTAAAGCAGGGTCCTAAGGCTCCACCATGCTAAGCCCCAACCTTGAACCACATGCTGATCTCTGCCCCACCTGTTCAGCACTGAGACTGCTCCAAAGCAAGAGGACTACACAGAGCACTGGCCGCAGCTCATGGGTGGGGGTGGGGGGTGGCACTCCCCACATCTCAGCTGCACTAGCTGCCCCGAAATCTGAACCGAGGAAAGCAGACTCTGAGCTGCAGGCACCTGCCCCAGACCGTACCTTGAGAATGCTGGTCCATCGGACTGGGCGGAGGCCCCATGCCCGTGTGCGCCCCTGAGCGCATGCCCATTCCTTTCATCTGGTTGTACCGTGGGTCCTCAGGCATGCCCTTCTCGTGCATGGACTCCATAGGCTGTGAGACGGACAAGGACACAGGTCAGCTAAGAACAACAGGAGGCAGCTGCGCAAAGCTCAGGAAGAAGCAAAGCTGAGAAAGAAGGCCACACAGAGGTCCACTCCAGTGTCCCCGAACAGACACAAAACCAAGGTACTGGAAAAGGTGACTACTTAGGCAGTGGAGACGTGGAGTGTCTTTCAGACTTGCAGCAAACCTCAGGCTGCAGCCCCTACCCTTGGGACCTATAAATCAAGCAGACATGCAAAGAGGTCTGCTGCATATAAAGACTGGACAACAGGGAGACACCCTACTGTCCTCACGGCCTCAGCAGCTGCCAGCTTAGGAAAGGCTATTACAGAACTGTCCCAGCACTGAGACAGCACTGTGTTAGCAGGATGGTGACGCATGGCACCTTTGGGAGTAGGTATGCCTCCCAGGGCTGCGGCTAGAGTGGCTGTTGAGAGAGATTGCCTGACAGTCATAGTGCCTCTGTGCACTATGATTGGTTACCGAGCAGTCCGCTCTGCAAAAACTTACAGGCCAACATGTGAGGAAGAAGAGTGAGTGACACCAAAGCCATACTCGGCATAGCTACAACAAAGGAAGCTGAGACAGGGACATGGGGACAGCTTCCTGTGGGGCACCGCCGTGTGCAGGCTGATACCCAGATTTCTAGATTCATGGCAGGTGTCCAACAAGCACCTGTCCGAGGCATCAGACCGTGTGAGCGACACTAGAAGGAGTGCGAGTAAAGGAGATGGAGCTTGCGGCACTCAGATGACCCTAAACCAGACGGTGGGTTCACACATGTGACCCAGAGCGTCCTTCATAGGGCGAAAAGAGCAAGATAAATGCTCTACTATGATGACAGACAGTCCAGGAACTGGGGAGCCAGATATGGAGATGTCCAGAAGCAGAGTACAAGGACAACCCAGGCAGAGGAATGACACAGGCATGTCAGGGTCTTCCTCATTTGCAGATAGGGAACACAACCTTTACTTGGAAGCCTGCAGGTAGGAAGCAAACACGGGGACAAGGGACAACTCTGCAGAGAAGAGGAGCAAATGAAAACGCCACTATGGTGACCCCTCCTGCAGCCGCCAACTACGTCTTCTTACACCCCAGCCTTGGTGGGCCCAGACAAATCCTGACGTTACTCCCAGCCAGTCCTAAGAGGAAGACCAGGCCTCAGGTCAGGACTGCTGCTTGGCAGCCTTGTTGGCAAAAACAATGCTGACACATGTACCAAAGGGAGATGGGAGTCTGGGGTGCAAGCTCGTAAGCAGACTGAATACTCCATACTGCTTCAAGTATGTAGGCCACCAGTGCAGGCAGAGAAGCATCCCTGAAGGATTCTGGGAATTCCTTATAACAAAAGAATGCACAAGGAGTGCGGGGAAACGTAGAGTAGAATGGCTGCTCAGCCTCCTGGCCCTGATCCCTTTGTTCAGAGAAGCACACCATAGGGTAGGAATCTGAACTAAGCCAAGTCACCTCCACAAAGACCTCTCTCCTCTAAGTACGGAGGCTCCTACAGCTTTGTATGAAACACCAAGGCTTATCTCAGGAACAGAGAACAGGAATGATACCACAGGATGCCTACCTTGTGCATCTGATGCATGTTGTCCTGGGGGTAGCCTCCAGGCCCCTGGGTGGGCATGGGATGTCCTGCTGAAGGAGGTCCTGGGCTTGGCCCCATCATGCTGTGGGCAGAACCTGGTGAAGGGCCAGGGCTAGGACCCAGCATTGCACCAGGTGAAGGACCAGGGCCTGGGGAAGGGCCAGGCCGAGGAGTTCCACCCAGGGGTGGGTCTGGAGTAGACATCTTTACAGGAGCTACAGGCAGTGGTCTCCTGTTGGAAAGAAATTCTGGTCATCCTAGATTCTGGGACATGGGTTCAGTTTATGTCAAGAACAGCAAAGAAGGGCCCAAAAGCCAGTCAGATTCACCCAGTCCACAGTGCCCCATCTTGCAGGTCTGATACCAAACCTTTGTTCCAAACCTTTTATTCTTTTTGAGAAAAACAATGTTATCTCAGGAAAAGAAATCAGCTCAGAAAGCAGGGAATGAGAGTGCAGGTACATGACCCCAGTAAAAGGGAGGCAGAGTTCAGCCTGGTCTACTCAAGTTCCAGGCCAACCAAGACTGCATAGTGAGACCCTGTCTCAATCCCCACCACCACCACCAAATTACTTCTGGGTATTGCCCCAGACTTATCTAAATATCACATGGTAGTTAAAGTAACAAACTGGTGAAACTGACCAATAACCATGCTAGGAAACTACACTGATGTGGTCAGTGGGAGAAGGTCCTCCCATTACCTCCAAGATCAACTAGGTCCCTAACTCTCAAACTGTTCTTTAACTGTGGAGTCACACACACACACACACACACACACACACACACACACACACACACAAAATCAGTGAGCTCTCAAAGAAGGTCAACAGAGGGAAAACTCTCTCCATACTTCCAAGCAGAGCCACAGTCAAGGCCTTTAATTTGTCCTTATAGAGATGAACAACTGGTAAAGGAAGGCTGGAGAGGCAGCGGTTCTCCTCAGGGCCCATGACCCTTAACTGGCCTTGTCAGTTAAAGAAATTGAGTCCAGGCATGGTGCCAAACACTTTTAATCCCAGCAGCAGAAGGCAGAGGCAGTTGGATCTCTGTGAGTTTGAAACCACCTGGTCTACAAAAACTTACTTCCAGACCAACCAGGGTCCCATGGTGACCCTGTCTCAACAAACAAAAAAAACAAGAACAAGAACAAAAGAAAAAAAAATGAGGGTGGAGAGATGGCTCAGTGGTTAAGAGCACTGACTGCTCTTCCAGAGGTCCCAGCAACCACACAGTAGCTCACAACCATCTGTAATGGGATCTGATGCCCTCTTCTGGTGTGTCTAAAAACAGCTACAGGGTACTCATAAATATAATAAATCTTTAAAAAAATAAAACAAGAATGAGAACAAGAAGAAACAAAGAAAGAAAAGAAAAAAAGAAAATTCTGCCTACATACAAGGCTTCAGACCTTGATCAATAAAGCACCTCCCTACAGCCGAGAGAGAGACAAGTTAAATGAGGGCTAAACTACTTACCCCTCCGGCTCTGGGAGGAATCTGGGAGGAACATCACACAGTTCTGGCCTCTCCTCAGCTATCAAAGACCCTGAAAGCCTATCTTGAGTTCATCACCTTAGGGACCACAGAAAAACCAAGAGCCAACTGATGGTAAGGCTATTATGAGCCCATCAAAAGATTCTAATGGGGAGCTGGAGAGATTATTTAACAAGAAGATAGAAGCAAGAGATCAGAAGTTCAAGGTCAACCTTGACTACATAGTGAACATCAGGTTCATCCTGGGCTACAGTATCTCACAAACAAACAAACAACAAAAAAAAAAAAAAACATCCAGTAAGGTAGCTCATACCCTTAATCCTAACACTCAGAAGGCAAACAGGCAGATGTGAGTTCAAAGCCAGCTGGTCTACATAGAGTTTCAGAACAGCCAGGACAACATAAAGACAAAACAAAAAAAGAAGGAAAGAAAAAGGGAGAAAAAGCTCAATCAGTCCATCAATTGGATCAGAGTGTGTTCTCAGAGGGTGAGGACATGAACAGGCCTACACTTTTCCAGGCCATCTTTCTGATTGTAATACAAAAGGCTGAGGGATAGAGAGGGGTTGTCTGCCCTTCAAACCTCTTAAGACTTACTGACCTTCCTATTTAACAAGGAAAGAGGAAGACCAAGACTCAAATAACATGAAACTCGATTCCATAAATTCAACAGAAGTAAACTCTTAGCAAATGACACAGTCTCTCCAGAGAAGGCCATGATATGAAGACACAGTTAAAATTTGGGGCTGGGAGCAGCTTAACGGTTAAAGTACCTGTCATATAAATATAGGACAAGTTTTTATCCTCAGTACTCTTGGAAAAGCTCAACACAACCGTATCCATTGATAACCCTAGCAATAGGCCTAAGTTCCTAGGGACCTGATGGCTGGCCAGCCAAGTGGGTCAATATAGTCCAGATCCTGTAAGAGACTCTGCTTCAAAGAAGAAGGTGAAGAACTAAGGAAAACACCGCCCTCACCTCTACATGTACACACAAACATACACACTCATTCACATACACTGAAAGAAGAAATAAACATATTAACATTTAAAAGACAAATCCAGGGCTAGGCACACCTGAAATTCCATTATTCAGGACACTGGGCACAGAAAGCTACAGCAGGAGGCTATCTCAAAAATGGGCTTTGGGGTGAGGAGATTGGCAAAATGATCCAGCAGGTAAAGGCACTTGCTGCCAAGCCTAGTTCTGTGCCAAGTTCAAATTCCAGGACCCACACTGTGAAAGAAGAGGACTGAGTTTTACAGACTGTCTTCTTCCAGACGTGTGGTGTGCCACGACAACACACAAGCCCAGGGACTAGCACACACTCAAACAAAAGCATGCATGCATGTGTGTATGTGGAGGCAAGAGGATAACCTTGGGTGTCTCACACTTGAGACAGAGTCTATGTACAAAGTTCTGAGATACAAAAACACTCACAAAAATAAAAATAGAGCCAGGTAGTAGTGGCACACGCCTGTAATCCAAGCACTTGGAAGGCAGAGGCAGGCAGATTTCTGAGTTCAAGGCCAGCCTGGTCTATAAAGTGAGTTCCAGGAAAGCCAGGGCTACATAGAGAAACCCTGTCTCAAAAGAGAGAGAGAGAGAGAGAGAGAGAGAGAGAGAGAGAGAGAGAGAGAGAGAGAGAGAGAAAGAAAGAAAGAAAGAAACTGGAAACAGAAATCAAAAGTCATTTGTGATCCCAAACATTGCCTTCACTTGGTTGAAAAAAAACACTGTATCTCAGGCAGAGGAATCAGAGCAGATATAGTGGCACAAGCCTATATCACCTTCTCACACATCCAAGGGTTGACCACTGGGGTGGGGGAAGGGGCTGGTGGTTCCTCAGGGTGCCTAGGCCAAGCTGCCTGGGCCCCTGGAGTACCCTTCAAGACAGTATTTCTCAGCATTTAATAGGCCAAATTTTCCACAGTTTATTTCCCTATAGCTGATTTTATCAATTAAGTCTTCAAAACAGGATCATGAAAACCCTGCTAGGCCAGCCAGGGCTACATAGTGAGACTCAAAAACTCTCAAAAACAAACAAAAAAACCACTGGCCGTACAAGCATGAGGCCCTGAGTTCAATTCCTCACCCATGTACAAAGCTGTGCATGGTTGGGTATGCCTGTAATCCCAGGACTGGGGGACAAAGACAGATCCTTCAGCCAAGACAAGCTTCAGGTTCAGGGAGAGACCCTGAAAACAAGGAAGATCAGGAGTTCTCCTGGTGTCCCATCCAATCTGATATCAGCCTGGGAAACTGTCTTCAAAAAACAAAAACAAAACAAAAAAATGTAAAAGTTTTCATCTGAAAGGAGACGCGATCCAATATAGATCTTCTGGCCCCCACACACAGGCACCAGTCACAAAGTGGTGCAAATCCGCCATGCAGACAAAACACTTACAAACATCTTTTTTTTTAAAGTCTAAACTGTTTCCATTCAGTTTTAAGGCTAATCAGAAGAAAAGGCAGAGTAGGTGGGTGGGAGGCGGGCAGGTAGATCTGATGTCAAGACCAGCCTGGTGTACAGAGCTAATTCTATGATAGGCTACACAAAGAAATCTGTCTCAATTTTAAAAAGTCCTGATGACTAGGAACCTGGGTCCAATAAAACTATAGTGTTTGCTACCTGAAGGCAGCATTAATCCTACCGACCCTCCACTTCTGAGGCAGCTACAGGAGCAAGGGAAGCCAAGTCTCCTGCAAGCAGCAGAGAAAGCTCCAGTGCAATCTCCTTACAACCCGAGCACAAGCCAGCTCCTCCCTCAGTGAGTGAAGGTGAGGGCATCTGACTGCTATGGCCTCCGCTCAACACTACTGTGGACTGATGTCATTTTGTTGTTTAAGAAATTATTTCAAGGCGGGCGGTGGTGGCACACGCCTGTAATCCCAGCACTCTGGGAGGCAGAGGCAGGCGGATTTCTTAGTTTGAGGCCAGCCTGGTCTACAGAGCGAGTTCCAGGACAGCCAGGGCTACACAGAGAAACCCTGTCTGGAAAAAACCAAATCCAAAAAACCAACAAAAAAAAAAAAAAAAAAAAAAGAAAGAAAAAAAAAAGAAATTATTTCATTGTGTAGCCCAGGCTAGAGCTCTAGATTCTGCTGCCCTTAACTTCCCACTGACAGAGTTACACAGGTCCCGCAGCACTCAGCTTAATATTACCCTTTGAGGACCAAGCCTGTTACCACAGGCCCTTAATCACAACATTTGGGGCAGCAGTAAGCAGCTCTCAAGTTAAGAGGTCAGGCCAGCCTGGTCTACATTGAGACATGTCCAGGAAAGCAAATGTAGCACAGATCCTGTCTCGAAAAGAAAAAAAAGATCAGCTTTGAAGGCTTATTAGTTGTTGTGATAAAACAGCAGACTATAAAGGACAAGTTAAGGAAAAGAGGCTCTGTTTTGGCTTATGGTTCTAGAGGCCTAAGAGTCCATTATGTCAGTGTGGAAGCACGGCAGCAAGGACAGGAGCTGTGGGGAGCTGTGAGGCCGCACCTTCAGTCACAGTAAAAAGAAGAAAAAGTAGGGTAAGGCTCCACCCTCTAAGATCCCTGCCTAACTGAGGCACTTCCTCCAGCAAGGCCGCACCTCCTATACCCTCCCCCACAGCACCACCCACCGGGGCTCAAATGCTCCAGACTGAGAGCCATGACCATTTAAGCCACCACAGAAGTATAAGAGCAGCTCTTCAAGGAGGCCAATGTTCCGTTCCCAATGCATACAAATCCAGTGTCCTACAACTCCTGTTCCAGGAGCTCCGACACCATCCTGGCTTCCTTGGGTACCCACACATATGACACATGTGTTCACATACAAAACCTAAAAAGAAAAACAGCGCTTGCTCTTCTAGCTGTTGCCTCTGAAGCATTAGGCTGCAGAAAATGCACAGGGCCACAATCAGCTAAGCAGCCTGCAAACACTGGGAAAGAACAAGGGAACTCTGCACAAGGGACAGAAAGTTGACAGTGCATCAAGGTAGCCAGCTCCACTAACAAAACAACAGGGGGGTTGGGGGGTTGGGGGGGGGGCACGCTCAGTGAACCAATCTCTTCCTCTGAAAGCATCCTGGCTGAGTTCCAGCACCATGCAAATACTAACTGCTTGTGCCCACCATGGCACCGGGCTGTACACTAGCCCAGCAGTCTGGTTTCAAAAGCTCTAAATACAAGGTAGACAGAAATTAAGGAAGATCTTCATTGTCACCTCTGGGCCACCACACACAGTACCAAAAAAAAAAAAAAAAAAAGCCAGGTGACAGTTGCATGAGCTGACAGGAGGACCTCGGGCTCACTAGGCGATCTACATGAGCGAACAGGCATACTCCAGGTGCAGGGAGCCGAGATGAGGGGCTGCAGAGGATAGCTCAATGACTAAGAACACTTACTGTAAATAAAAAAAGAAAGTAAATAGTATTGTTGCTTGGTCAAGTGTCCAGACCCAAAAGATATAAACAAAAATATAAAAAATAATATGAGCAAAGGGCACAAAAATAAATTAAAACAAAAACTAAAACCACTTGCTGCTCTGGCAGAGGGCCTGAATTAACTCCCAGCACCTGTGGGCCACCTGCAGCGCTAGCTCCATGGGATCCAACAGCCTCTTCTGGCCTCCAGGGCACTCACATACACATGCAAAAACTCAATACAGAAAGTTCAAGTAAATCAGTCATAAAAAAAATTAGAAATTGTCTAAGGAGGGCTGGAGGGATGGCTCAGGGTTTAAGAGCACTGGCTGTTCTTCCAGTGGTCCAGAGTTCAATTCCCAGCAACCACATAGTGGCTCACAACCACTCATAATGAGATCTGGTGCCTTCTTCTGGCCTGCAGGAATATATGCAGGCAGAACACAGGGGAAAAAAGAAAGAAAGAAAGAAAAGAAAAAATAATAAATAAATAAATAAATGTGTATTGCTTTGCTTTTTGTTTTTTGGATTTTTTTTTTTTTTCTCCGAGACAGGGTTTCTCTGTATAGCCCTGGCTGTCCTGGAAGCCACTCCACCGCCCAGCTGGTGGAGCATACTTTTAATCTCAGCACAGGCAGAGACAGAAGCAAAGACAAAACTCTTTGAGTTTGAGGCCAGCCTGTGTACAGAGCTAGTTCTAGGACAGCCAGGGCTACACAAAGAAACAAGAAAGAAAAGAGAAGAGAAGAGAAGAGAAGAGAAGAGAAGAGGAGGGAGAGAAGGAAAGAAAGGAAGAAGGAAGGAAAGAAGAGAGAGGGGGAGGTGAGGGAGAGGGGGGAGGGAGGAAATTGTGTATGATATCTGCGATCTTGCATCCTTTCTATTTTCATTCACTTGAAAACCACTTAAGATCTCAGCACTGGGTGCTGGAGAGATGGCTCTGTGGCTAAGAGCACAGGCTGCTCTTAGGACCCAGGTTCAAATCCCAGTATCTACAATCATACAACCTCTGTCTATATAATTCCAGGTTCCAGAGGATCTGACACCCTCACCTCGACATACATGGAGGTAGAACACCAATATAAATTAAAAAAAGAAAACAAAAAACCAAAAAAGCAAAAGGATCCCAGTACCACAGGCTGAGAGAGCCACGCTGGCCTCACCATCCTCAGGAAGTTTTATGAATTCAACAGTGATTGGGGGAGGGGCTACAAGGATATAGCACACTCAGCTATATCCACCCCTGGGATGGGCTTTTCACCGCTGGCTAGACTGTGCCCAGTCCCCACATCTGCAGTAAGGTTACACAATCTGTCCATATCCTCTCTCTTGTTTAAGGTTGGCTCCACCCCCAGAAGGCCCCCCCAAGGGCAGAGAGAAGCAGGAGCAACAGGACAATAGCTGGGGAGGTCACTGAACCTCCTGCAGGCAGGGGATGAACTGGGACATCAACAGCAGTGGTTACCATGAGTGTCAACATGTCCACCTGATTCCAGATTAAATTCTAAGGCCCAGTGAGATGGCCCACAGTGCAATTCTCCTGAGGCTTTTAGGACACGAAAGAAGTACATTAGATGTCCCTGATGTCACCTCTTACTGTCACAGGTGATGCAGCAACTGTCACGTAGCCACCTGCTTCCTGAGCCAGTGAGGCATACCCAGCTGGCAAAACAACTTAAAACTGACAGTCACCACTGTTAACAATGAGCACCGTGCTTGTTTGTCTGCGGCGGTTGAACCTGAGGATTTTGTTTATTTATTTGGGTTTTTGAGATACAGACTCACTATGTAGCCTAGCTGACCTGGAACTATATAGATTAGGCTGACCTGAAACTCATCTACTTCTGCCTATCTTTGCTTCTTGTTCTGGGGTTAAAAGCATGCACCTTGTGCCTCTACCTCCTAAGTGCTGGGGTTCTGGTCTATGCAGTATGGAACGCAGGACTTCATGTATGCCAGGCAGACCACTCTTCAGACCACACTGACTGGTGAACACATAGGACAAAAGACAAACTGTTAGCTGACCATGGTGGCACATACCTTAACCTTAGCACCCAGGAGGGTGAGGTGGAAGGACCCAAACAGCAAATCTAAGAGCAGCTTCATTTGAGTTCCAGGCCAGCTAGACTACATAGTAAGACCTCAACAGTCCCCAGCCTACCCCCAAAAGAAGTCAGATGGTATATTCCACACCTGTCATCCCAGCATTTGGGAAGTGAAGGGTGGTGTTCCAGGTCATTCTCAGGCACATAATGAGTTTGAAGCCAGCCCGAGCTGCCTGAATCCATCTCACAAGCTCTAGAAACCAGCTTGGAGTACAAATGACAGGAAGGGATCAGGGCTGGTCTGTGTCTGCTAATATCCACTTGCTTATTTCTGCATATAGTGCCTTCCTGGTGGAAAACAAAGGTAAGCCAATAAGAACCCTGTCCTTTCAGGCAGCTACGGGAAAGTCAACCCCCAGACAAAATCTCCCAACTCCACATAAGGAAAACACAGCAGCAGCTGCAGTTAGTTACACACAAACACCAAAATCACTAGCTTAACACTTCTGCTAAGATATCACATCAGTAAGATCTCCTGGCCTTGACTGACAGATCCTTGACACATCCCAGATATTACTGCCACTTTCATTCGGAGCTTTTAAACATTCACTGTGTAGTGTGACTGACTGAACCCAGGATTAAGCTTGCAAAGCAAATGCTCCACCTCTGAGCCACATTACCAGTCCATTTTATTTTCTGTATTTTAGGGTCTGAAGAGATGGTTCAGCATTTATTGCTCTTACAAAGAACACTAGTAAGCAGCGCCCTCCATGCCTTCTGCACCAGCTCCTGCCTCCAGCCAGGTTACTGTGTTGTTTGAATTCCAGTACTGACTTTTGATGAACTGCAACATGGAAGTGTAAGCCAAATAAATCCTTTTTTCCCCAACTTACTTTTAGTTTCAATTCAAAAAACAAAAACAAGCAAAACAAAACAAACCCTAATTAAGTAAGGGCACTTGCCACCACTTAGCCCAGTGATCTGAGGTTGAACCTTATAACTCACTTGATTGAAGGAGAACCAGTTCCTAAAAATTGACCTCTGACCTCCTGCCTACTTTACACACACACAACTTAAAACAAAGCAGTCTTGAGTGCTGGGTGTGGTGGAGCACTCAGGAGGCAGAGGCAGGTGGAACTCTGAGTTTAAGGCCAGCCTGGTCTGAGTTCCAAGTCAGCCCTGCTACACAATGACACCCAGGTTTTTAAAAAACAAAAACAAAAAAACCCAAAAGAAGAAAAACAAAACAAACCACAATTTTTGTCTATTCTCTATGCTAGCACCCCTTTCTGTAAAAGCAGTGTATTACAAATTGTCTCACTTGCAGTCATTTCTTGCTCTGACGGAGCAAGGATCTTGTTGCTCACAGTGGAAAGACAAGAGTGGTGTCCTCCTCTCCCATGTGCACACACAAAATAAATTTGCAAAAACTAAATACACCCAGAAAAGACTGACAATCAACGAACAAGCTAATAAAGCAACACTCTGTCTAGAACTACAAATGGACAGTAAATATTTTAAAAGTGTTCAACATGAGATCCGGGAAGAAGGTTCGGCGGTTAAGAGTACTTGCTGCTCTTGCAAAGGACCCAAGTTCAGTTCCCAGTACCCATATCTACCAGAAAAAATAACAAACAAAGTACTGCCTAATTGCAAAGCCCTTTCCTCCTGCGGTGGAGACACCATGGCCAAGGCTTTTGTTTGGGCTCTTACTTAGTGTCAGAGGCTGAGTCTGTGACCATCACGGAGGGGCACACGGCAGCAGGCAGGGCCCTGGAGCAGAAGCTGAGAACTTACATTTGATAAACAAGGAGGCAGCACAGAGGCTGGTATGGGCTTTGCTGCTTAAGCTCACCCCCACTGAAACACCTCCTCTAACAAAGACTCACATCTTAATCCTTCCTGAAACCAGTTCTGCCAGGCTTTCAAATATATGAGCCTATAAGGGCTAGTCTCATTTAAACCACCACACCTATCATATGTAAACTCTGAGTTGTCCCCAGCACCACAAAAAAAAGAATTACTAGAAATAAAACCAGAATATTAACTTTAACAAATAATATCCATGCTAGGCAATAGTGGCTCACACTTTTAATCCCAAAACTCTGAAGGCAGAGGCAGGCAGATGGAGGCCAGCCTGGGCTACACAGAGAAATCCTGTCTTGAAAAATAAACAAACAAACAAACAAACAAACAAATGGTGTTCACTACAGTGAGCAGATTTACATATTTCATTCAAGCCTATTGCCAGGTACAGTGACATCCCAGTGGTGCGTGTTTCACAAGTGAGTGCCACGGCTCAGGGGCTGCATATGAGCGAGAGAACACGGAAGAGCTAGGGCCCCTGGCAGCAAGAAGGACCAACAGGTAAAAGCACTTGCTGCCAATATGATGACCTGCAATTCAATCCCCAGGACCCACCTGGTAGGAGAAAAATCCTCTCCTGAGAGTTGTCCTCTGACTTCCATATACCACACAAAATTAAACAAACAAAAACTTTTAACTTCAAAAAGAGAACTAATTTCTTTCACACCCACCCACAAACAAACCACACCAGGGGCCCAGAGTTCACCAATGACTTCATCACTTTCAAAGCAGTGCCATCTGGGCCTAGAGGAGCAATGGCCTGTAAAGTTCACAGCCAAACAGCAGCAACAAATAGTTACTGCTTTGGCTCTTGTACCAATCACCCAAGTTCATCCCTCCCAAAGACCTTCCTCTCCTGTCCTACTACAGCCTACTTCCAACTGCAGTCGGAGACAGACAAACAGACAGCAGCAGCTCTGATGGCGCCACTCCATTCCCAGCTATAGGGGAGACACATCTCCCCTAATTTTGAATGAAGGTTCCTCGTCCATGCAGCCTTCTGCTCCCTTGGGCAACCACTCTGTCCCTTCACAAGACAGATAGGTTGTGAGGCTTAAATGGCAGGCCAAAGGGTTAGGGAGATAAATATATAGATATTGAGAAATAAATATGGCTATCTGTCTGTCTGTCGTGTACAAGGCCATGAGTTCCAGGCCCAACACTCAAAATAAACAAAAACAACAACAAAAGTCCACATTCATAAAAAAATAACACAATCCGAACAATGCTTGCAGGGTCCCGGCTTGGTGGTAGAACACCTCCCTAGCATGTACAGAATCGACTTTGATCAACACCACAAACAATTCAACACACTTAGAGGCTCAGGGGCAGGAGAAATGACTCAATGGGTAAACACTTGCACTGAAAACTGACTACCTGAGTTCAATCCCAGGAAACCACATGACTTGGGGGAGAAATGACCCCGGGAAGTCTCCTCTGACCTCCACACACAAATAAATAAGTAATTGCAAGGCTTTAACTAGCTTGGCACTGGTGGCTCACAACTTAAATCCCAGCACTTGGGAAGCAGAGGCAGGCAGATCTCAAAGTTCAGCTAGAAGCCAGCCTGGTCTACAAAGCAAGTTCCAGGACAGCCAGGACTGCACAGAGACCCAAACTCAAAAAACAAATAAAACCAATTTAATTAAAAAACAAAAAACAAAACAAGCCAGGCAGTGGTGGCGCACGCCTTTAATCCCAGCAATTGGGAGGCAGAGGCAAGCGGATTTCTGAGTTTGCGGCCAGCCTGGTCTACAGAGTGAGTTCCAGGACAGCCAGGGCTATACAGAGAAACCCTGTCTCAAAAACCCAAAAAAACAAAAAGCAAACAAAACACAAGTGGGCCTAAGGACATGGCTATACAAGAGTTTAATCCCAGCACTCAGAGGGCCGAGGCAGGAGGCAGGCAACCTCTGTGAGTCTGAGGCCAGCCCGATTAACATAGTTTGAGGACAGCCAAAGCTACACAGTGAGACCAAATGGGGGTTGGGGGAGTCAAAACAAACCCAATACTTCCTAATGAATTAATACACACGCAGGCCAAGGAGAAACGTCCCCATATTTACAGCCCATTCCCCTACCAGATACGTAACACAAAGTAGGGACTCAACTATCTGCTGGAGCAGTCAATAAGGGGCAGGATTAGCCTGGCACTTGGGAGGTGGAGGCAGGAAGATGAAGAGGAGGAATTCAAGGCCAGCCTGGTCTACATGAGGAGGTGGAGGTCAGCCTTGGTTATAAGGTCCTGTCTTCAAAATCAGAATGATTATGATGCAGGAACTATTTGCCTAGTTCTTCCCAATCCTACCGGTGAAGGAATTCCCTTGAAGGAAGGAGGAAACCAAGAGGTTTGGAGAGATCAGATTTTGCCTAAGGCCACACAGCTAGCTGACAGCCGCGCTGGGCATCAAACTCAAAGCCTGTCTGTCAATTCAAACAAAAAAACTTGTTTCCCGTTCCTGAGGAGTCACTGGAGGTAAAAGGGATCAAGTGGATGCCTTCGGACCCGCACAAAACACTTGCCTCCGATGTTTTAAAATAAAAGGCCCTGTGTGAAAAACTGGGAAGGGCCAAGAGACTCAAAAAAATAAAAAATAAAAAAAAACAATGACCGAGCGTTCCCAGGCACCCTTCACTTTTTAGGCAAACATTCGGAAGACATGGAAGAAATTCTTTACTTTTCCTTCAAAATCTACAATAAAGAAATGTATGAAAAAAATAAAAATAAAAAAGTGAGGTCTGGGGACCCACGGGGGCTCATGACTGTGTCAAAACTACACTGGACATCAATAGCTGAGTAAAATGTTGCTCCCGACGCCTGACCACAGGGCATTAGGATCGCACCCGCTACAAACGAGGTCAGAAAAGCCCACGACACCTAGCCACTGTTCAAAGTTGGGGCCCACAGAAATTAAAGTGGGGGATCTGCATCTCTGGAACGCCAAAGGGAAGCTTTGTCCCAAGATCCCACGAGAACGCGCGCGCGGCCTTCACGCGGCCCAGAGCCACCCGCCTCGCCGGCCACAGAGCCTGGAAGTCGCCGCCGTCTCGCTGCACTGCGGCCTGAGCCGCGCGCGCGAGGCTTCTTGACCCTCAGGCGCCGCCGTACCCCGACCCCGCTTTGGTCGCCCAGCTGCCCCCTCCCCCTCCGGGCGCCTAGGCTTCATTCAAACCGTCTAGCCCAAGCCCCGGGAGCCTCGTTCCGCCCGGGAGTCTCCATTCCTTACCTGGAGGTACCGGCGCCGTAACCTTCCTGGCGCCGCCCCCAACCCTCCACGAGGGGTCGGGGACAAGAGTGGGCGTCTCGCTTCTCCTCAGGAAACAAAGAAGCCGTCGCCGCCGCTGCCAAGCTAATGGGAAAGCCTCACGCGCGTGCCCGCTTGGCTTCGGCAGGCCGCCCCCCCAGCACACACGCAGCCCGCGCGCCCGCTACGCGCGCCCCCGCCACCCTTTCTACTCAGTCCACTTCCCCTGCTTCCGCTGCCCGTCCGGCCTCGTGCGCGCGCCAGCACACCCTTCCGCTCTCTGTGCGCATGCTCAGCCATTCGCTGTGCGCACGCGCACCGGTTCTTTGAGGTAGCGAGAAGGTGGGCGGATCCAGAGGCCGCACAAGATCCTGGTGCACCGCCCCTGGGGCTCTGGGCGGCTCTGCGCAAGCGCACACCTATATTCAAGGCACGAAATTGGGCCTCAAGCCGAGGAGCATGCGCAAAGGGTCGGCACTGCGGCGTCGCTTGAAGGTTGGGGGGAGGGGGTCTGGGTGGTCCAAGTGGGATATAGTAATGATGAAAGTCCTTAGTCTCGGAAATGAGCACCTAGATGGAAAGTGAAGCCGAGAGATGGCTAGATTGTCCAAGGACGGGGCCGAGCCCACGCGGTGCCAAGGGCAGGACTGGGAAATGCTTTGATACTGATTCTGGCGCGGCCTTGCCTGCTCTGCAAGGCTCTGCCCTGGCCACATTTCCTGCAGAACCTGCTGAAGCCCAGTAATTAGCTTTACAAATATTTATTGAGCTGCTATCAGCAGCTAGCCGCCCTCTAGTTCACAATCTGTGGGGAGCCGATGAATAAGTAAAATGCACAAGGTGTGAGGTAGAAACAGCCGTGGTCACAATTTTCCTTATGATTTCGAGGAAAGCCATTAGCCTTGTAGCCTAGAACTCTGTCCAAGTGTGGGGTTTCCATGTCTCTGGTTGGGTTTTAAAAATATTTGGTGGTGGCCAGACAGGGTTCAGGAGACAGAGGCAGGTGGATCTCAGTGTTTGTTGCCAATGTGTTACTGTTTTGGGGGCGTGTTCTTGGTTTTGTTTTGTTCTTTGTTTTGGTTTGGTTTTGGTTTTTCGAGACAGGGTTTCTCTGTGTAGCCCTGGCTGTCCTGGAACTCACTCTGTAGACCAGGCTGGCCTCGAACTCAGAATTCCACCTGGCTCTGCCTCCCGAGTGCAGGATTAAAGGCATGCGCCACCACTGCCCAGCTCTTGGTTTGGTTTTTTTAAGACTAGTTTTCTTTGGGCTGGAAAGATGGCTCAGTGGCTAAGAGCACTGGCTGCTCTTCCAGAGGTCCTGAGTTCAATTCCCAACAACCACATGGTGGCTCACAATCATCTGTAATGAGATCTGCCGCCCTCTTCTGGTGTGTCTGAACTCTCGGGTTTTCTCTGTGTAGCCCTGGCTGTCCTGGCACTTGCTCTGCAGACTAGAGATCGTCCTTCCTCCTCCCGAGTGCTGCATGCATGTACCAGCTTGGCCTTTCTTCTACAGGGCAGCCATGGATACAAAGTGAGACCTTCTCTAAGCAAACAGAAAGGGCTGTTTTCTGTCACAAAGAAGAACAAAGAATGTTTCAGACCACTAAATCACTGGCTTACTGCCCTCCTTTGGGGGGGGGGTTGTTTTTGTTTATTTGTTTTGTTTTTTGGACTTGGATTTTTCGAGGCAGGGTTTCTCTGTATAGCCCTGGCTGTCCTGGAACTCACTCTGTAGACCAGGCTGGCCTCGAACCCAGAAATCTGCCTGCCTCTGCCTCCCAGAGTGCTGGGATTAAAGGCATATGCCACCACTGCCCGGCTGTTATTGTTTTTCAAGAACAGAGTTTCTTTGTGTAGCTCTGGCTGATCTGGAACTGGATCTTGAGACCAGGGTAACCTCGAACTGAGATCTACCTGCCTCTGCCCCATCCCCACCTCCCAAGTCTGGGACAAAAGGCATGCACCACCACATCCAGCTCAGTTTTGGTTTTAAAGTTTAGTTTCAGACAGAGTTTGGTGTCATTTGTCCTTAATCTCAGCAAGCTGATCTTCGTTTGTGGCCAACTTTATCCACATAGTGAGTTCCAGGCCAGCCAAGGTTACATAATGAGAGTTTTTCAAAAACATCAATTTTGGGGCTGGTAAGATGGCTCAGCAGTTAAGAGCACTTGTTCTTGCAGAGGACCTGCATTCCGTTCCCAGCACCCCTGGGGGGCTACCTATGCAGCCAGAACTGCTCAACTCAGGAGACCCCAAACTTTCTCCTGAGTACTTGGATTACAGACATGTTCAAATTACATACTAGAATATTTTTGTTGTCTCCAGAGTGCTGTGATTAAAGGCATGTGCTACCACTACCAGCCACACTAGATTTGTAACTTTTTATTTTATATATATATATAATCAAGACAGGGTTTCTCTGTGTAGCTCATCATTAGGCTGACCTCAAATTTTGAAATTTGCATGCTGTTGCCTCCTGAGTGCTGGACCTAAAGGTATGCACTATCACCCCAGGCTAGATTTCTTTGTATCATCTATGGGCTGGGAGGCTGGGAGTATGATTCTTGCTTGTAGTGTGTGACTAGCATGCATGAAACCCTGTGTTCCATCACCGACACTGAGTAAACTAAGTCATCCTCAGCAGCAGAGTGAATTAGAGGCCACCTGGGCTATATGAGACTGCTTCAGAGGGTGAGAAAAGAGAAAAGTGGGTGGGAGGGGGGTGATAAACAGAGACCTGTCTGCCTGGCTATCTGGGCAGCTCTGCCACACACTTACCTGCATCAACAAATTGGGTCTTTCCCACTCCAGATAGGTACGTACCAGGAAAATAATGAACAAGAGTCCAAATGTATACAGAGGACTTCAAGTATGCTGGGTCCAACTTCCATCAGGTCTGTGTTCTCTGTCCGTAAAATGGAATTTACTAGGAACCCTCGGGGCCAAGCCAACCGACAGCTTTCTAAACCTTATAAACCTTGTTGAGGAAGTAGACAAGTGGGGTCTGGACCTCCTCATTGTCCTGGTTAGTTTTGTCAACTTGAAACAAACAAGTCACCATGGAAAAGGGACTCTGTTGGCTGCCTCCATTAGACTCAACTGAGATCATGCGTGCGAATGATTGCCTTGGCGAATGACTGATGTGGACACAAACCCACGGTGGGCAGCGCAGTCCCTACGTGATGGGCTCAGTTGCGTCAGGCAGCTCGCCGGCATGAGCCAGTGAGCACAGCCGTGAGCATCCTCCATGGTTTCTGCATCTGGGCTCCTGCACTGACTTCTCTCAATGATGGACATAGACGCTGGAATAAAGTCTTTCCTCCCCAAGTTGCCTTTGGTCTATTACAGCTACCAAAATGTAATAAAAAGTTTCCTTTTTCACTCAACTTTTTTTATTTTTTTTTTAATTCTATTTATCTACTTATTGAGAAAGGTTTCTCTGTGTAGCCCAGCTGTCCTGGAACTCACTTTGTAGACCAGGCTGGCCTCCAACTCAGAAATCCACCTGCCTCTGCCTCCCAAGTGCTGGGATTAAAGGCGTGTGCCACCATTGTTTTTAAGATTTATTTATTTTAAATATGTGAACAGACTGTAGCTGTCTTCAGATACCCCAGAAGAGGGCATCAGATCCCATTTCAGATGGTTGTGAGCCACCACGTGGTTGCTGGGATTTGAACTCAGGACCTATAGAAGAGTAGTTGGTGCTCCTAACTGCTGAGCCATCTCTCCAGCCCTCACCTTGAAATTTTTTAAAAATACTTTTTAGTGTGTGTGTGTATGAGAGGGCCGTGATGCTCATGTTGAGCTCAGAAAAATTTGTGGAAGCCAGTTTTCTCTTACCCTGTGAGTCCCAGGTTGTCAGGGTTGGCAGCAAGTGTCTTAATCTGCTGAGCCATATTTACTTAATTTTCAAGATAGTGTCTCAAGAAGCCCAGGTTGGGCTGGAGATGACCTTGAACTCCTGATCCTCTTTCCTCGAATTCTTTAGTGCTACGATGACAGGTTTGAGCCACCATGCCTCACTTAGGTCACCTACTGACTATATCATTATGTCATTATGTCCCACACTATGGGCTGGCCATAAGTAGAATTATCTGTCAACCAGCACCGGGGTTTTGTTCCTGGTTGACTAAAATCGCTATCTTTAGGCTGAACGCAAACTCAACCCTGCCTCAGCCTCCTGTGTGCAGGAATTGCACTATCAAGCCCCACCGCTTGCTACCAGAGGGAAACTTTTATGAATTCCCATGCTCATGGGGAGCAGACCCTGGAGTGTGACCCAGGTGTGATGGGACCAGCCAGCGGGACCATCCACCCTTACTTAGTGTTCTCTCTTTGGGGTCTTCTGCCTCTCCTTGTACATTCCCGTCCTTGCTTCCCACAGCCTCATTCTGCTTTGGGGAGGAAATGCATGTTCAGCGTGCATGTAGATCGGGGGACAGTTCAGGGGAGTCCATGTTTTCCTTTACTGTATTTCACTGTCTGGGAATCCGAATTAGGTCATTAGGCTTGGGGGCAAGTGTCTTTATCCACTGGGTCTTTTGCCCGCACTCATGTTTTGTTTGTTGGTTTGAGATGGAGTCATGTATCGCCTAGAACAGCATCAAACAATTAGCCAAACTGACCTTGACCTTCTGACCCTCTTAAGAGCTGAGATTATACACACCACCATTCCTAGCTTATTCAGTTCTGAGAATCAACCCCTCAGCTTCCTGCATGCTAGGTCACTGAACCACAGCCTCTGGCCCCAAGGTGAAGTACCCAGTGTGAAGCCTAGTGCCTGGGGCCTATGAGACTCAGTTAAATATGTTATGTAACCCTGAGCTAACACAACCTGAAACCATGACTCACCAAGCCACTCTCCAGGGCTGGAAAGCTGGAGAGCTGGCTCAGTGGTTAAGAGCACTGGCTGCTCTTCCAAAGGTCCTGAGTTCAATTCCCAGCAACTACATGGTGGCTCACAACCATCTACAATAGGATCTGATACCTTTGTTTCGGTGTGCAGATTAACATGCAGACAAAACATCCACCCACATACAAAAAGAATTTCATAAATCTTGAACCAGGCAGTAATAATAGTGTATGCCTTTATTCCCAGAGGCAGGGCGGATCTCTGAGTTAGAGGCCAGCCTGATCTACAGAGTAAGTTTCAGGACAGCCAAGTCTACACAGAGAAACCCTGTCTCAGAAAAACAACCAACCAACAAAAAAGTCATATGCAAGAGGAGGATCACAAGCTCGAAGGCGACCTGGCAGACACAGCTGAGCTCCAGGGCAGCCACACCTGGATTGGTAGATCTGTCCTGTCAGAAGGGTGATGAGAGCCAGGCCTCGCGCATCTGTGACTATCTCCTGTCTGCTTCCTGTCTCCTTCCTCCCTGCCTCTTGCTTCCTCCCCCTTCATTCTTTTCACTCACTTTTTCTTTTTCTTTTACTTTTTTATCTGATTTTTTGGAGGAAGGTATTGTGTTATTATTGTTGGTTTTGTTTGGTTTGTTTAGGCTTTCGAGAAAACGCCTCAGTGAAAACACCTGCCTAGTGTGCTTGAGGCCCTGGGTTCAAATCGAAGTGTGAACAAAACAGAAATGTCCTCCATAGTCTCCTGGATTGAACACTTTGTCCCCAACTGGTGCAAGTTTTAGGCCATTGTGAAAACTTTATGAGGTGGAACCCAGATGAAAGGAAACCGTTGGTGCTGGCTGGTCTCACGTCAACTTGACACATAAACTAGACTTACCTGAAAGGAAGGACTCTTGAGGCATACCTCCATAAGACCTAGCTGTAGAACATTTTCTTAATTAGTTATTGATGGAGAAAGGCCCATTCCATTGTGGGTGGGGCCATCCCTGGACTGGTGGTCCTGGGTTCTGTAAAGAAGCAGGCTAATGAAGCCATGGGAGCAAGCCAGTAAGCAGCACCCCACCACAGCCTCGACTTCAGCTCCTACATTCAAGTTCCTGTCCTGGCTTCCTCCCATGATGAATTATAAGCCAAACAAACCCTTTCCTTCCCAACTTGCTTTTGCTCATGGTGCTTCCTCAGAGTAATAAAAACCCTAAGCACGTTGGTGGCACATGCATTAAATTCCAGCACTCAGGAGGCAGAGGCAGGTGGTTCTGGTCCACAGAATGAGTTCCAGGATATCCAGGACTACACAGAGAATCTTGTTTTGGGAAACAGAAAGGAAGAAAGAAAAAAGGGAAGGAAGGAAAGAAACCCTAAAACACTGTCCAATTTTCAGATTGTCCCATTTGATGTGCACAAACAAGGAACTGACATATGAAAAGTGACAGCCACAGAGACAGGAGCTGTACAAATGGCTCAGTGTGTAAGAACACTTGTACACGCCGGGAGGTGGTGGCGCACGCCTGTAATCCCAGCACCTGGGAGGCAGAGGCAGGCGGATTTCTGAGTTCGAGGCCAGCCTGGTCTACAGAGTAAGTTCCAGGTCAGCCAGGGCTACACAGAGGAACCCTGTCTCGGAAAAACAAAGCAAAACAAAACAAAACAAAACAAAAAGACTTGTACAAGTATAGAGACCCAAGACCCAAGCACCACACAAAGCCCTGGATGTTGCCCGCCACACAGAACATGTGGCTTCACTATTGTTGGGGCAGATTATACGATCTCAGGGGCTCACGGGCTAACAGCCTAGATCCAGGCTCAGAGAGACCCTGTTTCAAAAAACAAAGTGGAGCAACAGAGCAGAAAAATTGCTGTCCTCCACTGACCTCTCCCAGTGTACACACACACACACACACACACACACACGGCTTCTGGCTCTTTCTCTATTTCCTTACTTCACCTGCCACAACAGAGCGCTCGGCCTTACAGAGCAAGTTCTGTTTGCTGCCCCCTGCCCCCTGCCCCCTGCCCCCGCCCCCAGTGGAGCATGCTGATCTTTCCATCCGCGGGCTTCTAGCACCTTGCTGGCCTTCTCTACTCCTGTTGGATGATTTATTGGCTGTTATTAATGTTGTTGCTGTTATTTTGATACTGTGTTTATGCAGACCTGACTAGCTTAAAACTATTTAGACCACACTGGTCCCAAACTCAGTGATCCACCTGCCTCTGCTTCCTGAGTGCTGAGATCAAAGGTATGCATCACCACACACCCAACTTTTTCTAGGTGAAATATAAAGACAGACCTGGTCTTCCCAGGACAGAAGACCAATGACAGACCACAGTGTAGTCTGGCTGAAGTTCCAGTTAGGAAAATCAAGTTGATTGGACTTCTATAGTATAGGTGAGGAGTTAGGTAAAGGAATGTTGAGGGACTCCACAAATCCCCATCATGGATGACAACCACGTCAGCTGCCCTCCCAGCCTGCATCTCCCAGCACCTATGCATCTGAGCCCATATGCAGCTGGGACAGAATCACAGAATCGCACACTGCTAGCTGGGAGGTGCAGGGAACAGGAAAGTGAATGAAATCTCATGGAAGGAACTTGACTCCTCATCACCCCCTGTGGTAGGGGCAACGGAAGTGGGTTGTAAGTAGTCACAGCTGCTGTGGCGTCCTCCATTTCTTCTCTGCTGCTTCTGCTCCTCCTCCTCCTCCCCCTCTCCCTCCTCCTGCCCTTGGTCGCCACTGATAGCTTACTAGAGTACCTAGCTGCAGCACGTTGCCCACTCTGGGTTGGTATCCCCAGCAGATCAGGAAGTTCTGGTCTTCTGTTTTCTTGTCTGGGCTGTGATGGCCATACACTGACCCTATCCAGTGTGAACTGTTATTCCTATATAAATAAAGTTTTCATGTGTTCACCCTTCCCTGCCTGTTCACACCATTCTTTTTTTTTTTTTTTTAAGATTTACTTAGAGTCAGGTGTGGTGACACACGCCTGTAATCCTAGCACTTGGGAGGCAGAGGCCTGTGGATTTCTGAGTTCGAGGCCAGCCTGGTCTACAGAGTGAGTTCCAGGACAGCCAGGGCTACACAGAGAAACCCTGTCTCGAAAAACAAAACAAAACAAAACAACAACAACAAAAAGATTTACTTATAGCCGGGCAGTGGTGGCACATGCCTTTAATCCCAGTACTTGGAAGGCAGAGGCAGGCAGATTTCTGAGTTCAAGGCCAGCCTGGTCTATAGAGTGAGTTCCAAGTCAGCCAGGGCCACACAGAGAAACCCTGTCTCAAAAAAACCAAAAAAAGTATTATTATATGTAAGAATGCTATAGTTGTCTGTCTTCAGACACATCAGAAAAAGGGGGTCAGATCTCATACAGATAGTTGTGAGCGTCATGTGGTTGCTGGGATTTGAACTCAAGACCTTTGGAAGAACAGTCAGTGCTCTTAACCACTGAGCCATCTTTCTAGTCCCTATAGCTGGATCTTATGGAGGCATTTTCTCAAAGTTTCTTGCTTTCAGATGATAGCTTCTTGAAGCAGGTATGGCAAGCACACATTTGGACAAAGGAAAATCAGCTATCTTCTTAAATATGGAGTCAGGGACCATTGTAGATGCCATTAGCAAGTTTAGGGACAGGAAGGATCAGGGGAGCAAGCCAGTCCCTGGTCCAGCAGGAGAATCCTCATCTGAGTCAGGCTCAGACATCAGATCTGAAATGTATAGTGGTAGTTGGTTAATCCGCTCTAAGCTCCCCGTGGGTGTGCACGCTTCTCACTACTACCCCTCTGTGGTAGGTTCCCAAATGAAACACACACACACACACACACACACACATACACACACGCACATATGCCCATGCCATCTCTAGTTTGTGGCTCTCAGTTTCTGTGCCAGTGCTAGGCTTGCCTGCTTGTTGTCCACTATGACGGCCATAGACTACCCTCTGGAACTATGAGCTCAGATTCAGGGCTTTCTTTTATAAGTTGCGTTGGTCATGGTGTAACTAAGACACTGGATAAGCCTGACGACCTGAGTTCAGATCCCCAGAACTGCAGTAACCCTGGAAACAGTCGTACAGTGGGGATTGTATAGTACACTGAAGGGGACATAGGACACAAAAGGCTGGAAAAGTCCCAAAAGTCTGTGTGCCAGCTAGCTTGACTGACACACAGAGGTAAACATCGAGAGACTGTCTCAGGTTGAAGGTATTTGCTGCCAAGCCTGATGACCTGAGTTCAAGCCCCAGAACCCATATGCGGAAGCAGAAAATACACTTCCAAAAAGTGCCCTCTGAACTCCACCCCAGTACCCTGGCATGTGCACACACACATAAACACATTAATTCATAAATGCATAAAAAATTTAAGCTGGGAAGTGGTGGCTCATGCTTTTAATCCCAGCACTTATGAGGCAGAAACGGGCAAATCTCTGAGTTTGAGGCTAACCTGGTTTAAACAGTGGGTTCCAGGACAGCCAGGGCTACACAGGAAAACCCTGTTTCAAAAAAAGTTAAGACACTGTCTCAAATAAGTTAGTGAGGACCTATACCAAGGGTACCTTCTGACCTATATATACCTGAACCCACACAGATGAACACAGACAACACAGAGACATACACATACCCAGAAACACACACACCCAGAGACACACGCTGAGACAGAAACACGTATGTGTTCATCCTTGAGTACAAGGCATATTTTAGGAGCCAGTCTCAGCAATGTAAACCTCTGTCTGAAAAAAAAAAACTTTTGAAAACTTAATTTTACTTTGTTTCCTTTTGTCTTTTTTTTTCCAAGACAGGGTTTCTCTGTTTAACCGTGGCTGTCCAGGAACCCACTAAACCAGGTTAGCCTCAGACTCAAGAGATCCGCCTGTTTCTGCCTCCTGAGTGCTGGGCTCAAAGATGTGCCGCTAAGTCGGACTTGAATTTTATAATTATTTTTTTGCCACGGGTCTTGGAAGGGGCAGCCATTAGTCCAGATCATTGCGTGGAACTCTCTGTGCGTGCTCTGTAGCGCCATGTGGCCCAAGCTGACAGAAACTGGAACAAACTGGAACGCCCTCCAACTGCGGGCAACCCAGATCATTGCAATGGAGGCCTTGGGCCACTTTGGTTAGTGGGGTTTTCTGGTTTTCTTTCCCTTATTTCTTTGACACAGAGTCTCACTGTGTAGCTTTAAAATCACAGGAACCCACCTGCCTCTGCTTGTCAGACTCTCTCAAGCTTTGTTTTTTTTCAAGATAGGCTCTCAGCATCTCAGAATGGCCTGTTATTCACTATATGGTCTTGAACTGATCCTCCTGCCTCCACCTCCTGTGTGCTAAGATTATAGGTGTGAGCCAATACCATGTCTAGTTTGAAGTACTAGACGTGAATATGCTTTTTGTTTGTTTTTTTGTTTTACGCGACAGGGTTTCTCTGTGTAGCCCTGGCTGTCCTGGAACTCACTCTGTAGACCAGGCAGGCCTGGAACTCAGAAATCCGCTCGCCTCTGCCTCCCAAGTGCTGGGATTAAAGGCGTGTGCCACCACCGCTCCGGCTCTTTTTTTTTTTTTTTTTTTTTTAAGTTTATCAAAGCTAGTCTACCTTAATCCCCTTACCTGCTCTGCTGAGCCTCCCTCTGGGCAAAACATAGAACCCTAGCTGGGCACGGGAGGGGTGGGAGGCTCTGGCGCCCTCTGGTGGTCATTCATCAGAGCAAGCACATGCAAGGCCACCGCCCCTAAGTCAACCTCTTCTGTTGCAGAGTGACCAAATGCTGGTGCATGGAAAGCAAGCCATGGGACATGCAGGCAGTGGATATTTCTTGTTAAAGAGAAACAGAAGGATGGAGATATGGAGCAGTGGGTAAAACGCTTGCTGCACAGCCTAAGGGCTGGATTTGACCTCTGGGACCAAATGAGAAGCTGAAGTCCCATCACTGGGGAGGCATAGGCTTCCTCAGCCTGTTTCTTACAGAAGTCAGGACCACCAGCTCAGGAATGGGACCATACACAATGGGCTGGGCCTTCTCTCACTGATCACTGATTTAGAACATCCCTGCAGGCTGGCCTCCCCGCAGTGTGATTCTACAGAGGCTGCCTCCTCTCAGATGATGCTAGCCTGTGCCAAGCTGACATAATGCCATCCAGCACACCATACACCTGGCCGATCTCGGAAAGGACCCAGATTTCGTCCCCAGCACCCATGTTGGGGTTAGAGAGATACTAAGTGTGCTTATAAAGGACCCAGTGTAGTGGCTATTCCTGGTTGTCAACTTGACTATATCTGGAATGAACTACAGTCTAGAATTGGAAGGCTCACCTATGATCCTAATTTGGAGGCTCAGAGATAAAAGTTTCTGACCTGGATCTTGGTATGGAGATCTTGAAGCATAGCAGCTAAGACAAGGAGATCTCCGAGTTCAAGATCATTTGGGATTAAAGGCAAGGATGCACACACCTTTAATCTGGGCCACACCCTCTGCTGGAGACCTACAGCCTTTAATCTGGGCTACACCCTCTGCTGGAGATATATAAGGACATTGGAAGAAGGAAGATTCTCTCTCACTCTTCCTTGCCTGCTTATCTTGTGGGACTGAGAAACTGCTAGATCCTTGGACTTCCATCCACAGCTGCTGCTGACCATTGTTGGGGAGTTGGACTATAGACTGTAAGTCATCAACAAATTTCCTAACTATATAAAGACTATCCATACGTTCTGTGACTCTAGAGAACCCAAACTAATACACCCAGATTCAGTTCTCAACTCCATATGGTGGCTCACTCCAGCTTCAAGGGATCGGAAACAGCCTCTTCAGTGCTCCAATGGCACTACACACTTGTTTCACAAACAAACATCCATAAACTAAATAATTACCCCCTGCCCCGTGTGTTGTGTGCATGTGTGTAGACTCAGATACATCATGATCTGTATGTGAGGTCAGAGGATAATGTGTGGAGTTAGTTCTCTCCGTCCACCTTTCTGCTGTTTTTGTGTTTTTCCAGTCAGGGTTTCTTTGTGTAGTCTTGGCTGTCCTGGAACTAGCTCTGTAGACCAGGATAGCATCAAATTCAGAGACCCACCTTCCGCTCAGTCTCCCAAGTTGCTAGGATCAAAAAGCATATGCCACCACTGCTTGGTTCCTTCCACTTCATTCTTTAACCTTCAGCCTCTCCTTCCGCTTTTGTGGGTGCTCTAGGGTCATGCTTGGTGGTCGGCATCTATTTTTGCATTGGGTCTCCCTGTGGAGCTCTGGCTGTCCTGGAACTCAGAGATTTTTATTGTTTCTGGTACGAAAATGGAAGCTAGGGCCTTGTGTATGCTAGGCAAGTGCTCCCAGTGACATCATCAGGACCACTGTGTGGCTAGCTCACACTAGCTCAGGCTAGCTTTAAACTCGTACTGATTCTCCTGCCTCAGCTTCTTCTTGGCTAGGATTAACAGGTGCAAGCCACCATGCCTAGCTTTACACTTTAGAAAGTTAACAGCTGAGAAGAGTCTGTGCAAGCTTTTCTTAATCTCCTTTCTTGTTTTGTCTTGAGATAGGGTCTCATTTAGCTCAGGCTGGCCTGTGAACTGGATCACTACATAGTTGAGGGTGGCCTTGAGTATTAAGGAGTCTCCCTTTAGTCAGAGAAATGTGCCACATGACCAGTCTTCAGGCTGGAGCCTGGGGCTCCCTACATGCTAGGTGAGCACAACTGAGTATCAGCTCTGCCTATCACACCATTCCACCTTGACTGGCTTCCTGTTGCAGAACCTGCAACAAGAGAGCTAGCTGTGCCTGTGAGGGCATCAAACCTAGAAGGGGGTAGAAGTCCAGGATGTAGTCTACAGATGGTAGATGGAACAGATAGCTCAAGCCATGATGTATGCCTCTTTTGCAAATCAGGCAAGACACAAGTCCTAGGAATGGGTGTGACCCCTCCCTATGGCACCGCCTGCCACTACGTGCCATTCCTGAAGGTCAGTAAGTGGATGAGGCATCTTATCTGCTGTGCTGCACAGAACAGAAGCCATGTGGGGCTTCACTAGGCTCATTCCCACGAGGGTCAGCCAGGCCTGCACAGAGCAGGAATGTCTCTGAGTTTGAGGCCAGCCTGGTCCACACGTGTGTTCGAGGACAGACAGGGCTATATATTGAGACCTCATCTGGGAAGGGCTTACAGTTGGCTCAGCTGTTAAAGAGTATTTGCTGCTCTTGAAGAGGATTCAGGCTTTACGCGTGCGCATCATACATACATACATACATATACACACACACACACACACACCACACACAAACACTTAATTAGAATGACTGATAGGCTGTGGTCCAACTAGTCCAACAATGACTGTTTACCAATGCAATGTCTAAGTAGTTGTTCAGCCCAAGAAGCTGGATGTCTCAGCTGGTCTTCAGAGTATGCCCTGGAATCCCAAAGAAGTAGGCTCTAATGCCAATGATGAAATGGACTCACCAGCCAGGAGGGCAAGCAGGCATGGAACAAAAGTTTTCTTCTTCACTCATGACCTTTATCAAAGGCTACCACCTGTAGGTGTGACTCAGATCAAAGATGGTTCTTCCTGCTGGGTGGTGGTGACGCACACCTTCAATCCCAGCACTTGGGAGGCAGAGGCAGACAGATTTCTGGGTTTCAGGCCAGCCTGGTCTACAGAGTGAGTTTTAGGATAGCCAGGGGTACACAGAGAAACCCTGTTTCAAAAAAGAAAGGGCAGTTGGATTTTGGACCAGAGTCTTAGGTGAGTTATTCAGTAGTAGTAGAATTCACATTTTGTTTCCCCCTTCAATCACACATGTGGTGTATGTCGTATGCCGCAAGTACTGGAACATAAGCACAGTGAAGGCCAGAGAACAACTCTTTATATTCTGGGGACCAAACTGATTATCAGGCTCAAACGGTAAGCACATCTACCCACTGAACCATTCTGCTGTCTAGCTTTAAAAAAATTTTAAAAAATTATAGAGCTGGGGAAATGGCTCAGTAGACAAGACTTGATGCTCTTGCAGAGGGAGGGACAGAGAGTCACAGCAGCCATATGGCAGCTCACAAGCACCTGCGCCCTCTTCTGACCTCTCTGAGCACTGCACTTATGTGGTACGTAGGCATTAATGCAGGCAAAATAATCATATACTTAAGGCAAGGAGCTGTGTGTGATGTGTGAGAGTAAGCAGACTCTGCAGGGTGTGCCTGTCCAGGTTACAGGACCACTTCTGCCATCAGCCTCTTCCGTTGCTGTTTGAGACATGGTCTTACAATGTAGCTCAAGCTGTCCTGGGAACTCAAGAGATCCACCTGCCTCTGCCTCCCAAGTCTAAGATTAAAGGGCTGCATTACTACACCTGGCAGTTTATGTTTTGCTTGTACATACACCGGTCTTACACTTCCAGCTCACAGGAGGGTACAGTATCACCTGGAATTGGAATTAACAGATGGGTGAGAGCTCCCATGTGAATACTGGGAACCAAACCCAGGCCCTCTGCAACAGGAAATACTCTTAACCACCAAGCTGAATCTCCAGGTCCTTTCTAACAAGGTTTATTTATGGCAAGGGATGACATTTAATACCTTTTAGCAAGGAGGTAGCCAGGCGGTGGTGGCTACACAGAGAAACCCTGTCTCAAAGAAAAAAGAAGAAAAAAAAGCAAGGAGGTGCTAGACTATGACCGATAGAGTAATTGCCTTATGTCCCATACTATTTGGGGAAAGGGATTTGCCTCCCCCCCAGCCCCCCAAAATAAAGTATGGCTAGACAGGTTAGGATCAAAGACAATGGGCACACCTCTGCCAGGGTATGCTTGTTAGGCAGAGGTTAGAGGACAACTTCTGGACATCAGTCTGAAAACTAAGTCACAAGGCTGGGAGTCTAAGTGACTGTCATAGCCTCAAAGAGGCTCACAGAAGCATTTTCCTAATCCGTTTTTTCCTCCAGCAACTCCCTCCCTTCCTCTCCACACCCCTCCCACGCACCCCCTGTCAAAGACAAGGTCTCACTATGTAGACTAGCTAGCCTGGAACTCAGAACTGATATAAGCCCACTTTGCCTCCAGGAATACTGGGATCAAAGGCATGTGTCCGGTCTGCCCCCAACCCTCTCTTTTGGAGACAGGACTCTCACGAAGCTTGAATTCAGCTAGGTGGGTAGGTGGGCTGGCGGGCAAGCTCTTGGCATTCCTGTCTTCAGACCCCCAGTGCTGGGGCTGAATGCGCGGAGTCCTAGCCTGCTTCTCATGTGGGTCCTGGGTATCTGACGTCAGAGCCGCATCCTTGTATTTCACCTGCCAAGTAATCCCCCTTACCTGAATGTTGGTTTTTTTCCCCTTTCTTTAAGATGTATGACATTGTGGTTGTCCCCTCAAGGCTGAGGGGACACTGGAAGAAAGGACAAAGAAACAGAAGGGCTGGGACAAGTGGAGAGTGGTGTGAAACAATAACTTTCAAGTATGATCCCACTGTTGTACTTAAAAAACTATTTGCACGTGTGTACACAAACATGCTTACATGCATGTGTGTGGAGGTCAGAAAATAATCTATTGTTAATTTTCAGCTGGAATTAATTTTCTCCTTCCATCAAGTGGGTCTTGAAGGTCAGATTCAAGCCACTGGGTTTTATGCAACAGGGTCTGCCTCTGAAGCGAGTCTTCTCACAGCCCCTTGCTTTTGCACTCTTGAACTCACAACAGTGTTTGTGATCACCTGTACAGGATCTCCACAAGACTAGAAGGGCCCCTCCCCACTATGGGGATTTGTGTGTCAGTAATAGTTAAGGAAGGAAGGAAGGAAGGAAGGAAGGAAGGAAGGAAGGAAGGAAGGAAGGAAGGAAGGAAGGAAGGAAGGGAGGGAGGGAGGGAGGGAGGGAGAGAGGGAGGAGGGAGGGAGAGAGGGAGGGAAGAAAGGAGGGAGGACTGGGCAGTGGTGGCACACGCCTGTAATCCCAGCACTTGGGAGGCAGAAGCAGGCAGGTTTCTGAGTTCAAGGCCAGCCTGGTCTACAGAGTGAGTTTCAGGACAGCCAGGGCTACACAGAGAAACTCTGTCTTGAAAAAACCAAATCCAAAAAAAAAAAAAAAAAGGAAGGACCTGAGTTCAAACCCCAGCAACCACATGGTGGCTCACAACCATCTGTAATGAGATCTGACTCCCTCTTCTGGGGTGTCTGAAGACAACTACAGTGTACTTACATATAATAAATAAGTAACTCTTAAAAAAGACAAACAAACGAATAGAAGTGCTGGCTCTAGGGAGGTAAAGGCTAGTTCTAGGTTAGTTCAGGGCCAGTCTGCTCTTTATCATTCTAGGCCAGCCAGGATTACAATATTGACAGTCAGTCAGTCTCTCTCTGGTGCTAACTGGGAAGAGAGAAGCACATAAGTGTGAGTGGACTACAAGAAACAGTAATAGAGGGTGAATAAAAGTATTTTATACACACATAAGAAAATGCTTCAGTGAATCTTTTTATGTACCACCACTAATATACATTAATTAAGACATTTGTAATTGAGATGTGGATTATTTTTGAATCCGGTATTACATTTTAATTTATTTTGTGTACCTGTAGGTCACAACTTGCAGGAGACAACTTGGCAGAGTTAGTTCTTTTGTGTGAGTCCCAGAGCATGGACTCGGGTGGTCGGCTTGGCTGAACATGTCTTCCCCTGCTGAGGCACCTTGCCAGTCCAGAAGATGTGAATTAGCATCATCACCTGGCCAGAAGACTTGGATTCAGGAACTACCTTTCACAGGAGGTGGTGGCACACACCTTTAATGGTTCCACTCCGGAAGCTAAGACTCGGGGGTATCTCTTGAGTTCTAGGACAGCCAGGTCTCCAAAGAGAACTGTTTTGAGAAACTAACCAAACAAAACCAACTACCATACTTTCAATAAGTGGCAAACACAACCGCACCACTAGGACTGGGGTAGCTCAGTGTACTGCACTGCTTAGTCTGTGTGAAGACCCCATAAACAAATCCATGACAAAAATGACTGCTTCATCTCCCGCTTTTATTGACCAGCCATAACCCACCTGATATGGGAAGTTTTGCTTCCCTAATATTTTAGCTTGAAAGATAATTACCAGAATCTTGCCAGGTCCAACCTATGTGTCCACCCTGTTCCTTTCTACCCAACCGTTTCCAGGATCCCTGCAGTATAATGACATATGACTTCATGTACACTCTGGGATCAGAGCATGTTCCAGCCTTCCACCAGGCTTGTAGTTGCTGCCATACATATATACAGCAGAACTGGTTTGCCTCTGTATCTATCTTCTGCACTGACAGTAATATACAAAGTTACTAGTTAAGACAAACTAGGTCAAAGGTCCTTGGGGACTACATAAAGAGATTATCAAACAAAACAGAAAACCCCAAGAGGACTGGGGGTACAGTGCTTGCCTAGGATGTACAAGCGCCTGGATTTAATGTCTATCACAAGTAGGCAACAATAATACATCACAGGAGAGAAACATCTCATTCATTTGGGAAGTTCAGGCAAGAGGACCCATCCTTTGCTACACAGTGAGTCTGAGGCTGGTCTGGGCTGTGAGACCACTTCTCAGAAACAAACCAAACCAAATTAATCCAATTTGAGAAGCAGACAAATCTCTGAGTTTAAGGACAAATTGTTCTTCATAGCCAGTTCTGGGGAGAAGTATAACAAACAAACCAAAAAATACCAACAAAAAACCAAACCCCAACACAGACATTTCAGCTCCAACTGAAAAAGAAAAATCTGAGTTTAGGCAAGCTGGCACATCATTTTTGGGAGGTGATTTAGGAGAATTTTTAAAATACATGTGTGGGTGTTTTGTCTGTGTGCCACCACACGCATGCCTAGCACACAAGGAACCCAGGAGAGAACGCTGGAGTTCCTGAACTGGAGTTACAGATCAGGCTGTTGAGAACTGAGTGCAGGTTCTCCAAAGGAAGGAACAGCCAGTTCTCCTAAACGTTGAGCTATCCTTGCAGCTCCTGGAAAAACCCTTTGCCCATGAATTCTAGACTAGCCTAGGTAACACAGACACACACTACCAAAAGGGGAGTTGAGGGAATGGTATTAGGATCTTGGGAGTCACTGGCAATGAGGATGTCTTTGTAGCCCCATCTGTGAACAGGACTAATGCATGATGGGCAGAGTACACTGTGGAGCACTAGAGGTGATGCAGGAGTCAGGGCCAGACTGGGCATATGGGAGTCACATTCTCAAAAACCAACCAAATAAATAAAATTCCCAAAACCAATAGCCCATTTCTGTTCTGTTTTTACAGTGCTGGAAATGCAAGCCAGGAACCCAGGCATGTGAGGCAAATGCTCTGCCCTTGAAGTACACCCCCAGCTACGATAGGTTACACGGCAGTTTTCTTCCTAGTAGGCGTGGGGCTATAAGCACAATAATGTCAAGTGCTTCAGCTCTTCCCCATGTGGAAGAGCAGTCCTTCAGCTCTTGGGTATCTCCAAGACGAGCAGGACTCCCAATTTGCTTCACCTACCAGGACAGAGTGAGGGCTTCCCATAAAAATCACAATGAGGGTCATTTATCTCTATCCATCTCACCAACTGCACCATCCGCGGCAACAGTTTGCCTGCGCCTGCTAGTGACGCGGAGGCAGCCTTCGGTCTCATCTGGAAGCATCGGACTGAACCAGTGAATCAGCCTCGCTCAGAGCGAGCCGATCCTTCCTCTCCTTCTGCAGCACCTGCTCCTCCCACAGCGCCTGGTCCACCTGATCGTCGGTGAGTACGATCGGCTTGTACTTCTCCTCGAACAGCCTCTCATTGGCCTCAGAGCGCAGCTGGTGAGGCCCGACGACGCGGAGGTGCGCCGGCAGGTGGAGAAACTCGTCGTCGTTGATGTCGCAATCATGCATACGGCTCTCCAGGATCCACCAGCGGCCCACAAACCCCACGTCGAGGACGCGGCCGGGGAAGTCCACCCAGCGTGGCTGCAGGTAGCGGCAGCGGGCTTGGTAGAGGCTGGCCTGGGTGTCGAAGGGCGCCTCGTAAACCAGCGAGCAGAAGCCCAGGTTCACGTGACGCAGCCGCCCGCGGCCCCTCAGCCACAGCAGGCGCTGCAAGAACGCTTCCGAGTGGCGGTTGCGCGTGGCCGGCGCCAACAGCAAGAGCGACCCTGACGCGTCAAGCAAGGCCTCCTCGAAAGCCGCCTCGCTGGGCGCCAGCGCGCAGCACGCAGCGGCGCCGCCCAGCAGCCCCACGTACACGGCCGCGCGGCCCGGGCGAGCTCGCGCCGCAGCCGCCGCATCTCCGCACGCCTCGGCGTAATCCCGGAGCAGCGCGCGGGCCCAGGTGCCTGAGGGGAAAGGAGCGCTGCGGTGACAAGGATCCAGCCGCTCGGGCCACCCACCCTGCAGCCTTCCGCCACTACTCACCCAGTCGCGTCCACACCCCCGGCTTAACCGCCACCGTCGGAGCACCACTCGCCTCTCCTCCCGCTTCACTGCGCCCACCGGACCAGAATCTCTTAAGAGCTGCAGTCACCATTTTCCGGCGGTTCCTCAGCCGAGTGGAAACGCATAGTGTCGGAACGAAAAAGGCCGGTGAGTAGATCCTGCGCAAGCGCAAGATACAGGAAGTAGTTTCCCACTGGAAGACACTAGGAAGCGGACCTGGTGCCGGATGTTGCCGTTGCGTCGAGAAGGGTGGACTCTGACGGGTAGGCGGGCGGCGCGCACGCGCACAGAGCAAGAGCCACGCCAGCCTATGTAGTCTCAGGTGAGGAAGGTGGGGTGCATCTGCAGGGACCTGGCTTGGGGTTGAATCTCCACTCTGTGTTAGGCTCCATGCAGGAGTCCAGACGGAGCATCAATCTTGGGGAGGACTGTGGGACTGATGCGGTTCTGTCCACAGAGTGCGATGCGGTGACACCTCCAAAGAATCATGGCAGCGGCTGACGAACTGGCCTTCCACGGTGAGTGGAGCCCGGAAGTGGTCAGAGCTCCTACCTCTGTCCTAGGCTAGACAGAACCCCAGGCAGCTGGGTCCCAGACCTCGGGTTCATCTTCCTCTCACCTCCTGTTCCTTCCATGAACTGAAACAGCACATCACAGCCTCCAACTCTGCACAGGACCTAAATTGAACCCCATCTTAGTAAACGAACAGACCTACCCATGCATCAAAACTCAAAAAACTCAGCCCTTAGGGGAGGGCGGTGAGGAGCCATAGCCCCAGTTAAACACCAGGCCAAAGGAATTTTCAGACTCCAAACACCTATGCCCATATTCCCTCTCCGTAGCGTTCGGGGACACCACAAATCTTCTGGCTGAGACCCCAGGTGCAGCTACCACTAGCCAAAGTGATGAGCTGACCTCCCGAGAGCACGTGGCTGTGATTATGGGTTCAGGCATTGGCTATGGAGCTGAAGTAGGGGAGGAAGAGGATGACAAGACATCAGTGAGTCTCCTAGGCGCTGCCTCTGTCCTTACCCTGGCTGTGCAGGAAGGTTCTGAAAGCCTGTGTCTTACAGCTTCTACAGGAAGAAAAGCCACAGCCCAGACTCTGGACGTTTGCCTACTATCAGAGCTTCTTTGATGTGGACACCTCCCAGGTGAGGCATGAGACAGAGACATTGGTGGTGAGGACTTGGAAATTCTTGGGGTCCAGCCACTATACTTGGGGACTTAATCTGGATGGGATGGGTTTGTTGGGTCTGGAAGGCAAAAGCTAGATTACAGTAAGATGTGGATGGGTCTGTCTTAAAGCCAGTATGTTTCCCAGTCAGGCCAGCCTCTAATAACAAACCAGGTCCACTGAGGGGGCACATCCTGGAGATGTAGAAGAAAGACCATCCAGAACTTAGGGACTGTCCTTATTTTGACTGGGAGGAGAGGCTGCAAGAAGCCGAGAGCAAGGTGGCAGGCCTGAAATCCACCTTCACAGTGGTGACATGTTCAGGTAGGATGTGCTGGCAAGACAGTGGATGCCTCTCAGAACGCCAGGATTCTCATTCTGGACCCTGGACTTTGCTCTGCAGGTCTTGAACAGGATCATAGGCTCCCTGCTGCCCCATCCTGGCCACAACTTTGTGCGGCACCATCTTAGAAATCGTCCCGACCTATATGGTAAATGCGGTGTTTGTTTGAATCAATGGAGCACTCACTCAACATGGGACTGTGCCAGGACCTAAACAGGGCAGTCACACATGAAGAGCAAAGCTTGTGTTTAGTTGAGGGCGACATCAAGATGGGAAGCAGGAGGTGGTAGGTCTGGCTAACTCAGGGTGAGTGGCACTTCTGTCTGGTATAGGAAAGTCAGGAAGGTCCCTGAGTAGGGTAAGCAAATGAGTTATGCTGACATTGGTGAGCGGCTTACAAGAGGAGCTTCTAGGTCCCATGGTGCAAACAACTGAACTGCATGGTGGCATGGTCACTGCAGTGGAAGGAGCCGGGAGGTCATGAGCAGGGATGAGTACACAGGTCCCATAAGGCGGTGAGAAGGGATCTTACTGAAGTGTTTTCAGGATCTCCTTTGGCACTGGAAAGTGAGGCCAGAAGCCACCAAGAGCAGGCAGGGCACGGACACTACAATGGAGGCCATGAGGAAGAGTATGCCCCACAACCTAGAGGAGTGAGAAGGCCAAGGTAGCTTTCTCCCCAGTGCACCAACAGAGTTGCTGTGGGTGGACAGGAAAAGCTGGACAGATAACAGGTGCAGATCAAGTGTCTTTAGAGGCCCAGATCATACACCTGAAGTTCAGAAAGTAAGCATGTGAATCCAGGGCCCCGGGGCAACTTGGGAGTGGACACATAGAGGTAGAAAGCATGAGGCCTTTGGACAAGATTCTGCCCACAGTGGAGAACCACCAGGCCTGTTCTACCTATAGACAATCTTATCAGAGAAAAGAGCTAAGTGCTTGAGGCATTTTAGAAGATATTACCAGAAAGACCGGATGAGCCCAGGTGCGGCACTTGTCAGCAGTGACCTGGAGAGTCAAATGGAGTCTAGGGGGACTCAGCACACTTGATTTAGGACATGGGCTCATTTCCCAGGAGGAATGTACCTGGGACTCTATGTCCCCCTCTGCAGGCCCCTTTTGGATCTGTGCTACCCTGGCCTTTGTCCTGGCGGTTACTGGCAATCTCACGTTGGTGCTTGCACAGAGACGGGACCCCTCCATTCACTACAGCCCTCAGTTCCACAAGGGTAAGCGTGGGTGGGGTGGGGTGGGGTGAGCTCCTGAGTGCCAGGGTTCAAGGGCATGCAGTGACTGAGCATATTGTGTCCCTAGTGACTATAGCAGGCATCGCCATCTACTGCTATGCGTGGCTAGTGCCGCTAGCACTGTGGGGCTTCCTCCGGTGGCGCCAGGGCACGAGGGAGCGCATGGGGCTGTACACCTTCCTGGAGACTGTCTGTGTCTATGGCTACTCACTCTTTGTCTTCATCCCTACTGTGGTAAGTCTGGCCTGGCCCTGAGGACTGTTGGGAGCTACTTGGCCCACCAGTATGGCCACACCAGCTATACTTGTCCCACTAGGTCCTGTGGCTTATCCCAGTGCAGTGGCTACAGTGGCTCTTTGGAGTCCTGGCCCTGACCTTGTCAGCTGCTGGGCTGGTGTTCACACTGTGGCCTGTTGTCCGAGAGGATACACGGCTGGTGGCTGCGGCACTATTGTCTATTGTGGTGCTGCTTCACGCCCTCTTGGCTCTAGGCTGTAAGGTAGGTTCCAGGCGGTCCTCACCAGGGCTGTGGAATGGGGTTTGCTGCCACCCAACTGTACATTCATTCTGAGATCTCTCTTCAGCTGTACTTCTTCCAGCCACTGCCTCTGGACCATGTGGTACCAGCACCCCAAGCCACACTGCCCAGTGTTCTGCTGCCCAGTTCAGTCCAGCCCATGACGACCTTGTAGGAAGGCCCCCAGGTGAGGAAACAGTGTCTTGGCTGAGGATGTCCTCTCCTCCTGGGACCATTCCTAGGAGTCCTTCTCTTTCAGGCCAAACTCAAGGGATACTACCTGTCCTGCCCTCCGGATGAAGACTGGAGGATTCTGGGACCCTGGAGACCACCCTGCTGTTTTGCAGGCTTTTCTTAAAAAGCAAACACTTTTATTTTCTATGCAAAGGTGATCCAGAGAATTTATATAAAGGTGGGGAGGGGCAGCCGAGCAGGGAGTATTACTGATGGACAGGAGAGCCCGGTTCCCAGCTGCCCGAGGGCCCTCTGATTCCCTGACAGGTCAGGAGGGTGGCACGGAGCAGCTCCAGCCTTTGCCAAGGGGTACCTATGGCGGGCAAAAGCCCAGCCTGAGCTGTGGCCATTGAGGTGGGGACTCTAGGGCAAGGGAGCAGGGGAAACTGCCTGTGCTTATTAATCACCCTTCCTTGTTTGCTTTTCTTCTTGTCTGGGGAGAGGTCCCTGCTAGGCCCCTTCCCAGGGATGCTGTCTTGAGGGGAGTAAGTGGAACATGAATGTGAATGGAACACAGGCCTATGTTAGCTATCAGGAGAGGACACCTTCCATGTCTGACAGATCGTTGAGGTTTCTGGTCTGCCCCAGTAGCCCAGGGTGACTCACTCTGGGCTGCCTGTTCCAGCTTTTGCTGGAGGGAACCTTCAGGGCTCAGGACAGGGCAGTAGTAAAAGCAGGGGCTAGGCCTTTGAACAGCTGGGTGGTTTGTACATTCAAGTTTGAGGTGAACCCTTGGGTGGGAGGGGGCTGTGCCCGCCCTGAAGGCTTGGCAGGGCCACCCCTCACCTAGAACCTAGGGCCTAGGGACAGGGGCTGCTGGCTTGGCCCGGCCAGCCGGGTTTCTCAGAGGGTCTGTGGGTTGACACTGGTTCTTTTCGTAAAAAAATAAAATTAAAAAAAGCAGCATGTCACGCCCATGGTGACCATGTGGCCTGGTAGTTGAAGGAGCGGTCCAGCTGGCTGTGCTGCCACCCCAGTGAGGGGAGTTGCAAGGATGGGTTGTGGGGGTGGGTGCTGCCAGGTCTGTGGTGGCAGCTGCTGGCCTCCTCCTGCCTGGTCAGGTGCAGCTGTGGGGGTGGGGGAGGACTTGCCTCTTCCAGCGGATGTCAAAGCCAGGTCAGAGTGGAGAGGACAGAACAGGATGAAGGCTGCCCCAACAGGATCTCATGTAAAGTATGGCAGCAACACGCGCTTGGGACCAAAGGTTGGGCTTGGGGGTACTTGAGGGCAGCGGCGACATCGTGTACAAAAGTGTCCAAGTTCCCATAGCAAAGAAGGCTGTGACCGGGCGTTCACGCTTCTCCAGCACAAGGAGGGGACAGCCACTGGCTGTGCTGGGCCTGGACTTCATTTGGTTTCCTGGTGCTGTCAGTGCGCAGTGCTGTCGCGGCTGGAGGCACCTAACTCCCATAGTGCATGGTGTTGGTCGGGATGGACATGGGCGAGGCCATAGAGATGGCAGGGCCACCCATGGTGAACTGGTTGTTGACTGCATAGTGGGCACTCGAGCTACCGCCGCCTCCCTGGGCACCTGAGGAGCCTGTAGGGCAGGTCATGGGCACTGAGGAGCCAGCATGACCCCTGAGCCTGCCTGGCCCCCACTGGTAGCTTGAACGTGTGCGCAGGCCAGGCGGGAGGCCCCCCGCCCACGGCCCCGCTACCCTGTTACCTTGGACAATGCCCGTGCTCATTATGGAGCCCATCCGGGAGTGGGTGTGATTGACAATCCCTGTGTTGGCTGCGCAGCGACAGGGAGGAAAGAGGGAGGGAGGGAGATGTCACCGCCCCCAGCCTGCCCGGCCCAGTCCACTTTTCATGGATGGTGTGGGAAGGGCAGGAGGAGTGGTGATAGATGAAGGTGCAGAGACACACAGGCCTAGAGTCTCCAGGAAGAGGAAGAAGTGACCATGACAGCGACAGTGGTGGCAGAGAACCAAGCACTGGTTTAACCGGCCACTGGCACATCCCAGTCCTCCCCTGCCATGCCATAGATCCCAAAGGACACTCACCTAAGGGAATCAGGTTGTTGTGACCCACACTGGAGCCGCCGGCAATAACACTGCTCAGGTCATAGGCAGTAGGCATTCCTAAACACAAAGTAGGTGTCAGGGTTGGGGACTTGGGGTCCAGGCTGCCATCAAGGGCCTCCAGCCATGTCTGGAAATAACATTCAGACTCACCAGCCACAGCCACCCCACTACTGAGATTGTAGGTACTTCCTGTGTTCCACATATTCTCCGAGGGAGATGTGTAGTGTGAGCCAGGCGGGGGTGATGGGGTTGTACCTGTGTACCTGTGGCAGAGATTAACTGTGGGCAGGGCTGTGGCACTCCTGGTGCCCTCCCCACTAAAGCCCTGTACTACCTGAAGAAGGGGTTCTTTAGATCCAGCAGGTTACTAGACTTGGATCCTGTCTGGTCCACCTGTGCCACAATACTGATGTCATAGCTCTGTCTGGGGATAGAGAGGGTGACTGTGAGGCAGCTGGGCTGGTAGACCCCTGTGCCTACCCAGCCCTAGATGGGTGGCAGGGTGCACCTTTTGTTGGCAATAAGCAGACATGTCCCTGAGAGCGTGTCCCCGGCCTTGGCAAACAACGGTGACTGGAAGAGGCACCGGACTTGGTACCAGTGGGTCAGGGGCTCTGTTGGGGCTGTGGAGAGCCACACGGTCATTCTGTCAAGAAGAGATGGATGCACTTCACTGGATTGGCACCACCCACCCCACATTCCTTGGTATCATCCCCAAGGGCCTTCCCTAAATGGTCCTCTGGGGTCTCAGGGGTGAGACTGGCTGGACTCTAGTGCAAAGCCAACCCATGGCCACCAGGTCCCTACTCACCCTGACACCCATGTACTAAGACAAACACACTTAAGGGACAGGTACTGAGGGTAGCAGCTGAGGAAATGACAGCCACACCCCTTCCCCATGGTTCTTCCTGGGGTTTAGATGAGAAGACCCTAAGGAGTGAGGACAATAGCCAAGCCCAGAGGCCACAGGAGGACGGAGTCCAGCAGCGATATACTTACATGGAGCCAATGAAAGCAACATCGAACCAGAAGGCCAAGCCATGGACCAGCCCTGAATGCAGCATGTGGAATTTGAATGGAATTTCTATCCTGCAAGGCAAAGGGCATGGGGTTGCTGTAGAAGCCCCACCTGACAGGAGAGTTGGAGGGGTAGTTGGAAGGGCAGCAGGTGGCCACAAGTGACCAGGGAGTTGATGTACACGATGGCGAGGAGAGTGGGAGGTGGGGAAGGGCGGCAGCGGCCGTGGGTGCTCTGCTCAGTGGAGGAAGCTACCTGTGCAAATCGCCTTCTTTGGCTTCTAAGAAGTTCACTGTGTACTTGACAGACTTTGCCATCAGGATCCGGATGTCAAATGTGTCCTGTAAAATGATAGATATGACCCAGCTTGTGCTGCACGTGCCACAAAAGCCTCAATGCCCGTCCCTCACCCCCCAGGCCTGGCAATGGCACTAACTTCTGCTATCTTGGTAAAGCTAGCTCGGTCTTCTCAGCCACGCTAGGCACAACAGCAGGGACAGCAATTAGACTACACTTCTCAAAATGTAATGACAGACAGGTGGATCTCTTCAAGTTTGAAGCCAGCCTAGTCTGTACAGAGAGTTCCAAGCCAGCCAGGATTACAGAGAGAAAAATAAGAGGCTGGCAGTGCTGGAGAGATGGCTCAGTAGTTAGAAGCACTAGCTACTCTCTTCCAGAGGACCCAGGTTCAAATCTCAGCACCCACATGGCAGCTCACAGCTTCAGGGGAACTGATGCCTTCTTATGACCTTGGACTGCAGGCCTAACAGTGGTAGAGGCAAAACACCCATAAACAAAGGTTCTGGGAGTCAGTGAGATCAGGTCCTCAAGTTTGTAAAGCCGTAGCACTTTAGCCACTGAGCCATCTTCTCACTCGGACCTCATCCTCTTGGTCATCTGCCTCAGTGTCCTAAGTTTTGGGATTCCAGGAGTGTGCAGCAAGACAGGGCAGTGCTTCATTTTTTACTGTTGAGATTGAACCCTGGGCCTCATACACGTGAGACATGAACTCTGCGCTGAGCCTTACCATCCATCCTTAGGATGGTCACCAAAACACAGTGGCAGCACCTAAATTCCTACCTACTCAGCAAGTGGTGGCACCTAATCATGTGGGCCAGGTTAACAATATGTGAAGATCCCATTTGGAAAACAAAACCAGAAGCCTGGCCTATGGCTCAGTGCCTTTAATCCCAGCACCCAGGAAGCAGAGCCATGTCCATTTCTGAGTTTGAGACAGCCTTGACTTTAAAGAGTGAGTTCCGGAGAGATGGCTCAGTGGCTAAGAGCACTAACTGCTCTTCCAAAAGTCCTGAGTTCAATTCCCAGCAACCACATGGTGGCTTACAACCATCTGTAATGGGATCTGATGCCCTCTTCTGATGTATCTGAAGACAGCTACAGTGTACTCGTATATATAAAATAAATAGAATAAGTCTTTAAAAAAAAAAAAAAAGAAAAAGAGAGTTCCAAGCCAGATAGGGCCACACAGTGAGGCCCTGTTTTAAAAAGCAAAAGAGCCACACAGCTGGTTCAACAGGTGAAGGCACCTGCTGCATATACAGGCTTGTTACATTAAGTTGCCAAGCAACATACAAAAATTTTAAAAGCCTAAGTAAAAGATGAATTCAACATCAGTGACAAATTTCTGTATTCTCAGCACATAGGAGGCAGAGGTGAATTGGAAGTTTAAGGCCAGCCTGGGCTACACAATGAGTTTCAGGTCAAAGTGAGACTATCATCTAAAAAAAAATAGAAGAGAGGACTAGAGAGAGATGTCTCAGTGGTTAAGAGCACTAACTGCTCTTCCAGAGGTCATGAATTCAATTCCCAAGCAACCACATGGTGGCTCACAACCATCTGTAATGGGATCTGATCCCTCTTCCGGTGTGTTAGCGACAGGATGTTCATATACATTAAATAAATAAATCTTAAAAAGCTAAAGAACAAAACGGTGATGAGAAGGGAACTGGAAGACTGAGCACTTGAGAATATTAAAATGGGGGACAAATGGAAGAGTTTGAGATTCATTTCCCAGATGTGATGACACACACCTGTAACGGGAACTGGAGGGCAGTGTACAGTGGGAAGTGATGGTCTCCAAAGGACAAAAAAGAATTATTTTGCTGAAGTGACTGACTACATACATATCACTAGATCCTAGAAGAAACTGAGACAGAAGTTGCACTACAACTAGAGTTTTCTTAGACTAGTGAAACAGAAGGGAAGACATTAAGGGATCAGGGAGCCTGAATAATCTTCAAATGGGTAAGACTTTCATGGGCTGAGGCAAGTGAGTTCAAGGCCAGCCTGTTCTACAGAACGAGTTCTAGGACAGCCAGGGATGCCCAGAAAAACCTGCTCTGGAAAACAAACAAAAAAACGAATCACAGAAACTTGTATAAATGTTGTTTCCTTGAGTAGTAAGGCCACAACAGGTTTACAATAGAACAGAAAGAAACATAACTAGAAGAAAAGTATTTTTGTACTATTACTGGGTAAAAGCAGAGACTAAGACAATATAAAGGTTCAAAAAGAATAACACAAGTTAATGTGTTAGTGACAAGTTATTGAATACTGACAAAAAGAATAACACAACAGGATGTTCTTATTCTAGACAATTTTGTTTTTTTTTTAAAGATTTATTTATTATATGTAAGTACACTGTAGCTGTTTTCAGACACCGGAAGAGGGCGTCAGATCTCTTTACGGATGGTTGTGAGCCACCATGTGGGTGCTGGGATTTGAACTCATGACCTTTGGAAGAGCAGTCGGTGCTCTTACCTGCTGAGCCATCTCTCCAGCCCCCTTAATACAACAGTTTTAAACCCAGGTCTGCTGGTGTCTTCTGGAGGACTAGCCAGTGCCTCTAACCAGAGACAACTCTCTAAACCTCAGGTTTTTTCTCCTTAATTCCCTTTTCTGTATGTGTGTGTGTTCACTTGAGTGCAGGTGCACTCAGGCCCGTGGGACGTTGTGAGCAATATGATGTGGGTGCTGGGATCCAGTATCATGTCCTCCCGTAAGAGCAGTACGTGCTGAGTAATTCCTGAGCCATTTCTCCATTCCTCATCCAGCTTGGGTCTCCTGATCCCATGCCTCCACCTGCATGCAGGAGTTATAAGTGTGGACCACAAGGACCACATTCTTGTTCTTGATACTAAACAGTCAATCAAATGTGTTTGCTACAAAGCCGCCTGCTGTCACATGTGATCTGCAGAGGGAGGGTTGAGAAAAGCAGGGGTTTCTAGATTCCAGGCTTGCATGAGACCATGGTGAAGCCTGAATCTCTTTGGTGCAGCAGTGCCCTGTACACACTACTCACCACCACAGGTTGCCGGAAGTACTCATCCACAGCAGCGCCTCGGAGGGCTGACAGGTCCACTCCATGGAAGGATGGCTGGTACCTGTAGAAATCCCCAACCGCACCCGCAAGGTCACCAGCAGTAAGAAAGGCAGGTGGGGCCACTTGCTTTCTTTATTAGCTGGCCCTTGCCTACCCCATGTCCTTTAGATACTACTGAAGCGGGGAAGAGAAAAAAGAGGAGAGACGGCCCACCCGACGGTTGAGGACTGGGTCCAGCCCCAATCAGGCAGGCTCCATAGCCTGGCCAGGACACCCAGGGCAGCTCACCAGAAGTTGGCTTTGGTGAACTGCTCCATGTAGAGCTGTTCATCGGTGAAGGGTGCGAGGTGGACATCACCAATGGTGGGGAACATGTTTCCTGGAATTGGGGGCAGGGAAGAGTGCTATTGTCAGGACAGTATATCCTGTAAGGCTGTGTAGAGTTTCTAGAGGACCTTGAGATCTCCAATCATGGACCCACCCACCCACGCTACAGTGGGTAGCATTGTTTGTCCATGGCTTCTTAAGTATGTGAAGTGTAGCCTAGCCAGAATACAGTCCAAGATGGCTTACTGCTTTGTGGTGTGGGGTTGGGCCTTGGTGACTCTGACTCTGACTCTCAGATGTAACCCTTGGGGAGGTGGTCAAAGAAGGGAAGCTAAGAGCCCACGGAGCCGGGCGGGCCTTCAACTCCTGATCTGGCCAGCTTCCACCAGCGTTGGAATTATACATAGGTAGGCATGTACGCACTAGCTTGCTTGTCTTTTTGAGATGGGGTCTTGCTGTCTCAGGTTCCTAGTACTGAGATCTTCAGTGTGTGCCACCATATCCAACCTAATTCTGATAAGTCAGAGGCTTTTTCCGTTAGTGCTTTTGATTTTCATCCATGACTCACATATAAGTTCAAAATTCCCTATTTAGAGCCAAGGCACCTGGCTCAGTTCACTCGGGGTGTTGTCTACTACCAGTTCCTATGGTCATCGGTACATTGGCTTGCATCACACTGGCCCTCATCCATCCCAAGTAAGTGGGCCTGGTCCTATGCTCCAGTGCTAACACTCGGAAGCGAGGAGCCTGCTGGAGCCCATTGGTGTCCAGCAGGCCTGGTTTGGAGTGAGAGGAAACCCTTGGCTGTTTGGGAGTTTAGCTGCATCACCGCAGCCAGGGTTATCCAGGTTCTGGATCAAATAACAGGTTTAGCAAGTAACTGAAATGGAAGTAGAGGGTCCTCCTGTGAGATTTATGAGCAAGAAAATAGGACTAACATGGCAGCAGCAAAAGGCAGACATGAGGAGGCTGCAGCTTCATAGGATGGAAACAGCCTATTGATGGCTCCCTCCCAGCAGTTCAGGGAGTTGGAATAGTTCTGAGGTCCTCACAATTCACATTAGATTAGAATGCTCACATGTGGCCAATAGGATGTCAGAAGTAGATGGGACAGCACGTAAGGAACCTACTTCTGGCTCCTATGTGCCACAATGCTACCTTTAATCCTCACGGGGCCTTCTGAGGGCTTGAAAGCCACCTCAAGACTTCGCCACCATAGGGCCAGAGGGGAGAAAAAGAAGACCCAAGGCAGTTGCTGGGCAGCCTGGAGTCATACACTTACACAAATAGAGAATTTTGGCCACCTCCTAGCTATTGAGTCGATGTTAGCTCCAAGGCAGAGACGTCATGGGAGCCATTCATTGACTAAGACTGCCAGCACCACCGCTCTACCTGAAGCTACTGCTAGAGCAGGGTCCCCGAGGTGCCACATACACATACACACCCGTAACCGGAAAAGAGTGACACACACATTCCAGACCTCATCAGAAAAATGGGTGCAGATCCCGATATGGACTGGTAGGTGCAAACATGCCACTTGTGCAGGCACACAACCAGAGGTATGGACAGGTTAGCCAGAAACATGGACAGGGAAATGACAAGACACATACCCACATGCCTTGATACACATACATACACCTACACACAGGGGTGTACCATCCATACATATACATAAACATACATACACATACATACCACACCTTCAGTACACTCCTGTCCATTTACCCTGAGATCCCATATCTTCACACATACATACCACCCCAGACTGTTATCATGTAAACACACATAGCCTTAAACACCTGTAAACATCACACAACCCACACCCTCAAATATGCACAAGCATACACCTAGACTACCCATAGACCCTCACCATCCACAAACCCTCATTCAAGAATGCCTTCACACAAGCATACTACGCATCCATAGCATACACCTCTGTACACCACACACAGATGTACACACAGCATTAGGTTTGTACACACCTCCACCTGCCCACTTCCTAACTCTTAGGGAAGCAGGCTTGCCACACTGCCATAGACAAGGATTCCAGTGTGGGGATTAACACTTGGGATAGCACCAGTGACAGGTCTGAGTTCCAGCCCGTCTTTAGATTCCCACTTCTCTCCTACAGAAGCAGCTCTGCAGCAAGCATACACAGGAGGTGCCAGATGCTTCCTGTGGGCCTAAGGTGGGCTTGTCACTGCCTGGTGAGGTGAGTGGACTCAGGTGTCTGGGGCTGTAGAAGCCATAGCCAACAGGTAGGGTTGGGTTAGGAAGCAGGGAACACCCCTAATTTTCTGTGGAGAGATCACTGATGGATAACCAGGACACAAAGCCTCCTATGGGCTGCTGATAGCAGTGGGGTCTTGCCCCAGGGGCCAATGGCTCTGGCTGAAAGTCTTAGTTCCATTGTTCAATGCTCCTGAGCATGGGACACTCACCACTGGGTTTCAGGTACTTTTTGGCATGGAGGTAGCTCTCAAGCATACGTTCGTTGAAGAGCATGTAGCCCATGGGCTCTGAGATGATAATGTCCACTTGCTCAGGCAGTGAGACCTCCTCTACTTTGCCGGGGATGACCACGATGCGGTCCGTCAGATTGTTACTCTTCACCAGGACCTGTAGAAGGAGGGAAAAGGCTCCCTGTGCTTGCTTGGCACAGGTCTTCCACAGCCCCTCAGCTCACCCAATGGGCTCTGCTCACACCTGGTGTGAGCTGCCGTATTTGTGGCCATCCTAACTATGGGGGAAGAGCTCCCAAGGCCCACCTCTCAGGCACCAGTGTCCCTTCTGCTGGGGAAGTGCTTTCCCCTGGAGCTGGAGCCTAGTTCTGGCAACCTGCCTTTCACATATAATGGGCCTAGTAGAAGCGACATGTGTCCAAGGGGCTGACATATTACAAGAAGGAGAGTCGCAGAAGAGACTGGACTAGCACTGAAGCTCTGTGAGGAGCAGCAGTGGCATGCATAGCTCCAGAAAACACCCAAGGGCAAGCTGGGAGTGTGCTGTATGAGATGTCTGCTGTGGGAGGGGGAGCCAAGCTCATGCATGGATCCACAGAACTGTAGGCCGGTCCTGGAGACTCTGTCTGGTAAAGAACCTGAGTAGTAGAGAGCTAGGGATAAGAAAGCAGTGTCCATTCCTCTGCAGCTTTTCAATTCTGAACTTGAAAATGGAGTTTTCCATGAAAAAGAAAAAGAGGAAGGGGGAGTAGCAAAATGACAAAAAAACTCCTGTGGTCAACCTCCGCAGGGTGTGTGGTGCTAACTCTCGGGACACATTAGGTGGATGACCCAGAATCCCACCAAGGGCTGTTCTGGTGCCACTCTGTCACTGTTGATTTGCTACCACAGTCTTAATGCCCACCCCCAGCCCCACCCCACTGTGACCACTAGATTCTAGAGACAAAGAGCAGCAGTGATGCCCCAGGTTTCCTGGGGGCTCTGATGGGCACAGATGAGAAGGGCGCAGACCCCAGCAGGACACTGACCTCTGCATGCTGAGCCATGGTGCTGGCTTCCACGGCATAGATTTTCCTGGCTCCTGCTTGAGCAGCAAAAAATGACAGGATCCCAGAGCCACAGCCCACGTCTAGAACAATCTGAGGATATATAAGGCTACAGATGAGCCAACCACCACACTATCCTCACAGACAATAAGCAACAGCAGAACTACTATGTATCAACAAAAAAGTACTTTCAGAGGGCTGGAGAGATGGTTACTATTGCAGAGGACCCAGTTCCACTTCCTGGTACTCTCTCAGCTCACAAGCATCTATAACTGCAGTGCCAGAAGATGTGATGCTCTCTTCTGTCCTTCCAGGGACCGAATGCACATGGTACACACACAAGCACTCATACACATAATGAAATAAGTACATAAAAATAAATCTGAAATGGGTAGATGCACTTGCTGCCAATGACCTGGGCTCCAAACTCTGAGACCCACATGGCAGGAGGAAAGAACCAATTTTCCTCAGCTGTCTTCTCATCTCTACACACACACTCTCAAATAAATACATGTACTTTGAAAAAAATTAAAGCTAATAATTACAACAAAAAGAAAAAAATAAGAAAACAACACAAAAAGCATTACTGTACAATGGTAGATCCTGATAACCCAGTACTGAGAGCCTGGGGCAGGAGAACCATGAATTCAACACCAGCTTGGATTAGCATAGTGAGAAATGTGGCTGATGTGGGAAGCACGGAGACCTGAGAGCCTGGGAGTGCGGGCAGACCAGACCCCACCGTCCTTGCCCGCCCACCTGCTGAGAAACTGAGACACAAAGCTGACCAAGGCATGATAGCCAGGTAGGTCCTCCTTCTCAGGAGCTGCCTCTTACAGGCTTGGGGTCACCATGGACAAGAAGCCCATAGGAAGAATAGGTTTTCTGCTCAGTCCCAAGCCTATATCCTGAAGGGGGTGGAACACTTGGGGCACAGGCTTTAAGAGAATGTGCGGTAGAGGCTTCTGCAGGCACTGTGTCCTGTGCTCATGCTAACGCCATCCCCCACGGCAGCCTCGGCTGGGGCAGGTGAATGGCCCAAATCTGAGGGCCAACCGAGATGGGGCAGGAGTTTGGCAGAATGCTTTATGTTCTGGATGTGTGGAGTTCCTTCCACCAGAGCAGAACAAAGACACACAGCCAGGCAGTGGTGGTGCACGCCTGTAATCCCAGCACTCTGGGAGGCAGAGGCAGGCGGAGTTCAAGGCCAGCCTGGTCTACAGAGTGAGTTCCAGGACAGCCAGGGCTACACAGAGAAACCCTGTCTCGGGGGAAAAAAAAATCAAAAAAAAAAAAAAAAAAAAAAATCAAAAAAAAAAAAAAAAAAAAAAAAGAACACCAAAAAACAAAAAACCCCAACCCCCGTCCCCAAAAGAACAGAGACACATGGTTGCGGGTGGTATGTGTGGGCTGCCTAGGAAGAGATGGCCTGGCTGTGGTGGCTGGCGTAGAGGCAGCACTGCTGCCACGACCTTAGGTCTTCTCAGACTAGAAACCTTAAACGTGGAAACAGCCCCATCCCTGGGAGAGCTAACATGTCAGGAAAAGAGCACATGCTTTGAGGCCCCACACCCTGCCTGGGATCAGACCAAGAAGGAAGCAGTAGTGGCTGAGCGAATGTGGCCAGGAGGCCTGTGAGAGTGTTCCACAGATAACTCCTCTAGGGCCTAGAGGCCCTGAGTAAAGCCTAACTAAAGCCTGGATGAGGTAAATCCAGAGAGGACCCCACAGCTGCCCCACACACACACACATGCTGACCGGAAGCTGGGAAGAGAGGCACATACCCGTGCTGTCAGTGCTGAGTGGACTCACACTGGAGGACTGTGAGTTAAAGGAGAGCCTGAGATCACAAAGAGCAGAACAAAAACAAACTCCCAGACTGGAGAGATGGCTCAGTGGTTAATAGCACTGACTGCTTTTCCAGAGGTCCTGAGTTCAATTCCCAGCAACCACATGGTGGCTCACAACCATCTGTAATGGGGTCTGGTGCCCTCTTCTGGTGTGTCTGAAGACAGCTACAGTGTACTCATACACACAAAATAAATCTTTTACACCTGCCCCCCCACACACACACACAGCTCCCAATTGCTGCAAAAGGGTAAACAAAGCCACAGGATGAGAAGGGATCTGTGTGCTGTGTGGAACACAGAGGGACATGGTGCTCAATGTCTGTAAGGCAAACACTTGGCAAATGGAAATAGTGAGTTCAAGGCAAGCCTAGGACATCTCAGACAACCCTGTCTTAATTTACCCTCCACATCATAAGAAAGAAAAAAAAAATTAAAAGGACCCTAAAGATGTCCCTTCCGTCCTTGAGTCTCACATAGTCTAGGATGGCCTTGTCCTAACTACCTCCTACGTCAGTCTCTCAAGTGAACCACCAACCTGGGCTGAGTGGCAGTAAAGGATGGGGAGTAGGTAGTATTGGGGGTAAGGTAGGAAGACTAAGTTTAAATGCACTGGACAACACAATAGGGCATTGTATTACAACACCCCCCACCCTCCTCCCATTCCCCTGCCACACACACAGAAGCCACTGAGAAGGGCCTACCCAACCTTGTGTATATAAGAGGGTGCTACAAAGGCCAAGAGCGTGTGGCCAGGTCTGCTGGATCTTGTCACCAAACCTATGAAGCACACCATGGACAACGGTGGCAGAAGGCCTGGGTCTGAGCTCAGACAGACGGGGCAGGACAGGAGCTCTGAGCTCCAGGAAGCGGTGAGGCCGCTCCCCTCTGGTACTGTTCCCAGAGTCTTCCTCCCATCTGTGGAGTCTTCTGTGAGCAGCTGGCAAGCATGTTCCTCTGAACCCCTGTGAGCTGCTTGGGGGCACCCCAACTCGGTCATCTGGCAGAAGACTTGGGAAAGGCAGCTGGGGCTGGCTGGCCCGTGACATTTAAAGTTGAGGGCAGAGCTTTATGCGTTGAAGACCCCATCCGTGGGCTCTCCGCTCTTGCTTTAGGTAGATGCAATGGGAACTGAAATGGCTGAGAGCAGGCTGAGTTCCACTCCTCCTGCAGAGTTCACCTGCTCCTCAAAGCTGCCATCTGACTACGAGAGGGGTGTGGCTCCCTTATTTTCAGCTTTTCCCCTCCCTTTTCTTGAGAAAGGGATTCACTGTAGAGCTTGATTCCCAATTTAGAGATATGCTTGCCTAGATCAAAGGTGCACGCTGCTGTACCCAATATTAGAGCAACCTCCTTATCTAAAGCTGTCTTATTTTTTCTGCAGTGCTACAATGTAAGTCAGTCTTCTTGCTAGGTAAGCGCTCCCAATTTTATAGTTGGTGACCTTAGCAACATCTCCTGAGTGCTGAGATTAGAGTTAGCTTCGATGTAAAGCCTATAGTTGTCCAGTATGCTGCAATATAGCCAAGGCAGAAAACAGTATGACCAAAGTCATGTTAGAAAGAGCAAAAGTATTCTCTGTATGAAGGGGAAGAAGCAACATAACTGTAACTAAAAGAAAGTGGAAGAGCAGGGCTGTGCTGGCGCACGCCTGTAATCCCAGCACTCTGGGAGGCAGAGGCAGGTGGAATTCTGAGTTCGAGGCCAGCCTGGTCTACAGAGTATCCAGGTCTCAGGAGGCAGAGGCAGGCAGATCTCTGTGAGTTTGAGGACAGCCAGAACTACACAGAAAAACCCTGTCATGACCCTCCCCACCCCACCCCCCAAAGAAAGAAGAGGCTGGCTCAGAACAACAGATACGAAGGAGGTAAGGGAAGTGGGAGGGAGAAGGCCCTTCCCCACCCCACCCTCCCCACCCTGCACCCTGCAGCCTCTGTTCCGAGGCCCACCTTGTCCTTGAAGTCAGTGTGGTTCTGCAGGATTGCACGCTGGTAGGTGCCTGTCCGCACATAGTCCTGCATCATGTTCTGCTGCTGGGACAGGTAGCCATAGAACTGGAACAGAGACACAGCAATAGCACACGACACGTGACAGACTGCCACAGGCCTGGCTGCCCTAAGACGGAGGGAGGACCTGACAGCATAAGCCTCCCTCGGGAGGTCATGTACCCTCTGCCAGCCTCTACCCAACTGACAAAAAGCCAGCTGCTCCCGAAGTGGGAGCAGGGACCTGAGGAACAGTCCCCAAGAGGGACACTTTCACTATCATCATGGTTGAAGGACACAGCTAGATGCCACCTGGACTTGGAGGCTACCCAAGAGATCACAAGTGTTGTCACGGGTGGGACTCTAACACCTGGGGTCCAACTGTCCCATCTTAGGGCCCCAAAGAAGAAGAGGAATGGATAGAACAAAACCCTAGAGCTCAGAGCGCCAGGCAGGTGATGTGCGGTGTCTCTCTGTAAGACAACAGGCGATCAGGAGGCAGCGTGGCACCTGGCAGGGCCACAGGCTTGGGCATCAGGCAGACCTGGCTTTCCCATCGTGGCTCTGTTGCATAAGAGCTGTGTGACTTGGAGCAAAGTCACTTAACCTCTTTGAGCCTCAGTTTTCTCATCTGTAAAATGGGGACAATAACAGTTGTTGGGAAAGTCCAAGTGCTTCGGGGCATGTAAGATTGCTTACACAGAGCCTTACACTCACCAAGGGTTTAGGACATAGCTACAGTTCGGTCATTACTCTAAACACCTGAGGAACTGGGCTTCACAGATGAGGAAACTGAGGCCTAGCAAGTGGTAGATACCTGCTGAGGCTACGCAGCTAGTAAGGGACAGAGCCAGGATGAGCACCCACGTGGGCCTACTTTGTGCTGCGTGACCTCCTGTGGGAAGGGAGGGAGGGAGGGAGGGAGGGAGCACCAGATGGTTGTCTGTCCCAGGGCAGTGTCAGCTCACCTGGAAGTACTGCACAGCTGAGGATTCCTCTGTCCGCTCACTGAACACAGAGCGCTCCAGGGTGTGGCCCCGGCAGGTTTTCAGGATGTTGTAGAAAGAACAGAAGTCTGGAAAGGGGGAGCCAGGTCACCAGGAGGCCAGTGCTGTCCCCTCTGGGGACCCACTGGGCCTGGGCACTTGTTCTTCCTGTCTGCCTTTCCTGACCTGTCTACCTCCAACTTCTTATATCCCCAATGCAATGTTCCAATGGCGAAGGAAAGAAACTGAACTGCCAGGCACTCTGCCTGACATGAGGGCAGGACTGCAGGCGGCACGTGGTGAGCACAGCCTGGGCATTCCTCCCAGACGGCATCCCGTCAGGGGTGGGGAGCACAGGGTAGCAGCCCTCAGGAAGCAGCTCCATGTCCGCCTGGAGCTTGCAGTATCCTCTGGGGATAGCACTGGACACAAGGGTCACCAACTCAAGGCTGATGCCAGCAGGAGTCCTGTGGACGCAGAAAAGCATGTGCGGAGGCTCTTCCCCGCCCTCCCCAGGACATTGTGAGGAGTGCTTTCAATTGGTTCACTTGAAGGCAAGAAGCAGAGAGGGGCTCAATGACCCCACCCTGAGCTGAGGGACTTTACACAGCTGATGGCTGCAGGGGAGAAATCAGTATGCTCTAGGGTACTGTAGGCAGACCGTGCTGTGGGGATGGCTCCAGCCACAAGTACTTGGACAGCACAAGTTGGCCTGAGTGGATTATATTTAGAACAAGGGAGGAGGGGAGAAGGGAGGAGGCAGCCGGATGCAGGATGGCTCTGGGAGGAGTTAGGGGTGAATATGTAAAAATACATTGTATGGATATATGAAATTCTCAAAGAATAAAAATAGATTTTAAGAAAAGTTACTGAGGAACTATGGCCACCAACTTACAGACTTAAGTAAAAAAAAAAAAAGAGCCGGGCACTGGTGGCGCACGTCCCAGCACTCTGTGAGGCAGATGCAGACAGATTTCTGAGTTCGAGGCCAGCCTGGTCTACAGAGTGAGTTCCAAGACAGCTAGGGCTGCACAGAGAAACCCTGTCTCGAAAAACCAAAAAAAAAACAAACAAACAAACAAAAAAAAACCCAGAACGTGTGGGCCAGCTAAGCTGGTGTGCTCCGAGGTAACCAGCAAGGCAGAGGAGCGGCCTTCCCCGCTGGGTTCTCCCCTCCGCACGTGTGCCATGGCCCGAGCACACCTATACTCACGGCCATGAGTCAGGCTTCTGGCAGACCCTCCTTCCCTAAGGAATACATCTAAGATGCTCCTGAAATGGCTCAAGTACCTGAGTGCCGCTTCCAGAGCTGTGCTGCCCTGTGCATGCACAACTGTGTTTATTTAGTTGTGCTGCCCTGTGCATGCACAACTGTGTTTATTTAGCTGTGCTGCCCTGTGCGTGTACAACTGTGTTTATTTAGCTGTGCTGCCCTGTGCATGTACAACTGTGTTTATTTAGCTGTGCTGCCCTGTGCGTGTACAACTGTGTTTATTTAGCTGTGCTGCCCTGTGCATGTACAACTGTGTTTATTTAGCTGTGCTGCCCTGTGCATGCACAACTGTGTTTATTTAGCTGTGCTGCCCTGTGCGTGTACAACTGTGTTTATTTAGTTGTGCTGCCCTGTGCATGCACAACTGTGTTTATTTAGCTGTGCTGCCCTGTGCATGCACAACTGTGTTTATTTAGCTGTGCTGCCCTGTGCGTGTACAACTGTGTTTATTTAGTTGTGCTGCCCTGTGCATGCACAACTGTGTTTATTTAGCTGTGCTGCCCTGTGCGTGTACAACTGTGTTTATTTAGCTGTGCTGCCCTGTGCATGCACAACTGTGTTTATTTAGCTGTGCTGCCCTGTGCGTGTACAACTGTGTTTATTTAGCTCAGGCCACACATGTGGACAACTCTGTGTCTGATAAAAAAGATTTTTTTTAATCAACAGATGTGTAACCCAGCCTAGCCATGAACTGAAGGGCTGGTTCTGAAGCTGGGGTTGGCCTTGAACTCTTGGTCTTCCTGCCTGCACCTCCTGAGGGCTAGGATTGCAGGCCTGTGCTAGCAGGAGCTGGAGCCAGGATACCCATGTCAGGGAAGGGCTAACACACTGAGCTACATTCTAGTTCCTCAAATGTAAAACAACACGCACCACAGGCTCCTTTTCAGATTGTAACATAGATGAAGTTGACCTGATGCTCCTGATACTTCTGCTTCCACTCCCTAAGTGTTAGGATTACAAGGGAGGGAAGGGAGAGGAAGGGAGAGGAGGGGAGAGGAGGGGAGAGGAGGGGAGAGGAGGGGAGAGGAGGGGAGACGAGGGGAAGGAGGAAATGAAAAGGAATAGGTACAGGGAGTGGGGGGGCTAGAAAAGGGGAAATCATTTGAAATGTAAATAAAAAATATATCGAATAAAAAAAATTTTAAACAAAACAAAACAAAAAACAAAAAAACAAAAAAAAAGAAAAGGAATAGGTAGTCTGAGGATGCCCGTGCAGGAGGTGGCAGGGCGACAGTTCCACGAGAAGCCCAGGTGACTTCGTGCTCAGACAGTGACGTCCCGGCAATAGCCAGCAGGCTCACCAAGCACTCCACTGACCAGCCCTGTCCCAGGACAGTCACAGGCCTGGCCACTGCTTCCCGGACCCCCAGGCCCCAGAGCTTTGCTCACCTGGGTTTCAACAAGCCGTGCCGAGAAAGGCTAACGGCTAACGACGGGCCTGCTCACAGCCCCGCAGCTTCTCAATGACAGCAAGACCTCTAGCCACCTCCTGGGCCAATCTTACCCCACTTAGGGCGCAGCCCACAGCCTGTCCAAGGCTAGACCCAGCTGGAAAAGCTGGCCTCAGGCCCAGCTCGCCCAGCTTTCTGAAAGGTGAGCGTATGGCAAGAGTCAAGCTGACCCTTTTGGAGAAACAAAGACTGAGATCCAGAGGATGCCCAGCAGCCAGGGAGGTGCCAGGGCAGGGCATCTGTTTAAAACACAACTTACTAAGGACCAGGCTCTCCCTGGGGCCGGTTTTTCCTTCTTTTTTAGAGCAAGTGTCTTGCAATGAAGCTGCAAACATCATTGAAACAAGAGTTTCAAACTCTTGTGCTCCAGTGATCCTCACATCCCAGCTCTCTGAGAAGCCAAGATGGCGAACATGCGCCACCACACCTGGCCAGGACTGTTACTTTATCTTTAAGCAGGGATCCTTCCTTCTGCCTCAGCCTCTTCAGCAGCTAGGGCTACAAGTGTATGTATGCCAAGGCACTGGGCATATGCGAGCGCACAGTGTGTGTGCGCGCACATTGCCTGTGGAGGCAAGAATCCCCCACCTTCTCCCCCCTCCCCCACCCCCCAGCTCTGGTAGGGCGAGTCCTGCTGGTTAGTGGGCTGTCGGGATTGGCCTGTCCCCCTCTCCCTCACTCTGAGATTACAAGTGTGTACTATACTAAGCCTACCTTTTCCTGAGGTGCTGAGGCGACATGTCTAGTGTATGGCGACATGTATGGCGACATGTCTAGTCAATGACCATCCCTCCATCTCCTGGGCCCCACCATGGAGCCGAAACACATACCATGGGGTGTGGCGAACTGGATGAGGACGCTGTTGCAGCCCAGGGTGATGATGAAGGACTGTCTGCCCACACGGCTACACTCTGTCTCTCGGGACACTGAGCACTTGAACACACACACATCTTCATCTGCAAGAGAGAGGGCGATGGCAATGGCGTGAGTGACGGAGTCCTGGGGACTGCCTTGCTTCGGCTGTCCCTGCCCTCTACCCTTCCTGGCCTCTCTAGATTTTTCTGAAATGCCTCAGAACTACTCTGACGTGCTATGGGTGCTGTGCCTGCCTATGTCTCTCTGGTAAGGGAGAGCTAAGGGACTCCTGTGTTTCGGGGACACAGCCAGGGTCCTCAGGAGCTCACCTGTCTAGTAAGCAGGTGAGGAAAGCATGTTCCCAGGAGAAGGCCTGGGCATCCAGAGACACCCTGACCCCATATGAACTAAGACATGCTGAGAACATGGGCAGAGCATGGCAATGTCAGGTGAGAGAACTACTGACAGCGATGGTGGAATGAAGGAGACAACAGCTAGGAAGTGCCCAGTGGGCCCAGGCCTAGACCCATTACACCACATGGAAGGTGCAATGAGACACTGGCTTTGTGGGCTTCCAAGAATACTGCCTCATGCCTTTTTGAGACAGGGTCTCGAGTAGCGCGGGCTAACGTGTAACTGCAGCTAAGGATGACCTTGAACTCTGGCCTTTCACCCCACCAGTTGCTGGGATCACAGGTATATATACATGTATGTGTCTGGTTTATGTGGTGCTGGGATAGAGCCTAGGACTTGGTGCGTGTCAGGTGGTTGTCCACCAACTGAGCGCCAGCCCCAGGCCAGGCCCAGCGTGATCGCTCCACAGGAGCAGTTAAGAGCAATGACTGCTCTTCCAGAGGTCCTGAGTTCAAATCCCAGCAACCACATGGTGGCTCACAACTGTCTGTAATGGGATCTGATGCCCTTTTCTGGTGTGTCTGAAGACAGCCACAGTGTGCTCGTATACATAAAATAAATAAATGTTTAAAAAAATTATAATTTGGGGCTGGAGAGATGGCTCAGCAGTTAAGTGCACTGACTGCTCTTCCGAAGGTCCTGAGTTCAAATCCCAGCAACCACATGGTGTCTCACAACCATCTGAAATGAGATCTGATGCCCTCTTCTGGTGTGTCTGAAGATAACTACAGTTTACTTACATATAATAAATAAATAAATCTTTTTAAAAAAAAAAGTTAAAGAAAGAATGAAAAATAATTTAAAAAAATATAATTAAAAAATGTAAGTTGATAGGCTGAAGCCTGCTTACTTGGACCTAGAAATTTGGGACTAGCCTAAGTCACATAACAAGATTCCATCTCAAAAACAAAATAACAAAATGACCCAGGTACATACTTGTCCCTTAGAACTCTAACACCTGAAATTAAGACAATTTTGAATTCCAGGCTAGCCTGAGCTACATACACATTGAGGCCCTGATGTATAAAAAAAAAGGGGGGGGGCAGAGCACTTACCTAGCAAGCACAAAGCCCTGGAGTCTATCACAGCAATAAACAAAGGAAACACAACCACAAAACAAAAATGAAATTAATAACCCTAACAACTGTCTCTGAGATGTCACTGCTCAGTGTCTATAAAATGTCCCCAAGTTAAGAGTAGCATGAAGCGAGTGAGTGGAAAGATGTGGCCAAGTGAACACTGGCCACAGACACAGCACCTCCATGCCCATGTGTCCTCACAAAGTGAACACTGGCCACAGACACAGCACCTCCATGCCCATGTGTCCTCACAAAGTGAACACTGGCCACAGACACAGCACCTCCATGCCCATGTGTCCTCACAAAGTGAACACTGGCCACAGACACAGCACCTCCATGCCCATGTGTCCTCACAAAGTGAACACTGGCCACAGACACAGCACCTCCATGCCCATGTGTCCTCACAAAGTGAACACTGGCCACAGACATAGCACCTCCATGCCCATGTGTCCTCACAAAGCATGGCAGGCAGGGCTTCTCACAAAGACTTGTGTGGGAACCATCAGGCACAGGGGCTGTTGGAAGCAGGCCCGTCTGTCAGGAGGCTAAGGCCCAGAGGCCTGCGGTATCCTAGCCAACCCGGACAACACAGCAAGATCTCAAAGGAAGACAAGAGCATGCTGGTGCGGGGCTCAGTGGGAAAATACAGGGAGCCGCAGACTACACCCCAAGGACAGCGTCACTTGGAGTGACCTCCACTCCAACGACATCAAATAGTAGGAGTGATATGCAGACGTAAAATAACCTTTGGGAGGTAGAGACAGGAAGATTAGAGTTAGAAGGAAATAGACAGACAGACAGACAGACAGACAGAGCACTTTTTATTCCTAAGAGTCAAAACTAGACTCAACTCAAATTCCATCAACTGATCAACAGATAAACAAAATCAGATAACAGTATTATTTAAGCATAGAGAGAAACAAAGTCACGACTTGCTACAACCTGGAACTCTACCAGAAATACTGTGTCAAAAGAAGGGGACAGCCACAAAGGTTGTGCAATAAATACTGTATTCAATTAAACAGCAGGAAGGGTGTACCCAAGGTGTCTGGGATAGCCTTTCCGTTAGTTGCCAGGGCTCCGAGAAGGCAGTAGGGGAGTAAGAGCTTCCCGGTGTGGGGTTTCCTTTGGGGGTGATGACAGGATTTTGGAGATAGCTAAAGGTCACAGTTATATAACACCAAATAAGCTCGATGCTCATGAATTTAAAATGGTTCATGTTGGTTTAAGGAGCTGTCACTGCAATAAATAAAACTGAGCCAGCCCTATCTAACAGTGCAGTGTGGGGACCTGCAGTCCTCACAGGGGCCATTGGCTACCCTGTTGCTCTGTCTAGCTCATGGAAGAGCCAGGGTCTGGACAGGTGTCTCCTCCTAGGAGCAGGGTCTGCCTGAAGGTATGTTGGCTGTCCACTGGCCCAGACACAGGGACTATGTCCCTTCGGGGGTAGAAGGTGAAGGTGATCTCTGGGCTAGGTCTGAATGAGAAGACCCTGGGATACCCAGCTGCCCTCTGTGTGCCCCTCTGCAGCCTGGCACCAAGCATGCAACTATAGTACTAGCACCAGTGGTAGGTGGCAACAGGGGCAGTGCTGGGCACAGATCGAAGAGTCTGCATCTCCTGAGCATCAATGCTGGCCCCTTAGGCCTTTCTTCTGAGCGTAGGAAGCACCAGGAACCTTTCTGACACACCCATGCAAACTAACAAACCACCTATACCACAGTCCCCTGCTTTTCAAGTCCTCCTGCCTTAGGAAGCTTGGAGTACAAACTTGACTGTGAAGTATTTGGCTGGCACATGCAAAGTCCTGGGTTCTAGCTCCAGAACTCAAAAAATAAAACCAAAGCAAACAAAGTGTTCCTTTTGAAGAGCCCCAGCTCTGTGACACACCTCCTCTCCACAGCACTTCGACCCTCTGGACCCAAGGCCGGCGCTCTGGTCTGCCCTTTGCATATCCTAGCCTTCCCATCTCCCAACTACCTTCCAGCGATGGGCCCAGGGCAATCCTGTGGCCGAAGAGAGAAGACATCCCGTGCCTTAAGGATTCAAGTGCAGAGCAAGGATCCTCTAAGAAGCACCAGAAGCCTGGATGAGGCAGTAGCATTAAAGTGTCCCTATAACCTCAGGCCTGCCACTGGTCAGGAAAATGCTGGTAGACCCTTCAAGCAGGCAAATGTCCCCTGCCAATGTCAGTGCAGACGTTGGTGAGAGCTACAGCAGGAGCTTGCTGCCCTGGGTTTCAGCCAAGCTCCGGGGCATGATCTGCCACAAACCAATCCAGTCTCCTCCACGACTGCCTCAGGATTATGAAATGTGGGGCAACAAGAGGTCCAGGATGAGACAACTCAAGAGAGGACGCAGGCCATGGCTCACTCCTTTAAGTCCACCATTTGGGAAGCTAAGGCAGGAGGACTGAGGTGAGTTCAAGGTCAGCCTGGGCTGCATAAATGAGTTCCAGGCTATTATGGACTGGAGAGTGAGACCCTATCTCAAAACCATTTTGTTTAACTGAGAGAAGGCTAAGCATGACAGTGCATATTTTTAATCCCAGCCCTCAGGGTATGGGGGTACATGGATCTCTGTGAATTTGAGGCTAGCCTGGTATACATAATGAATTCCAAGTCAGCTAAAGCTACATAACTATGACTCAGAGAAACAAATCCAAAACACATACACAAAAGCACAGGGAGGTGAGAGTGGCGAGACTGTTCAGTGGTTAAGATCATGTGCTGCAACAGCACAAGGACCTGAGCTCAAATCCTCAGCACCGTGTCGGGTGTGGCCACACATGTGCCTATAACCCCAGCTGGCCAGCTTCAGTATCAAGGAAATAAGGCAGAGTGATTGAGCAGGACACTCCTCCTATGTCTTCTGGTTTCCATGCAAGTATGTGCCTCTGCATGCACACCACCAATACTAACACAAGCACTCCCCCCTCACAAACACACATGCACGCACACTGTCTGGTGGGGTTTGATGGGTCTGGGCTCTGAGCACAGGGGCTGAACAATGCTGAGGACACCAGTCTAGGCATCAGTCTGGTCATTTCAAGTTCTGTGGCCAAGGAACAAGAGTCTAGGGTGACAAGGGACAGCTGCACAGGGCGAATGGGGCACAAACAAATTCCTCAGGACAAGACCTTCAAGACAGTCATGTTGCTCCCTACAAAAATTGTCCTCATCTATCCATATCACAAACCCCTAGTTTTTGCCACAAGACAGCCACCTAACACTTTGTGTTACACACACACACACACACACACACATATTTAGTCACTTTGTCACCAATTTGATGAGAGAGATTAAGGATTTTACTCAACAGTGAAATCAACTCTGGAGATTATCATCAGAGTTACTGCTCCTGACCAATGTGCTAGGACTTGAAAGAACCCTGGAGTGGCCACATTTCTCTACCGAAGAGCCAGAGAGTAAATAGTACAGCTATTCTAGGAGTGTAACTCAGTGGTAAAACTCTTGCTGAGCATGTGTTCAGCCCTGGGTATCAACGCCAGCACTTTTATTTAAAAAAAATAAAGAGAGAGGGGAAGAAGGGAGGGGAGGGAAGAGGAGGGGGAGGAGGGGAGAGGAAAGAAATCATTCTGTAAAGATGATCTATGCCACACTGAGTCATTCAGCCTGCAGTACTTCACTAAGTAAACAAGTAACCATGGTTGTGTCAATACAACTTTATTGACAGAACCAGGCAGAGGCAGGCGTACATCACAGGGCTGTCATGGTAGAGTTACAGGTTACTGTCAGCCCTCTTCCTATCCCGCCCTCATCTGCTCAGCAGACAGAGGGAGTGAGGGCATCAACTTCCGTCACACACGAGGGTTCGTGGCACTAAACTCTGCAAGCCAGGATGTGCAGCAAACCAGCTCAGCTACCTTCTAATGCTGAGACCCTCTAATACAGCTCTTCATGTTCTGGTGACCCCAATCACAATATTAGTTTCATTGCTAATTCAAAACTGTAATTTTCTACTGTTATGAATTTTAAATAAGTCTTTTGGGGGACGGAGGTTTGACAAGGGGTTGAAACCCACAGGCTGGGAACCTCCACTGTAGGGAGAAGGCAGCCGAGCTGAGGCTGGGATGATGCCAAGGCAGACACAGCTCCAGAACCTAGAGGCTCCCACAGCCATGGGCATCACCAGGACGACCCTCCAGGGTAGGACACATGGAAGGAAACACAGTAGATGTCGATGGGTGGGGGCGCACGAGCTATCCTATTCCCTACCTGCCAGAAAACCCCTCTAACACAGGCCCTAGTCCTGCTACCTTCCCAGGGACCCTAAGGCCTAGGAGCCCCTGAGCAAATGGTCCCAGGGGACAGGCCAAGCCTCTGTAACTACCCGCTAGTCAGCCCTTCCGACATAGGAGGCACAGGCCGGAGGGCCACTTGAACTCATGAGTTCAAAACTAACCTGGGCAGCATAATGAGACCCTTCTCAAAATAAATCTCACTAAAACCTCACTAAAAACATCAACAAATAAACAGAAAAAGACAAAAAACAAAACCAACAAACAACAAAACCACTCATGGCCTCCTGGTTTCTCAGTCTTCAGTAAGAAGTCCCAACTGTGGCTCAGCGGTCAGAGCACCAACTGCTTGCTCTTCCAGAGGTCCTGAGTTCAAATCCCAGTAATTACATGGTGGCTCACAACCATCTGTAATGGGATCTGACGCCCTCTTCTGGTGTGTCTGAAGACAGCTACAGTGTACTTACATATAATAAACATTAAAAGGAAAAAAAAAAGAAAAGAAAGCGCCAACTCCACCTGGGGCTCAAGGCCCTCTGCTTCACTAAACCTTAGTCAGCCACTGGCTCCCTTGCTTTCCCTAGTCTCTCTTCCTTCCAGTATGGACAGGAATACCGTTGCCTTTCCTGGGTGATCTTGGTCCCACTGTACAGTGAGGCGTATTAACACTCCTCTAGCGCAGGGCATGGCACATGGTCCACTCAAGGCAGGATGCTGGCCGTCATGCTGTCCCCAGAGCAGTAGTTCTCAGTTTGTAGAAACACAAAGGCTCAGGTCCAAATGACGGCCTGCCCTGTCCATACCTAAGGATGGCTAGAGGTCTCCCCATTGCTTGAAAGTCACTGCTCCCTACTCCTTGTTTAGAAAGCACTAGAATAGGGCAATCCCATGGTGTCTTCGGCAGTCAAAGCTAGGGTTAGTAAAACCAGAAGTGGGCAAGACCACGAACAAAGCTCTTTGCCAATACAACTTTCTCTCTGCACAAGGAAAGGGAGGGGACAACGGGGGGACACTAAAAAGCAGCTACCTGTCAAGGTGGGACAAAGGGTCACAGCACCTCACACCCTCCCTTCCAGCTCTGACTATTACTGCCATCAGTGGAGGAGGCCCACGCTGGACCAAGCATGAAGTCTTTCCTTCATCACCTAACATTGCTAAGTACAAGGCTCTTTGCTTTCACTCTTCCAGAAGACCCATTCCACAGTGAGAGGGCGGCTGGGAAAAACAAGCCCCTCCTGGGTTATAGACTCTGCCCCTCCCGCCAACCCCTCCCCAAGATCAAGATGAAATTCTGAGGCCACCCAGCCTCAGCCAGTGCACCAAGCAGAGGGACAGGATCCAGCTGTGAACAGAGGACTGTCTTGTTTCACTTGCTAAGAGCCAGTGAGAAGACAGACAAGAAAGCAGGAGTAAGTGGCCGTGCTGGAGGGAGGAGACGGGCTGAGGACAGGATGGGGTGGGAGTTGTACCTCCAAACCCTGCAGTAACTTTGGCTCCAAATCACTGGCCACCAAAGGTTTTTCCTCAACCTTGTGTGGCTAGATCATTGAGGACCACTGTCCAGCTGCTGTCCTGTTTCCCATCTGCTGGAAAGGGCTGACATTATCATTAGACAACTTCCTGCTGATCAGGGGCATAGAGTTCCTTGGGGCAAGTCTGATTTTTGCCTTAGGATATTTAATGTTTTCTTGTTTCTTCTTTGCCCAGGCTATTTAACAAACTATGACCAATAGCAACCAACACCAACCAGCAACACACTCCACCTCTCTGCGCTCTAGCATTCATATACCCTCTGAAAAGTCCCCAGAATTCCAAATGTCATAAAATCACAGAAACTACCTCTGCGCTGGCAAAATCATGCACGAGGCAAAACATGGTCAGCTGCTGTGGACAACCTGAAGCAGCCCCATACCTGAGATTAAAATGAAAACATCTTAAAATATTTCTGTACTTTTTAAAAGAAACCAAAATTCCAAAACTGTCACTACAACAGCAAGGAAAGGCAGGCAGCCTTTCCTAGGGAGGGGTGGGGCTGAAAGCAAGCTGCTCGCAGTCTACTTGTGAAGTAGGTGCAGAGAGACAAAGCCCCTCTGCTCTGTGACAAGAGACGAAAGTGACCACCACCACTGCTTAATACAGAAGTAGTCATGGTGGCTGTCACCAGTGCAGATCACCCACTGTCAGGGAGAGGCTGGCCCACAACTTCAGCCAGATCCTCCTCAGGTTGTAACCTAAGGCAGATAATTTGCTGTTTCAGAGAGGCTGGGAAGCAGCTGTCACCACATCTGCCTGCCCTGGGGCATCTGAGGACTAGGAGGTTACCCTAGGCTCTTCTGCCCTTGCCAGGTGAAGCACTAACTCTCTTCTCTGGCCCTTAGACCAGGGAAGCTCCTATGCCTTCCTTATCCTACACAGCAAACATGCACAAAGATCTCCTCAGATACAGTTTAGGGAAGTCGGGAGCACACAAAAGCTACTACCTACTACACGAATGAACAAAACAATGACCAACTAAGAGAAGCAGGTGTTGACTTGTGGTAGTGCATGCCTTTAATCCCAGTACTCCAAGGTAGAAAGGTGGGTCTCTGAGTGTGAGGTCAGCCTGGTCTACATGTAGAGAGTTGAGGGTTCCAGGACAGCCAGGGATACACAGAGAATAAAACTGAGCTGAGACGAGTCAAGTCAGTACACTGTCTCGAAAGCACAAAGACCTGAGTTCAAAGTCCAGAACCCACATTAAAAAACAAGAGTGGGCTGGGCAGTGGTGGCGCATGCCTTTAATCCCAGCACTTGGGAGGCAGAGTTAGGATTTCAGAGTTCGAGGCCAGCCAGGGCTACAGAGAGAAATCCTGTCTAGAAAAACAAACAAACAAACAAACAAACAATCAAGAGTGGCCTAGAGAGATGCTAAACTGTTAAGAGTACTGGCTGTGCTTCTAGGACTAGATAGAGTTCAGTTCCTATTACCCACATAACAGCTCAAAACTGGTTGTGACTCCAGTTCCTGGGTACTGACACCCTCTTATGACCTCCATGGGCATTGCACACATGTGGTACACAAACATATATAAGCAAAACACTCATGCATATAAAATAAATCCTTTTCAGAAAACCAAACCTAGCAGGATGGTGGTGGCACACGCCTGTAATCCCAGCACTTGGGAGGCAGAGACAGGTGGATTTCTGAGTTTGAGGCCAGCCTGGTCTACAGAGTGAGTTCCAGGACAGCCAGGGCTACACAGAGAAACTCTGTCTCGAAAAAACCAAATCCAAAAAACCAAAAAAAGAAAAAAGAAAACCAAAACTAGGACCTGGAGAGATGGCCCAGCAGTTAAGAGCCCTGGCTGTTCTTCCAAAGGGTGTGGACTCAGTCCCCAGCACCCACCTTGCAGGTCACCACACAAAGACCAAACACCAATGCAAGTAAAGTAAAAATAAATGAATCTTTAAAAAGAGAAAGGAAAAATGGTGTGCTGGTAACATTTTCAACCCCAGTGCGAGGGAGGCAGAGATTGAGTAGGTGAAGAGATTTGGGGGAGAAATGAAACCAGAAAGCTGTCCTCTGACCTCCTCATGCACATCACAGCACAGATTACCACACCCATAGCACCAGTTTACGAACAGAATGATTATTAATATTTTTTAACAAACTAAAAGTGGGTGGCGCCGGGCGATGGTGGCGCAAGCCTTTAATCCCAGTACTTGGGAGGTAGAGGCAGGCGGATTTCTGAGTTTGAGGCCAGCCTGGGCTACACAGAAAAACCCTGTCTCGAAAAAACCAAATCAAAAAAACCAAAAAAAAAAAAAAACCACCAAAAAGTGGGTGGCACCTGAAGACCACCACTTGAGGTCACACTCTGACCTCCCTCTCACACACACTACTCCACACACATGGGACAGGGATGGGAGGAGGAGGGCAAGTGTGGAAACACAAGTCTAGTAAGCACTGTGGTTGCCCCAGGAAGGGCAAGCATTTCCGTGTAGCCTCCCACTGAGCTCTGTGTAGACCTCGCACACGGACAGTAACCCAGCCTGGCTATTGCTAGGGATCTGGAGGGACGCCCAACTGAGTGTGCATGACAGGAAGTGGAGACAAGACAAATGGGACATAGGTGTGCCTGTGTTCGGAGTGACTGACCCGAGGAAGGTCACAGTGCACAGGGAAGATAGGTCTGGCTTTCCCGACACACCCTCCTGAGTTGGTAGAATTTCTGCCCTGTACACAGAAGATAAGCAGGCATAAGCGCTGGCTGCAGTGTGACTGCCTTGGACCCTGATGCATGGGAAACCACAGCAGCTCTGCACCTCCACGCACGCTTCTCCTAGCATCAACAGCACCCGCTCCCCTGTCCCAGTGGGTGTGGAGGAGCTGGGGTGGGCTGAGCTGCAGGCCAGGCTGCATTCCACCTGGGAGATAATGAACCCGCCACAATGGCCACAGGCCAGACTAGCTCTGGAGTCAGAGCAAACTTAAAACATTAATTGTCTAGAAAATCAAACCAGTCCCAGCCAAGAGTGTTGTCAGGAAGATGAACACACCTCCTGCCTGTGGCAGACTGCAGGGTGGGGCAACACAAAGCACCTAACTCAGCACAGGGGTTGAGACAATAAATGGGGAGAAGGGGCCCCAGAGAAAACAGTAGGCACGGCAAAGGTAAAGGTAACATAGGTGTGTCTTCATCCCTCACTATGTTTCCCAGCTTATCTAGCAAATGGTGACTCCTAGACCTTGCTTACCTGGAAGGCCCTTATAGCCAAAGGGCTGACATGGGAGTTAGTTTCACAAACCACTTGTGCATGCCTAATTCCTCACTTGGGGTTGGGGGGGATTCCACTGAGCCAGGGCAAACAAAGCCCACAGAGGAATTTAGGTGGGGCTCTACTGTTGGTTTTACCAGGCAGTTCAATATAGCTCCCAGGGCTGACTGTTAGCATAAGGCGACCCCAACAGCACCTGTAACACCTGTCTGGAATTGCATCACAACAACCCCGAGGTCCTCAGTGGATGGGATACTCACAGGGGCCTGAAAGGCTGGGGTGTGGGGAAGCATGTGGAAAGGCAGTAAAAGGACCTGGGGACCTCAAGGTATAGCCACAGTGGCTGCTGAGATTAAACTGCCAGAGGCAGAAGCTACACAGTCCACCCCAGAGCGCTGGTAGTCAAGTATGGAACAGCAGTTTCTATCAGCTGTAGGCCAGAGTCCTTGTCTCTGGGAGAAACGGGATGTCCTGGGGCTGCTAGGCAGCCATCAAGCTGCATTAGGCCCTGAGCACTCCGGGAGCACAGGATGTTTGAGTCAGAAGGCCCACATCCATGGTTTGCAGGCTGGAGGGAGGCCACTGTTGCCTGTAGTGAGAGTGGAACCCAGCAGTGCAGCCAACACAGGCACTCTGCTTGAGGAACTCTGAACTGTCGGCCTGGCTGGCCACTGCCACAGAACAAGGATGGGGATCTCAGGGGAGAGCTGCTCGACGCCAGAAGTGTAAGTAACTTGTGTCACGAGAACCTGAGGAGAGGAAGAAGCGGGCGAGAGCAGCATGAGGGAGAGCTGCAGCCGCAGGCTCAAACACAGATGCATCCACCTTCTGCATGGAGAACATGGAGCAGGGAGAGCTGCGTGTACTCAGCCTCCTGGGGAGGCCTGGCCAGCCATCGAGGATGTTCAGACAGTACAAGGCAATCAGTGGGGACCAAGGAAATGGTTCAGAGGTTAACAATGTTTGTGGATAACCTGAATTCAGATCCCTAGTGCCTGCGGAAGAGCTGGCATGGCCATGAATACCTAAAGCCCCAACACTGGCAAGCAGAGACAAGAGAATTCCAGGTGCTTGCTGACTAGCTGTGCGACAGAATCCATGAGCTTCAAGTGAAATGACAGGCCCTGTCTCAAACAAGGACGTGAAGAGCATGGAGGAAGGAGGACGCCTCTTGGATGTTCTTCCTCCTCTGGAATCTGTCAGTGTGTTCGTAGGTACATTCACTCGAACACATACACATGCACACACACACACCACACGTGTCGGTGGGGCTGGGGAGTTGGTTAAGTGAGTAAAGCACTATCCACACACATGTGAGGACCTGGGTCTAAATCTCAGAACTCAGCCGGGCGGTGGTGACTCACGCCTGTAATCCCAGCACTCGGGAGGCAGAGGCAGGTGGATTTCTGAGTTCGAGGCCAGCCTGGTCTACAGAGTGAGTTCCAGAACAGCCAGGGCTACACAGAGAAACCCTGTCTCGAAAAAACCAAATCCAAAAAAAAAAAAGAAAGAAAATCTCAGAACTCATTTAAAGCTGGGCACGTGTCCCCAGCTGTGCCCCCGCGCTCCTAACAGAGATGGGGGTGGTATGGGAGAAGTCCTAGGAGCTCACAAGCCAGCTAGCCTCAGGTATTTATCGCTGCAAATAAGAGAGCTGCCTGCCTCAAATAAGACAGAAAATGGAGACTAAGACCTGAGGTAGTCCTTTGACTTGCGCACGCACACGCACACACATGCGTGTACGCGCAGGCTTTGGGGAAGCATCAAGAGTGCCAGGCAGTAGTGGGGCATACCTTTAATCCCAGTACTTGGGAGGCAGAGGCAGGCTGATGAGTTCTAGGCTAGTCTGGTCTTCAGGGAGTTTCTGGTCAGCCAGAGATACACAGAGGAAACCCTGTCTCAAAAAACAAAAACAAAAACAAAAACAAAAAACAAAAAACAAAAAGAAAAGGAAAGGAAAAAAGGGGACAGTCAATGAATTTCAGTAAAGCCCAGGCCAGCCGGGCCCACCGGCTGCATTTAACATTAGGTAGGCCTGGATGCATCACTAAGGAGGGGTACAAATCTTACCCACAGATTCAGGCAGTCTTGAGGGTGGAGGGTACGGAAGTGTCCCTCAAGGGCACATGACAAAAACCTAGAAGTCTCAGAAGGACCCCCCATCTTCCTTTCCAGTCCGTCAACAGTCTGGAAGAGCACCCCCTCCCACCCACCCAATCTGTCTCTGACTATAACAAGAGCATGTCCCACTAGAGGCACTGGGCACCAGCTCTCGGTCTCATCAACGTGTGCTGATGAGCAAGTCTCTAGCATCCAAGCCATTCTGCAGACACATGCATACAAGGAAAAAGAACCCCACCTTGAGGAACACGATTAGTTGAAGCAACAGTCAATAGTACAGAAGAAAAACAATTCTGATAGACTAGCTTGCTAAAATAAGGTAATGAATAGCTTTAACAGGGTAGACAAAAACATGGGTACAGGGGACTCTCAGGCTGAGTACATTGTACTTCTCTTCAGACACACCAGAAGAGGGCACCAGATCCCATTATAGACAGTTGTGAGCCACCATGTGGTTGCTGGGAATTGAACTTAGGACCTCTGGAAGAGCTGTCAGTACTCTCAACCTCTGAGCCATCTCTCCAGCCCAACTCTCAGGCTGAATGCAAGGAGTACAACCCGGAAAACCAGTGTGAGCATCTTATTGTTGTTTTTAATATTTATTTTTATTTTATGTATATGGGTATTTTATCTACATGTATGGCTGTGAAACTGGTAAGTTCCTGGTGCCTGTAGGCCAGGAGAGGGCACCAGATCCCCTGGAACTAAGGTTGTGAAACAGTTGAGAGCTGCCACCTGGGTGCTTGGAAATTGAACCCGGGTTCAATGGAAGAGTCATCAATGCTCTTAACCACTGAGCCGTCCTTTTAGCCCACTGCTACTCCCCGCCCCTCCCCAAGCAGTTCTTAAAAGGCTGGCAAATGCCACTTCTGCCTGCTATAGACACTTATCCCTTTGGGACCACACGGTAGGCTTATGACTAACTGCACTGCCCAGGGCCTTAAAACCCCTCTGTATGATACAGGACTTTTTTTTAGTTTTTTGGATTTTGGTTTCTCTGTGTAGCCCTGGCTGTCCTGGAACTCATTCTGTAGACCAGGCCTCGAACTCAGAAATCCGCCTGCCTCTGCCTCCCAGAGTGCTGGGATTACAGGCGTGCACCACCACCGCCCGGCTGATGGAGGGAGGACTTAAGAACTCAGTCACTTAGCTGTCAGGTCCTCAGCAGCTGCTGTCCCACAGGAAGCCCAGCAGGCGCAACTGAAGCAACGCTGCGCCTTCCATTCTTCTGCCCTCCTGCCCTCCCAGCTCCATGGCTAGACTAGCCTTTTCCTCAGTTGCCTCTTGGCAGGAACAGGAGGGAGAGGTTCTTCGTCCACAGCCTCTCTGCCTGGCTTTACATGCCGGTGAGTGTGGATACAGATGCACACCCTGGCTACAGCCATCTTCAGCCAGCTGGCCCTCCTCAACAAGACACTGAGATCCAAGGAGGGAAGTGGCCTGCGCCCTGCCCTGCCTGTCTCTTACCACAGAAGCTCCTGCCCTCCCTGCTGCCCCTGGCCGTGCTTGCCCTAGCTCACCCCCGTGCAGCTCTGCAGAGAAGCCTGGGTCACACTCTACCCTAACATTTGACCCTTGTCACTTGCTCTCACAACAACCTCTAAGAAAAATGTGCAAATATCACTTCACAGCAGAGGAGACTGGGGTACAGTCAAAGAAATGGTGCAGATCATGACTAGGAAAAGCCTGACAGTGAGCACTGAGTTCCACTGTGCTGTGGTCTAAGGCCAGGCAACTGGAAAGCTATTCTAGCAGAGGCCCAGTGGCCAGCCTCCCTCCAAGTTTAGGAAGGGATTCCTGAGTGGTCTCCAACCTCTGAGGGAACGAGCAATGCTGAATGTGCTTGTTTCTGTGGGGCCAGGGACAGAGGCCAGAGCCTGCAACAAGCCAGATGGGCCCCTTAACCCGAGCTCCAGCCCCAGACAGGCACCTGACCCGAGCTCCAGCCCCAGACAGGCACCTGACCCCGAGCTCCAGCCCCAGACAGGCACCCGACCCCGAGCTCCAGCCCAGGCTTAAGACACTAAGGATCTGAGCATTACTTCAGATGACTTCAAATACCCAAGATGTCCAGAGCAGTGATTTTTTGCTAGTAGAAAGCAGGGGCTAGAAACGGCAATTCGCTCTCAGGCACATATCCTCCTTGGGGTAATGAATGAATTACGGACCACAGCAATACGGCTGCACCTCTAGAGACAGCACCATCACCCTGCCCTCTAGAAGCCCATGCATGGTCCCTGGGACTCCATGGTGGTAGGCTCTGGGGCTGCTGGCCTCTCTTGCCTTTCAAAGTTTCAGCCCTTTCCTGATCTATGAGCCCTAACTCATTTATGAATTCTTCTCAAGTCTGCTGGGGTCTGCCCAGAGCTCACAGGAGCGGCCAGGCCAGCTGCAGAGATTCAGACATGAATGCACTCCTGTCTCCACACCAACCCCGAGTCACAGCTGTCATCCATCTCTACAGGTGGAGGGCAGTGATGGTCACAGGTAAGTCTGAGGTCACAGCCACTAACCTCTGACCTCACCCCAGCAAGCTGGGCTCAGTCTTGGAACCCCACAGGCTGGGGCGTGGCTCAGCTGTGCTGCACTTGCCTACACCATTGTACAAGGCCTAGCACCACCCCCAGGCACTGCAAAGAACAACACCAACTCAACCTTGAGGGGCCTGCACAGGCCAGGTAGGTGGTCCTGAGCTGTCTGAAGTTCCTCCCAATCCTAACCCTCCAGCCAGCTGGGCACGCCCTTCCACTCACCCCAAGACCCTCCTAAGAGTCTTGTCCCCTGGTTTCCAGCAGACCCCAAGTATATCCTGGGCAGGAACTGTAGCTGCTGGAGGTTCTCCTGAACCACCCCATCTGCTAAGCAAAGCTGACCCCTGGTGGAGTCCTATGCTAGTGAAACACCCTGCTCCTGTCCAGGCACCCATGAGGAAGCCCAAGACTCAGTGCTTACCACTCACGATCTCACCAGGTTCTGAGACCACGAGTGCATCTGCACAGAGAAATGTGGGACTGAGTTGGATATACAGAGGTTATAAAGAGTTCCACACGGCAGCTCAAGGAAAATTTCAAAAACAAATCAGGTCACAGCAAACTGTACAATGACAGGAAAACAAAATTCCACTGTACACATCCAAATCAGAGATGAGGGCAGTGGTTCTCAACCTGTGGGTCATGACCCCTTCAGGGTTACATATCATACATTATGATTCTGAACAGTAGCAAAATTAGAGTTATGAAGGAGTAACAAAATAACTTTATGGTTGGGGTCAGTACAGCCTGAGGAACCAGAATAAAGGGTTACAGCATTACTTAGGTTGAGATCTAGCAGAAAGACTTTGAGTCTGGGCATGGCCAGGTAAAGGTGAAGAGGACAGGGGGCGGGCAGAGGGCAAGGACCTGGAGGCCACAGCTACCTATCTATCTATCCATCCATCCATCCATCCATCCATCCATCCATCCATCGGCAGGCAGAGAGCTCACGCTCAGCTGCCCAAAGGGCTGGGCTTAAGGAGGAAATGCTGTGCACACATAGCAAAGGACATCTGAGTTCACAAAGCTGCTCCATGGCAAGTCAGAGCGCCCTGGCGAGGTGGGGCTGCTGTGACAAGGTAGGCGTCACACCTCAGTGGACACAAACCCTGTAGACAGGGCTGACATCTCAACGCTGTTCAGAAGCACAAAATCAGATTTTGATGTGAAATCTCAAAAAAATAAAAAAAATGGATGTCAGGGCTTGGAGCGAGCTAGGCAAGAATGGAGCCTTCCCCGGCCCCTAGCTCCTCAGTCTTTTACTCCAGGGCTTACGACCTTTTGCTGTTAAAGAACCACAAGTAACTACTACTGGCTCTTCTGGGGTTTTGTTTGGTTTTTGTAGGTTTTTTGCTTTTTGAGACAGGATTTTCTCTGCATCGCCCTGCTGTCCTGGAACTCACTCTGTAGACCCACTCTCCTCTTCCCCCTAAGTGCTGAGATTAAAGGCCCACACTGGCAAACAATACAGGTTACATAGAACAAGATGGTCTTTGCTGACTATTTTTTGTGGACTAGTGATTTTTTTTCCCAGTCCCTACAAACTACAAACACGTCTGCCCTAACTGTAGAATAGGCCATAGGCTCCGTTCTGCCGACAGGCCCAGGGTTGTGCTGTACAAGCGCCCACATGAGCTGGGCAACAGGAGGTCCTGCAGAGCTTGATATAAAGTAAATCCAAAATAAATGACAACAGACATAAGACAGGCGACAGATGATCTCTCTGGTGTTACTAACTTGCAACTTCATCCTATCTTGACGATAAAGCAGACTAATGCTTGGGCTCACAACAAATGTTCAGGGAATACAGAGGGAAATCACAGTGGCCCTGGTCCGGGGACTCCACAGTCTAGTTGTACCACAAGTCTGACTCTGAACTCACTGTGCGACCTAGGCAGGCCTTGAACTCTAGACGCTCCTGCCTCAGTTTCCCTAGTGCTGGGATTACAGGTGTATAGCAGCATACCAAGTCGATGCAGGGTATGAAAGACAGTTTTATGCATGTTAGACAAACACCATACCAATTGAGTGACAGCCCAACAGAGATTTCTCCAGCCTTTCCACCCTGCAAGTCCCTTGCCAAAATGACATTAACCCTTTCTTATCAGACAGGGTCTGTGCAAGGCGTCTCCTCCTAAGAGGTTGGGAGCATGCAGGACATCATCTGAATTCGCTTTTGCTGATCAAAACAGAAAAATGTTCTGGGTGTCTCTAGATGGAATGGTGCCAGGCTGAGCAACTGCAAGTTAGCTCTGCTCTCCTCCGAGGCAGCCAAGCCCGGGCTTTTCTGAGAAGCAGCCTCCTTCCAGGGCTGGTAGCCTGGTTTCTGTAGCTGCCTGCCATGTGGCCTCTCATGGATAACAGACAGCCAGTGACTTCTGATGGCTAGAGTTGAAAAGGGTAAGCACTGCAGAGGGTCAGAATGGGCTTCTGCTTACCACATCTCCCAACGAAAGGCACAGCTGCAGAGAAATGGATGCCCAGGAATCTCTCCCATCATGGGGTACAAAACATAAGGGGACATCCTAGAAAACCAGCTCTTCCGTATGCTACCCTGATGAATGCCTGGGGCTAAGGCTCAGCTGGTAGACAGTCTGCCTACGGTACGCAAAGCCCTGGATTCTATCCTCAGCATTGCATAAACCAGCATGGTGCTGCACGTCTCTAATTCCAGGCCTAGTGAGATGGAAGCAGGAAGATTAGAAATTCAAGGTCATCAGTTATACTGCAAATTTGATGCCAGTTTGAGCAACATAAAACATTGTTTCCAAATATCAGTAACAATAGTAATACAAAATAAAAATAACATCTGTAAAAATGTTCTGTTCAGTGTGGATATGACTTAAATACAATGTATTCATATGTAAAATTACCAAAGAATATGTAATTTTAGAAATGCACTGTTGACAAACACTTGCTACAAATCCCCTGCTCCAGACTCTCCTTTCTTCCTCATGCACTTCAGCCCACCAGAGGGACCCCAGGCTATAGGCAGTAAAGTGTGCAGGTAAGGAAATAGGCACAGGCTTGCCCTAAAAAGACTATACAGCCGACTACCACCTGTCAAGACTCCGGAGCTCAATTCTGGGCCCTTACGGCACCCACAGAGATTGAGACACAGCTGAGGCACTACATTCTTCCTGGTATTCTGACAAACCCTCCTTACAGCCCATGATCCTGGGGCCTAGAAATACAGGTGGCTGAAACAGTTGGTGTCTTTTGGCCAAAGCACTGGGGCCCCAAGAAGACTCTACCTGAGACCATCTCCAAGCAAAACAAAAACAGGAAACAAGTACACAAAGACAAATGAGGAGCCATAGAAATGAGGGTGTCTGGGATTTGGCTACAGAGCCGAGTAGTAGTACCTGGAGCCCCTGCACCTGCCAGAGAAGAAGCTGTCTTCCCTCGACATCCTGAGGAAACAGGAGACACCTTGATTCAGAGTTGTGTCCAGGAAATGAGAGCGACTATATCCCAACAGTTCTAAGCCTCCAAACTTGTGATCATTGCTAGAGGCCCTTGGAAATCAAAACACCCAGTTTAGCCTTCCTTCAGAAGTCACGTTCAACCAGCACACCCCAAAGTCAGGCATGGCGGCAGACGGCTGCTATTCCAGCAAGAAGGAAGCAAAGTGGCGTAATGTTTAAGGCCACTTTAGGCTACACAGCAAGGCAAAGGCCAGCCTGGAAAATATAAGATTGTCTAAAAAATGGGGTGTGTGTGTGTGTGTTTATGAAAGAGAAAGAGAGAGAGAGAGAGAGAGAGAGAGAGAGAGAGAGAGAGAGCATTTACCACCATAAGGTCTATGAGTTGACCCATAAGGTGGAAAGAGTCCTTCCTGCAAGCTCTCCTCTATGATCCACATGCTCACTACAGCATAAGACACCCCCCCCCACACACACACATAAATAAAAATAATTAAAATGGGGGGAAATCCTTACCCCAATATCACTTTAGCCTAGAGCAGTGATTCTCAACCAATGGGTCGAGACCCCTTTGAGGGTCACATGTCAGAAATCCTGCATATCAGGTATTTTACATTTTAATTCATAACAGTAGCAAAATTGTAGTTATTAATTAGCAATTTAGTAACTTTATGGTTGGGGTCACCACAACATAAGAAACTGCATTAAAGATCACAGCACTAAGAAGGTTGATAACCACTGGCCTAGAGGTGAAAATTATTTCTGGCCCCCAAAAATATATCTGGGACTAAGGATCTTGAAAACCATGGACTTTCTCTTCAACATTCTTTCATTTATACACAGTACATTCGTAGAGGCGTGCATACATGTGTATGTATATGTAATACATAGTACATTCGTAGAGGCATGCATACATGTGTATGTATATGTAATTCTGTATAACTTTCAACATTGTCATAATTTGGGGGAATGAAAGCTTCAGAGACCCTCAAGTGGCAAAATCTGGCTTGAACTTCTGTCTTTTGTCCACCTCACTGTGCTCTCTTTTCTGAGGACAAGATCTCACCTTGTAGCCTATCAGCTCTTAAACCGAGCTTGCTCTAGAGCCAGGCGTATACCTTTAATCCCAGCATTTGAGAGGCAGAGGAAGGAGGAGCTCTCCGAGGCCAGCCTGGTCTAACTCCAGGACTATACAGAAAGACCCTGTCACAAAAACAAACAAGCATCAGTGACCTCCTACTTCAGTCTCTCCAATGCAGCAATACAGGCTTGTGCCAGCGCACCTGTACTTCAGGGTTGTCTTGGGTGGTAATGGGGCTCTAACCTGAGGTCTCAAACTTGCTAGGTAGATGGTCTACATGAACTATATCCCCAGTCCATGAAAATCTTTATTTTTGTAGCACTGCTGGGAATAGAGCCCATATCCTCCCCCATGCTGAGCCCCCAGTCCACTTAGGTAATTACAGCAAAAACAAAAACACAAACTGTAAAGTCTCCTCTATAATAACATTAGCTTCTAATAGAGGAAGCTGGGTGTTAGGGACTATGTAGGAAATAACAATTCTATAAATAAGGTCTATAAAAATGTTGTTTTTATCAAGTTCATTTAAACACCCAAAGCTACCTGCACTGTGTCTTGGTGACTCAGACAGGATTTGCCCATGTCACCCAAGCTACACTCAAACTGAATCCTTCTGCTTCAGCCTAAAAGGATTGAGACCACAGGCTTGTGATACCCAGCTGCCCACAGCACTTTGCAGGCTAAGCCCCGGTACTCTGACGCTATAGCCAAACACACTGGCTTGCTTTGGGGTCTGGAGCCCTAAAAGACCTTCTTTCCTTAATTGTGAAATTTCCCTTTCTCTAATGTGATCCAGAAGACTCCTGCTCTGCCTAAGCCCCCAAAGGTGCCCCACACTTGGGAACCAGACATGTTTTTCTCCTGTGTTTCAAAGTCAAGGCAAAGAGAGAACCAGTCTGAAGAGCCTGCTACACACATCTCCCTTCCCAACACCCCATGACCAAGGAGGGGAAAATTCCCACAGGTTAAAATCGATCCAGTCTTCCTTGGTGGCCCCTTAAGAGCATCAGTGAACGAAATCCTGGGAGACAAAGACCAATGAATCAGAAGAGCAGATTCGTCTGAGGAATCAGTCAGAAGAAAGAGTAACAAGAGAAAGAAAGAATAAAAGGTGGAACTACAAAGCTGGAGGGGGTGCGCTTCGAAAACACACTAGTAATTTTCCCCACTGAAATGCCAGTTTTTGAAGCAGCTTCTGATAATGTCACCAGCTTCTCACGTTCTTAAAAAAGACAGGAGGCGCATGGCGAGGGAGGTGGCTTGTTACCTCTTGACTTCTAAAGCCGGCCATCGGCAAGCCGGCCTTCCCCTTTTCCACGTTTCCATGGGGGATGGGCTTGGGAATCTCTATCAGGAAAGGCTCTGTCCTGAGACCTAAAGTTTACCCACCCTGGTGGGTGTGGGTAGGGGATCCCGAATCCCAAATCCTCCTCCACAAGGGCGGCACCCAGTCTTCCCGGTGTTACACACTGAAAGCCACTTTCCAAATGTCCGTGTCCGTGTGCGTGTGTAGAGGATGTCCCCTGAGATGAGATCCACAAACCACACCCGCTCAAGAGCCCTCCCAATCACTCCCACTCTCCAGTCCCCTTTACAATCCCCCCAGAATCCTCGGGCCCCACTTCCTGCCACGCGCGCCCCCACCCCCCGCTGCAAATCTCAGGCCCGCGACTCTTGTTTCCCGCGCCCCTCTTCGGGCTCCAAGGTCCCCGCGCACACCGTCTCTGCCATCTCGCCCGCGGCGGGCAGCGGGAGCCGCGTGTACAAGCTCGGCCCGAGTCCCCCACCCCCCGCCTGCCCCCTCCCCGGGAGCCCGCGCTGCCGGCCTCGTGCGCCGCCGTCCCCAGGGTGTCCCCAGCACTCACGGCTGTAGAGGGCGATGCCCGCCGCGTCTGGTCCGGCGCGCACCTCAAGGCGCAGCGCCTGCTGCTCCGCGTGCCGCTGGATCTCGCCGTTCGCGTCGCCGATAGTGAGGAGGCGGGCGCCGGGGAACACCGACACTGTCGCGCAGGGCCCCGCGCCGCCCGGGCCCGCCACCCCAGCGCTCCCCGCACCCGGCCCCACCGCCGTCGCTGCCGCCGCTGCCATCTTAGGTCCGGCTCCAGGCCCCGCTGCCGCCACCACCACCGCCGCCGTCGCCGCCGCCGCACCCGGGCCCAGGCCGCCGCCGCCGCCGCCGCCGCCGCCGCCGCGCAGGCCGAGGCCGAGGCCGAGCCTGGCAGCGCGCCGCCTGCCGGCCACGCGACGCCTCGCCGCCGCCGCCACGGGCCGGCTCGGTGGCGCAGCGCCCCCTCCTGGCGCCTGAGGGAGCCGGGCGAGCGCAAGCACGACGGGGGTGGGGCCGGCCCCACCCCGCGGGAACGGTCGCTGCTTTGTGAGGTGGCTTAGCCTCCTCGGCACGCCGGGTGAAGGCGCCTACGTCGGGAGGCGGTGCTTGGCGCTAGGACACGCCCGTAGAAGTGCTAAGCTCCGCCCCAAGGCCGCGTTGTGCGAGCCGAGGCGCTTTGTGCCACTGCGCACAGCGCTGGAGACATGGGCAGGGCATGCGTCAGGAGGCGGGGCTTGGCCCTCCGGACACGCCCCTGGAATGATCAGGCGGCCCCATCCTCCCCCGCCCCCTGCCCCCCAACCCGCACTCCAGGCTGGCGACCGGTGAGCCACAGTGCTTTGTACCACCGGGTGTTTCAAAAGGCAGTGCATGGCTGCTCGGACACGCCTCTGGGGCCAGACCCGCCCACAGCCGGCAGCCTGCGAACGACCATGCTTTGTGCCACTGTGAGAGTAGCTCTAGAAAGGTGGAGAGGCGTGAGTCGGGGAACCAAGAAGAAACGCCTCCTCGAGGGCTGAGCTCCGCCCGTAGGCTGGCGTACTGCGCGCTCTCCCAATAAATACTCTTAGGGGTGAGGAGTTCGTCCGAAGGAGGCGCTCAGCTACTTTATACACCGGAGGAGGCCTGGCTCAGGCCCCAGAAGGGACGGTTATAGCAAAATGCAGAAGGTGGTCTGATCCACGAACCCTCCCACGGAGAGATCGGCCCCTTCTGGCCAGCGTCTTGCACACAACCCTCTCCAGAGCCTAAGGAAAAGAACCGTTTCCAAACCCGGGTGACTCAGCCACGCCCCCAATTAAGGTCCCGCCCTGTACGTGCCCAGGTAAGCTCCGCCTTGCTCCCTTCCACTGCTAAGAAAAGGCCCTGTGATAGGTGTGGACAGGCTTGCAGGCTCGCACCTAACTGTGGCCCCGCCCCATGCTGCTCTAGTGTAAAGGCTTTTCCAGACCTTGGCATTCCTACTGAACATCAGGGAAATTCTTCAGCTTCTCTGTTAGGACGTCTCCTTTTCTCTAGTTAACTCTCAGGTCCCCCAGTAGTGGCTAGCCACTGTTTTCAACAGTGCTATCTACTGTTCACTTTTGCTGGGCCACTGAGACCTCTAATCTACTTACCCTCTCCTGAGCCTCCGCAGGACTCACAGAAGACCCAACCCTTCCCCAAGTCATCCCTCCCATATAATGGTGCAAGCACTTAATCTCAGGCAGCCCGAGCCACAGAGTGAAGCTGTCATTTAAAAACATCCCTACCAGGCAGTGGGGACGCACACCTTTAATCCCAAAACTGAGGAGGCAGAGGCAGGTGAGTTCCAGACCAACATGGTCTACAGAGTGAGTTCTAGGACAGCCAGGGCTACACTGAAAACCCTGTCTCAAGACAAACAAAACAAAAAACATCCCAAATTCAGATGTTATGGCAGGAACTTTAATCCCAGCAGAGGCATGGTTCTTTATGAGTTTGAGACCAACCTGGTCCACACAGTGAGTTCCAGGACATCCAGGGCTCTACAGTGAGGCCCTATCTAAAAACAACTGCAACAAAAATATATACATCTCTCCCCCAAATAAAACACCCAGTCTGGAAGTCGGTTGCAATCAAGGAAGTACAGGAAGAAAGGTCCAGAATGTAGACCTCCTATGCCTGGCTGGGTGTCCTGACTCAATAGTGACACTCCTCTGGTGATCTGGGAATCTACAAAGAGGTTCTGGCTCTGTCTAGCCTCTAGGCTGATACCCCAACTAATTTTCTTGTCTTCTGTGAGGAAGGTTACAACACCAGGAGTCCCCTTCCTTTGGCCAGTCCTTCCCTAAGAAAGCTGTGGCTGGACTCCTCCCTACTGCCACGTCTCTGGCCAGATGTGCAGCCTCTGGGAGGGAAAGAACTGGATAAAGGGTCCTCATTCTTCAGCCTCACTGGCAGGCCCGGAAAGTGCTGAACTCAGGGGGCTCTGGAGAGGAGGAGGAGGTGGGCCTCTTTCGAGGCCCTGAGTCCAGGGTTGCCACTGAGTCTTCCTGAGTTATTTTCTTTGCCCATGGAAGAAAAGAAAATAACATTTAACAAACAAAACAACAATAACAACAAAAACCTAAGTGTTTTCAGTGTTGGACCTGGGGGTTCCTCCTGTTCTAAGCTCTCAGGAACCTTCCCGTGTCTCCCCACCACCTCCCCACATTCCAACCTTCAGTGGCTCTGCAGAGAGGCAGGACCAAAGGTCAAGGCTCAAATCCCACTTCCCTAACTTCCTAGCAGTCTGCCCTCACTTTGAGCCATCTGGGCCACAGTTTCAGATGCTAGGATCCATCTCCTAGGACACTGGGAGACTTGAGAAGGAGAGGCACATGAAGCGGCTGTTACCTTTGTACCTGCCCATCTGGGTTCCCTAAAACCTTCCCAAACCTGATGCCAGTCGGTGAGACCTCAGAGCTGAGGTCCTGCCTAACCAGTGACCTCGTAAGATGCAGTCAAGCCACGGCACCTCGCACCTCTGTAAAGAATATACAGCCTGGTACAGACTCCTCCCAGCCCTCAGGAGGCAGAGGCAGGCAGGTCTCTGGGAACTGGAAGCCAGCCTGATTTACATAGGGGTTCCAGGCCAGCCAGGGCTACACAGTAAGTCCCTGACTTAAAAAAGAAAGGAAAGCAGGTAATGGTGGCACTTGGGAAGCAACGGCAGGCAGATCTCTGAGTTCAAGGCCAGCCTCTACAAAGTTTCAGGACAGCCATAGCTATACAGAAAAACCCTATATCAAAAAACACCCCAGGTGCAGTAGCCACACCTTTAATCCCAGCACTAGGAACATGGAGGTAGGAGGATCTCTGTGAATTTCAGGCCAGCAGCCTGGTCTACATATTAAGTTCCCCGGCAGCAGGTGGATCTTGTCTCAAAACAAAACAAGCAAACAAACTAAACAAATAATGAAAGTACCTGGAGAGCTGGCTCCACAGTTAGGAGCACTGGCTGCTCTTCCAGAGGACAGGGGTTCAATTCCCAGCACCACATGGCAGCTCACACCTGTCCAACCCTAGTTCCAGGGCTTCTGACACTCACACAAGACACACTTGCAGTCAAAATACCAATGAACATGAAAAATAAAAACCCAATAAAATAATGAAGTGAGCCCCCACCCCATAGAGCTTTCCAAATTGTGAGATATCGGGCTCTGGGAGATGGGGCAATAGACAGGCACTGGGAAGCTACTCTAGGTGTTATCTACCAACCTCAAAGCTTTCTTTTTTAGAAGGTTTTATTCATTGTTAATAGCTGAGTATGAGTATTTTCGTAAATCTGTTTTAAATGCAGCTATGAGTACAGCTAAGGATTCACTGGAACTAGATTTAAGTTCTAGGCCAGCCAGGGCTACCTAATGAGACCATTTCTGAAAAAGAAAGAAAAAAGAAAAGAAGGAAAAAACTAAAACCAAAAGTGAGAACTGAGATATTTGTATGGCTGTGTTCACAAAAGCCAAAAGGTGGGCGCATTCCAAGTGTCTGTCAGTGACACAAGTCAGCAATGTGGGGCATATCATATTCTGGACTAGCATTCAGCCTTAAAAAATGAAGAAAATTCAGAGACAAGTTCACATCATGGGGTGAACCTAAGGTTACTGTGTGACGTGGAACCGGCCAGTCACAAAAGGAGAAATATTGTATTGTTCATATGGGAATAGGCAAATGGACAAAAGCAGGAAATAGAGCTTGAGGCTTGGGGTACATGCCCAGCCCAAGGGGTGTGTGTGTGTGTGTGTGTGTGTGTGTGTGTGTTGCAGTGTTTTATACAGCCCTGGGGTGGTAAGCATAGCTACTACATATTGGGACTGTCTCCAGAAAAAGCAAGTGAAACATGTGAGGCATTTAACTGTGTCCTTCCCCCGCGTGCAGAAAGTCCCATTCCTAGCACCACGTTAAACCGCATGTCATGTCGTGGTGCACACCTGTAATCCCAGCACGTGGGAGGGGGCTGCAGATGATTCTGACGGAGATGATGCACGGGTTCAGGGGCATCCTAAGCAACACAGTGAGTTTGTGACCAGCCTGTCTGAAAATAACAATATTCAAAGCAAACCAAACAACAGCAGCAATAAAAAAACCTCAGGGAGCCAGGCGGTGATGGCACACGCCTGTAATCCCAGCACTTGGGAGGCAGAGGCAGGCAGATTTCTGAGTTTGAGGCCAGCCTGGTCTACAGAGTGAGTTCCAGGACAGCCAGGGCTGCCCAGAGAAACCCTGTCTCAAAAAATACCAAAAAAAAAAAAAAAAAAAAAAAAAAAAAACCCTCAGGGGCTGTCTGGACAGTCCTGGGTGGCCCAGCACCTGCGTGCGGATGACATACATTGGCCACCACGCCCAGCCGGCTGAGTTTCTCTGGACAGTTTAGGATTTGCCTAAGCTGAAGCCACAACACATACAAATGTGGCCTTCACACACACTAGGCTCTCGCTCTCTCTGCCAGTGCAGTTGCAGATCTAGCTTTTGGTTTGGTTTGGTTTGGTTTGGTTTGGTTTGGTTTGGTTTGGTTTGGTTGGCCTTTTGAAACACAGTTTCTCTATGTATCCCCGGGTGTCATGGAACTCAGTGTGTAGACCCCAGCTAACCTCAAACTCAGGATCCACCCAACTGCAGGGGATCAAGGTGTGTACCACCCTGCATGCCCTCCTCTTCTCTTGCTTTTTAAGATGGGGGACTCAGGTGGTGGGATGGCACTGCGGCTCAGGGCACTTGCTGCCAAACCTGTTCCCTGGATCTGATTCCTGGAGCTCACATAGAAAGAGAACCAACTCGAAGTTGACCTCTGACCTCCACATGTATGCTGTGGCACTCCCTCACCACCACCACCACCACATACACAAAACAAATAAAATGGAGGGCCGGGAAGAGACAGAGACTATGTAGCCCAGGCTAGCCCCCCCCCCCAGTCCTTCTCCCTCTACCTCCCAAGTGCTGGAATTATAAGTGTGAACCCTATACTGACTTAAAAATAAGCTTTTCTTGTTGTTGGAAGGAGACCAAAGCATATCAGAGTGTCACAAGATTCTACACAGGTCCCTGATGATGCCAGGTCTTCCCAAACATCCTCTCACCACCCTCAAGGGTTGAACACAACGCAGTGACAATGCAGCCCTGCGATCCCCTAGTTTTTCATAGCCAACCCCGGACCTATGGGCACGCCCTAGTCTTGTGGCCTGGCTCAGAGTCAGGGCTCCCTGTGGCCCCACTCCCTCCCTCCCAGCTGCTCGGTCATCAGGAGACTTGACAGACGGCGACTCACCGTGGAGATGGCAAACAGGGAGTTATCAAAGGACATGTCTGAAACGGAGAGCAAAGTCAGCAGGTGGGGGGTCCGAGGCCCTGCACCCTCCCAGCCCTGCCCATAGTCTCGGGGTTCATGTCCCTGCATCCTCTCTAGACTCTTTCTCATCTCTCCACAGGGTGAGTTGTGAACGTTTAGAGGGAGGGGCACAGGTCTCACTGTGTAAACCAGGCCAGTGAGAAGGCCAGCAGGTGAAGGCACTTGTAGCCAAATTTGTCACCTTGAATTCAATCCCCAGCACCCACTTCATAGAAGAAAAGAATTGGTCCCTGCAAGTTCTCTGGCACACATGCACAAATATGTCAGACATCATGGACAAATAAAGGGACACTGAAATGCTGCGGTCTCTGAAGTGCACGCGGAGTGAGCACTGCTGATGGCCCAGTCCAGCATAGAAAGCTGGTCCAGCGAATCCAGGAAGGCTTCCTGGAGAGGGCGGGCACACACTGAAGGTGGAGAGTGAGTGTTCTAGGCAGTGGATAGAGCCAGTGTGGAGGCCAGAGACCGAGACAGAAAGTGGGAACCCAACAGAAAGAGTGGGGACCGTGCTGATGGCCCAGTCCAGCATAGAAAGCTGGTCCAGCGAATCCAGGAAGGCTTCCTGGAGAGGGCGGGCACACACTGAAGGTGGAGAGTGAGTGTTCTAGGCAGTGGATAGAGCCAGTGTGGAGGCCAGAGACCGAGACAGAAAGTGGGAACCCAACAGAAAGAGTGGGGACCGTGTTGGGACCCCAAAAGCAACTAGAGGCTACACAAAGGGTCCACATAGCACTCAGAACTTGAAGCTTCCTTGACCCAGGGAAGCATCGAGGGACACGGGCGGCATAACTGACCTGCGTTGGTGAAGTTGATCTGAGCCCAGCAGGATTCACGCTCTCTGCAAAGGGATTCAGGAGAAAAGATGCCCGTGAGACAGGACGCGGTTCTAGACTAGCCCTGCCGGCAAGACCTGGCATGGCTTCTCAGCACTCGCATGCCCCGCCCACAGCAATGCCTGCGCACAGAAAGCGCTCATCTCCAGCTCCAGAGCCGTGGCACTGGGCGGCAACTCTGGCTGTGAGGAGCCAGGAACAGCTCCAGGGAAAGTCTAACCTGGCACAGTCCCAGTGAGAGTCCCAAAGAATGCCACTGCGGATATCTGGATTTCTGGGACAATATCATGGGAGCCAGCAGTGAGCTGGAATGTCTGTCCCCAGGTGACTGAGCTTTAGGCCTCAGTATTCACATCTGGAAAATGGGTATCTGACCTACTGGGAAGAAGCAGCATCAGTCTTATAGCGTCCTAGTATACAGCAGTGCTCAGTAATGCATGTTCCATGTATCTCTCAGCCCTCCCACCAGAGGGCACTGTGGGAAACGCAGGCGTCTGCCCAGCTAGTCAAGTGTTTACTGATCACCCAAGGAGGGGCTCACCTCTGCTTCCGTAAGTTTTTGGCTTTAGCTAGAAGAAAGATGAACAGGCATTGGTGAGATGATTCTGGATCTGATAGCGCTGAGAAATGCTGACACCCATGAAATCAAACATTGCCTTGAGCCCATGGGACCCAGCCGTGGCTCTTCCGTGTAGACCTGCCACTAAGTACGAAAGCTGCGATAAGCAGATCTTTTTCACTTCTTTTCTTTTGTCAGGGTTGCCCAGGTTAGCCCTGGGCGTTCTGGAGCTCACTCTGGACTCGGTGGATTGTTCCTTGGCGCTCTGCCTGCTGAGTCCAGGGAGTCAGGGGATGTAGCAACATGCACAGCTTGTAGCTCAGGCTGGCCTGAACTCACTTTGTAGTCAAGGCTGCTTTGAACTCCTGGCCCTCCTACTTCTAGCTCCTAAATGCTGGAATTATGGTGTGTGCCGTCAGTTTCTTTGAGGCAGGGCCCCGCCCAGGTTGGCCCCTAACCCGCCATGCTCTTCTCTCTCCCCGGCCTCTTGAGCTCTGGCTTGAGGTCTGTATGACCACTTCGCCTGTATGTTTTGGATTTGGAGAAAGTATTTACTCCGTGTGTGTGTGTGTGTGTGTGTGTGTGTGTGTTCTTGCACACAGCATAGGGTATATGTAGAGGTTAGAGCAAATCCTGTGGGGTCAGCATCCTACCACATGAGCTGGGGGAAGGACTCCGGGCAGTGGCGCTGGGCAGGAAGCATCCTTGTCCGCGGAGCAATCCTGCTGGCTCATCTACTTCTGTGCTTGACTTATGAGAACTGTATGCTCATTTCAAAAACAAAAACAAAAACGTGAAGCTACCAAGGGCGCCTCCCCCTGTACGCTCCGCAGACTGAGAGCAGAGCCAGGAGGACTATGTACATGTCAAGGCCAACCTGATCTACATGGGGTGTGGGAGCTCCAGACCAGCCTGGGCTGTGTAGTAAAATCCCAACTCTTTTAAGCCAAATCTAAAACAAAGTCTTCAAAATCATATAAACATGTAAAATCGTTTTTCTTAAAAAAACCGTGAATTTGGGGACTGGAGAGAGGGCTCAGCGGTTAAGAGCACTGACTGCTCTTCCAAAGGTCATGAGTTCAAATCCCAGCAACCACATGGTGCCTCACAGCCATCTCTAACAAGATCTGACCTCTCTTCTGGAGTGTCTGAAGGCAGCTACAATGTACTCACATATAATAAATAAAATAAATAAATTTTTAAAAAAAACTGTGAATTACCTGCTAGACAATTTCCAACACAAGGATTGTGAGTTCAAAATCACCCTAAGTTCTGTAGGCCACCCTGGGCTACATAAGACTTGTCAAATTCAGGATTTGGGGGGAGTCGGTGAGATGGCTCTTTAGGTAAAGATGCTTGCTGCCAAGCCTGATGACCCGAGTTGGATCCTGGGGACCCACCAGGTGGAGAAAGAGAACTGAACCCTGCAGCCTCCACCCAGAAGGAGAGGGGGAGGAAGAGGAGAAGAAAAGCGAGGAGGAGGAGGAGGAAGGAGAAGGAAGAAGAGGAGGAGGAGGAGGAAAATACAGGTTTTGAAAGGCGTTTGCACCGTTGCTAGGAGTAAAGGGTGTGTGAGCAGACAGCTACTTCCTACATGGAGAGTTCAGAGCAGAGCTTTCCAACCTGTCTCCAAAAATATTTACATTATGACTCATAACAGTAGCAAAATTACAGTTATGACACAACAATGAAGATGATTTCATATAACATAACAAACATGGTATCAACATAACAAAATAACATAAACTGTCTTAAAGGGTCGCAGCATTAGGAACTTGAGGAACACCAGTTTAGAGAAAGTAAGTTCTGGAAACAGACAGAGGAGATGGTGGACACAAATGGGAATGAATATGCTTTTGTCCCTGAGACAGTATCTCACATGGCCCGGGCTAGGCTAGCATTTGCTCTCCAGTGAGGTTGCCCTGAGCTCGGTGGTCTGCCTGCAGCTAGCTAAGTGCTGGGGTGCCGGGGTGCCCACTGTGCCTCTGCAGAGCGCTGAACCCCCATGGACTTCGCTGCCTCAGGGTGTGGTCTAAAAACAGTCTGGTCTCCCTTGAGTACCCAGGGATCCCATCCGTCAATCACCCCTCCTTCCACCAGTCACCTCACTTCTGGTGATGCCCACCTGCCAACTGCTGAATTCTGGTGAAAGAATTTCCCAAACTGACTGACGCTGTGCCCCTGCAAACATCGATGACCAAATCAGTCATCGTGAGGGAGAGATGGCCCGTGGCTGTTTTCCAGAAGTTCCTGGCCCAGCACCCACATGTGCGGGAGGCACAGTGGTCCTACAGTGTTCACAGTGGACACCAGGGAAACTAGGAACGTTAAACACACAGGGTTGTTCCTTCAAAGGAAGGGGGGGATGCATAACCTGTTATCAGCTCAGAAGGCTGAGAACACATGTGCTTAATGACCTTTTGTGCCTTGTGGCTGAGACCACACCAGATCAGATCTTCCCTCACACCCTTATCACGTATGAGCTTACTTTTCGAAATCTATAGAACCCCCCCCCCTTTTTTTTTAGAGACAGGGTTTCTCTGTATAGCCCTAGCTGTCCTGGAACTCACTCTGTAGACCAAGCTGGCCTTGAACTCAGAAATCTGCCTGCCTCTGCCTCCCAAGTGCTGGGATTAAAGGCATGCACCACCACTGCCCGGCAGAAGCCATCTTAATAGAAGATGTAGCATGTACTTTACAAAGAGTTTTTTATGTCAAGTCTTAATGCTCTATTGTATGCATGGGATTGAGCTAATTATCACCAGGAAAACATCCACCAAATTGTGCCACGCTTAATATGCCTAAAATAAACTACTTTGGATCCACAGTTTGAACCAGCACCAACTGTTCAGTCATGTCTTGCTTCCAGATCATTCTGCTCCTGACCACGATGATCTTAAGACACACCACCACCACACTCTTACCCCATATTTCCATCCCCAGACCCTGCACTCCAGTTCCAGGGCATTCGATGCTCTGTTTGGCCTTTGACACTTCCAAAAAGGAAAGAAAAATCCAGGCATGAAGAGGATGTTAGCATCAGCTGGATGACAGGATGGAGAGAGGGAGAGGAAAGGAGCCGTGGGAGCACAGTGCCTGCGCTGAGGGCAGAGGCAGTGGATCTCTGTGGTTTCCAGACCAGCCTGGGCCACACAGTGGGCCCCGGGCACCTGGGGCTCCACAGGGAGAGCCTGCCCGAGAGTGTGCAGAGGCTGTGGGCAGGCTGTTTTGTTTCCTCCCATTCATTACCTTTTCTCACCAGCACTGTGATGGCCACCAGCCCCGAGAGGAGCACAGCTCCAGCCAGGCTCAGGGAGAGCGCCAAGATCCAGGTGGGGACTAGAGAGAAAAGCAGAGAAGGGGCAGGTGAGGAGCTGCAGGGAGATTGCATCTGGAGGGCAGGGCGGGGAGGGCACATCTGGGGCCTTTCTGGAGCCACGCCCTCCCCCACAGCCAAGCATCTCAGGTGTAGGTGGGCCTGGGAACTTAGCAAGCCTGGTGTGGAGGCAGTTAGCAGCCAATGAGGACGTCTGCTGGATCAGTAAGAAAGTTTATTCCTGCTGAGAAGGCAGCCCCAACCCAAGACAAGATTACCAAGTATTTGGAAAGTTAAGGAGCAAAATTGTGAGGTCAAGGCCAGCTTAGGAAACAGAATCACCTACACACACACTTGAAAACAAAGCCAGAGGTGGGGAGAGCTTGACTAATGTAAAGAAGGTTCCATCCCCAGCGCCATCAAACACACACACATACACCACAGTGTGTGCATGGAAGTCAGAGGATAACTTGTAGAAGACAGCTCTCTCCTTCCATCATATGGGTTACAGAGATGGACTCCGTTCATCCTGCCTAAGGGTAAGAGCCCTTCCCCATGAAACCAGCTAGATGGCCTGACAAATGTGTGTGTGTGTACATATATATGTACACATATATGTGTATATGTATATTTTTAATATATAGATATATACTACAAAAAGGAGATTGAAGCTGGACATAGTGGCTCAAGTGTCACACTCATAATCCCAATATATCCTGAGGCAGGAGGATTGCTGTGAGTTTAATGCCAAGGCTGCATAGCAGGACCTTGCCTAAAGAAAAGATATGAAAGTAGAAGGCGCAGAAGAGACCAGTTGGAAAGGTGAAGGGAATCAATCAGTGTGTGTGTGTGTGTGTGTGTGTATGTGTGTGTGTGTTTGTGTGTGTCTGTGTGATAAGAGAAAGTGACAGGGTGCAAAGGAACAAAATACATTTGTGTCTTTATTTCTATGCATAGGGGCTGAGAGGAGGCTTTTGCAGTGCAGTCTAGTGCCCACAGAGCCCAGAAGAGGTTGTCCATTCCTCTTGAGCTGGGTTACCAGCAGTTTTGAACTAACTGATGTGATTGCTAGAAACCAAACTTGAGACCTTTCAAAGAACAGCTAGTACTCTTAAATACCGAGCCATCACTCCAGCATCCATGAAAACATTTTAAAAAAGAGCTCTATATAATCATAGCCCTTAGGAGTCTGAGGCAGGAGGATTACATTGAGTTTGAAGCAAGCCTAAATTACAGTATGAGTTCTTGTCTCAGAAAACAAAATAAGGGGCTGGAGAGATTGCTCAGCAGTTAAGAGCACTGACTGTTCTTCTGAAGGTCCTGAGTTCAAATTCCAGCAACCACATGGTGGCTCACAACTATCTGTAATGAGATCTGATGCCCTCTTCTGGTCTGTCTGAAGAGAGTGACTTTGTACTCAAAATAAATAAATCTTTTAAAAAATCATTAAGAAAGGAGCTATCAGCCTGGCGGTGGTGGTGCACACCTTTAATCCCAGCACTTGGGAGGCAGAGGCAGGCGGATTTCTGAGTTCGAGGCCAGCCTGGTCTGCAGAGTGAGTTCCAGGACAGCCAGGGCTACAGAGAAACCCTGTCTCAAAAAAAAACCAAAAAAACAAACAAACAAACAAAAAAAAAAAAAAAAGAAAGGAGCTATCAAGATGGCGTGCTGGCCAGTTTTATGTCAATCTATCACAAGGTGGTCATCTGAAAGCATTGAACGTTAATTGAGGGAAATGTCTCCATAAGATCAGGCTGTAAAACATTTTCTTTTCTTTTTTAAATAATTTATTTTATGTACATTGTTGATTTGCCTGTATATGTCTGTGTGAGGGTGTTGGGTCTTCTGGAACAGGAATTACAGTTCTGAGCTGCCATGTAGATGCTGGGAGTTGAACCCGTATCCTCTGGAAGAGCAGCCAATGCTCTTAATCTGTAATTAAGCCCCATAAGGCATTTTCTTAATTAATAATTGATGGGGTGGTCCAGCCCACTGTGGGTGGGGCCGCCCCTGGCTGGTGGTCCTGGGTTCTAGAAGAAAGCAAGCTGAGCAGCCATGAGGACAAGCCAGTAAGCAGCAGCCCTCATGGCCTCTGCACCAGCTCTGCCTCCAGGTCCTGCCCTGCCTGAGCTCCTGTCCTGACTTCCTCCAGTGACAGACTATGATGTAGAGGATAAGCTGAATAAACCCTTTCCTCCCCAACCCACTTTTGGTCATGGGGTTTTGTCATCGCAACAGGAACTCTAAGACAATAGGTTAGTGGTTAAAGGCCTGTCCACCAAACTTGTTAACCTGAATTCAGTTCCCACGTGGTGGAAGGAGAGAACAGATTCTCACAGGTTGTCCTCTGACATGTGCAATACACACACATACAGATGCAGTTATTTTAAAAGAAATTTTGAGCCGGGGGTGGGGGGGTGGGGGGAGTGGCACACGCCTGTAATCCCAGCACTTGGGATGCAGAGGCAGGCAGATTTGGATTTCTGAGTTCGAGGCCAGCCTGGTCTACAGAGTGAGTTCCAGGATAGCCGGGGCTATACAGAAAAACCCTGTCTTGAAAAAATCAAATCCACAAAACCAAAAAAGAAAGAAAGAAAGAAAGAAAGAAAGAAAGAAAGAAAGAAAGAAAGAAAGAAAGAAGGAAGGAAGGAAGGAAGGAAGGAAGGAAGAAAGAAAGAAAGAAAGAAAGAAAGAAAGAAAGAAAGAAAGAAAGAAAGAAAGAAAGAAAGAAAGAAAGAAAGAAATTTTGGAGGCAGAAGAGATGCTTGACTGGTTAAGAGCAGTGACTGCTTTCCCAAAAGACCCAAGTTAAATTCCAAGCATCCACATTACAGCACACAACCATCTACAATGCCAGGCCCAAAGCATAAGACCCCCTCTTCTGGCCTCATTGGACATTGCACACGTGTGGTACAAAAACAATAAATATATGCAGGCTAAATACCTGTACACATGAAACGAAAATAAATAAATTCATTAATTCATTATTAATTTTTTTTGGGGGGAGCGGATTTCGAGACAAGGTTTCTCTGTGTAGCCCTGGCTGACCTGGAATTCACTCTGTAGACCAGGCTGGCCTCGAACTCAGAAATCTGCCTGCCTCTGCCTCCCAAGTGCTGGGATTAAAGGCGTGTGCCACCACCACCCAGGCTTCATTATTAATTGTAGAAGAGATGTTTCAAAGGCTTCTGTCTCTGTGGCTAGGATTAGCGTTGGAGCACCAAGATGCAGACTGAGAACTGTGGGGCAGGGTTCTATCCCGGGAAGGGCAAGGTGTCCTGAACTAAGGCAAGGAAGGAAGCAGGGGCACAAAGGTCCTGCCGGCTTTGGTTTTGTTTGTTTGAGACAGGGCCTCACTAGATCTGTCTTTTAATCTCCCCACATCTGAATTCACAGTGAACTGCCTTCAGCGAGCCCTCAGAGCCTGGGTTCTGGGGAGCCAGTTCCTTTTTCATTTCTTTCTTTGTGCCTCTCCCCTTCCAATAGGGGCTGGTGTGCCCCAGGCAGCCCTCAAGCCTGCTGTGTACCCTGATCTCTGTCACCCTGCTTCTATAGGACGACAGCATGTGCCCCTGGCCGGGGATGACACCCAGGGCCTGAAAGCCTGCAGGTGCTCTAGCAACAGAGCGGCAGCCCTGGAAGGTTGTTCTGTTTTTGAGACAAGGCCTTACTATGTAGCTCTGACTTGCCTGGAACTCTATGTAGACCAGGCTGGCTCTCAGCTTACCTCTGCCTTCTGAGCACTGGGTTAAAGGTGTTCACCACGAAGCCTAGCTCCCTCCTCCTTTTTTTTTGCTTTTGCTTTGTTTATTGGAGACAAGGTTTCTCTGTGTAGCCCTGACTGTCCGGAGCTTGCTCTGTAGACCAGGCTGACATGGAACTCAGAGACCTCCCTGTGTCTGCCTCAGGGGTACTGGGCTTAAAGGCTGTGCTGCCACCACATAGCTTTCCATGTTTTTTTTTTTTTAATTAATAGATTACTTATTAGTTTGTATCACACCAGTATCTTGTAGCTCCAGTCTGGGTACTAAAGAGTCACTGACAGCCGGGCAGTGGTGGTGCACACCTTTGATCCCAGCACTCTGGAGGTAGAGGCAGGAGGTTTTCTGAGTTTGAGGCCAGACTGAGTGAGTTCCGAGAACTCATCCCTCGGGAGGGGAGTCCAGGGAGCATTGTACACATGTGACATCCCAGCACCAGGAGACGTAAAAGTGGGAGATCAGGAGGTCAGGGTCATCCACGGCTGCACAGGGAGTCTCAGGCTAGCCCAGGCCACAGGATTCTCTCTTAAAATTGTTGGTTTTTTCTTAAGGGAAAGAATGGGCATTTCACAAAGTTCTTGTCTGCAAAGGACTTAGATTCCTTTCCCAGGACTGAGGTAGTCAGTAGGGTATCTGGGGAACAGGTCTTGTCTTTCACCCTCTGTTAGCACGAGGGCCACTATCTTCTTTTGGCTACAAGACCACAAGGCCCTGGTTAAAAAAAGAAAAAGAAAAAAGAAAAAAAAGAAAAGAAAAGGAAAAAAAAAAGGAGCTCAGGGGAGGTCGCTTGTCTTCCTGACCTGCAGGCTCTGTGAGCAGCTGGGTCCTGCGGGGTGGCGGGGGAAGGAGCTCCAGCTGGGTCCCGGAGGCCTCGTCCTCACTCTCAAGCATGACCTTGGATTTCTGATCCTTCTGCCTCCACTAGCTGGGATTACAGAGGCCCCACAGCACCTGGGTCTTCTGTCTGTTTCCTGAGTCGTCTGTGTAGACCAGACTGGCCTCCACTTCACAGCAGCTCTTCCGCCTCAGGCTCCAGACTGCTGCGATGCATGGTTTTACCACATACCTGACCTTGCCCCTTAAAACAGCTTTGGAATTACATATTTCTTTATGTTGGGTGTGGGGAGGCAGTGTATATGTAGCATAGGGAGGTCAGAGGACAACTTTTGGGAGTTGACTCTTTCCTGACAGAATCTAAGGGGTAAACTCAAGCCAAGCCTCCCTCTTCCAGCACATGCACGCACCACACCCTCTGCCTCTCCACTCTGCTCACCCTAGGCCCAGCCCTGGGCTCCAGACCCATAAGGCAAACCCATGCCTTTATCCAGTGAAGAATACAGGTGAGAGGCCTCCCAAGGCCCTGCTGGGTCAGAGCTGATGTCTGCTGCGGTCCACTAGTCCCCACACCATCTCCCTACTACACTTCTGGAGCTGACTGTGTGTCCCACTAGTCCCCGCACCATTTCCCTACCACACTTCCAGAGCTGACTGACATCTGTGTGTCCCACTAGTCCCAGCACCATCTCCGTACCACACTTCCAGCTCTTCCCTGGCCACTGAACTTCTGCCCTCCTGGGATAACAAACACACGAGAGCAAGCCAGGCTCCAGGGCCTTAGTCCTGGGTCTCTCAGGTGGCTGCCTCTCTTCCTTCAGATCAATCAATCTATTTATCTGTGAACTACAAGGTGTCCGGGGAGGGGGGGGGGGAAGGAAGGGTTGTCTAGGGCAGCACGACCAGGATTCCACTGTCTTACCTGGGAAGGAGACCTGCACCTGCTGGCTGAAGTCCGACAGCTGGGGCTGACTGTGCTCACCCATCACACCATACTGACAGCGGAAGTTCCCCCGGGCTGCCTCACCGCCGCCGCCACCACTGCCACCACCAGTCACATTGAATGTTACCCCAGCCTGATCTGAGGGGGCCTGCAGGAGCTGGACTATCTCTCCCCCTCGGAACAGGGTGAAATTGGCCCCTAGGATGTCCTCTGGGGCTGTGCATGCGATGTAGACAGGATCCGCGGGGCTGCTTGGGTAGGGGGGCACCAGGAAGATGGCAGGTGCGGGGATGGCCAGGGAGCCTGTAGTGAAGAACGATGACAAGTTGAGATGGCTGTGTGTCCTCTAGACCTGATCGCCTACATTTTAGTGTCTGCGTGACTACACGTGTGTACCTGCATGTGCACATATGGATGCTGGGGACAAGCTATCCTGACATCTGCGCATCTGCACATCCAGGCTCTGACCCTTACTGTTTGTATCAGGACACTGGTGACCCCTGACCTCTCACCACTGTTAGGAGACTAGGTACCTGGTACCTGTGTGTGGCTACTTTGTTTCCAACCCAAGTCCCTGGTTAAAAAAAAAAAAGTCTCAGCTCAGTCAGTAACAAAACAAGCTACAAGCCTAGACTGGGCAGATCTCCCACTACACTACTCTATTTCCATCTATATTATCCCATAGAACTTGGATTTCTCCAGGCCAAGAGCTTCTCTCTCTGCAGCCTCTCTGTCCATCGCTCTTAGCTCCTCCCCTAACCTCTCAGCCCCTCCCTCTTCCTCCTGCCCAATTGGCTCAAGCCTTTATTTGAAAAGTTAAGGTGGGGAGAAGGTTCACAAGGCAACTCCTCATCTGCAGCCCCTCTGAGGAAGCCCAGGGCTATCCACAACACGTGTGTGCGTGTCACTGTTCAAGTCATCTCGCTGACGGTGGCGGTAGTTAGTCTACAATAACACAGTGATGCACAGTCAGCAGCACTAGCACCACACTCTGCTGTGGATGCCAGGAACAAGGCAATATTATTCTATAGAAATGAACAGCAGCTGGGGCTGGAGACATGGCTTGGAGGGCAGGAGCATGGGCCGGGATGTGATTCCCAGCACCCACATGGCAGCTTACAGCTATATCCAGGAGGCCTCTTCCTCACTGCACAACTCGGGTCCAAAGGGATGTGATGCCCTCTTCTGGCCTCCAGAGACCCCAGGCACGCACACAGTGCCAAACACACAAGCAAGCAAATCACCCACACAGGGAAGGAAATGAGAAGTGCTGGCCTCAGGGAAGTGCAGGCAGCACTGGGGGTGTGGAGAAGGTTTCTTGTGAACTGGGGTGACCTCAGAGGACTTCCCAGAAGAGGTGACATATAAGCTGACCCCCTGCTAGTGTAGGACTGCTATGAAGATTGAGGAAGAACCTTCCAGCCTGAGGAAATGCTGTGGGAAGAAGCCAGGAGGTAGACAGAGCACACGGATGACCTGGTGGAGTGGCTCACAGGCCGAGCCTAGCATCCCCCAGGGAGGGGTTGGGGGCGTGGCTCAGTGGTAGAGCCCCTGCCTAGCATCCTCCCCTCCCCCCCACCCACCGTGAGGGGCTGGGGGCGTGGCTCAGTGGTAGAGAATATGTGAAGCCCACATTCACCCACGAGACCAGACAAGAAAAAGAAAACCCAGGAGGTAAGTTCATGTTGTTTAGCGAGAGGTGAGTAAGGAGAGAAGGCCAGGAGGGCAGAGGGGTTTGTTTCACTCCCTGGTGTCGGCGGAGTCTGGGGGCGGGCCGGGTCTAATTGTAGGAAGCAGCCTCTGGTGGGACCAGTCCGATGCCTAGCTGTCACAATTTCCTGACCAGAAAGCCGGAGGCAAGCCATTTTGTCTTTTTAAAAATGTATTTTAGGGCTGGAGAGGCGGTTCAGTGGTTAAGAGTTCTGGCTGTTCTTCCAGAGGCCCTGAGTTCAATTCCCAGCCATGTGAGCAACCACGTGGTGGCTCCCAGCCATCTGAAATGGGATCTGATGCCCTCTTCTGGTGTGTGTCTGAGGATAGCTGCAGTGTACTCATATACATAAAATAAATACATTAAATCTTTTAAAAAAATGTATTTTGTATGTCCAAGTGACTTGCCTACCTGTGTGTCTAGGTATTGTGTGGTCCCTGTGGAAGACAAAAAATCCCTCTGGACCCAAGTTGCAGAAAGCCGTGACCTGCCATGTGGGTGGCCGGGAATGGAACCTGGGCATTTGGAAAAGCAGCTGACACTTTTAACGGCTGAGGCAGCTCTCCAGCCCCCGTTTTGTCTTTTTTTTTTTAATTAAATTATTAATTCATGTTATGTAAGTGTGCAAATATTTGTGCCAAGGTATGTGTGTGTAAGTTAGAAGACAACTTACAAGAGATGGTTCTCTCCTCCCACTGTGAATGCCTGGGAAAAACCTCAGGGTATTAGGCTTGACAGCAAGTGCTACCAGCCCCTCTTTAAACACACACACACACACACACACACACACAGTCATATCCATCCCAGGCAGGCAGGCCCTCTACCCTCTACCCTTATGTTTTGTCCCAGTCCCCCGGGCCCCCCAGTAGGGCCCTGCAGACTACACTCCACAAAGCTTGTGAGCTAGCCTCTCCTGAAACCACAACTCCCCAAGTCCTGGACTCTGGCGCCCGGGGCCTGGAGGCCAAGGGGGCGGTGGCACTGCTGGCAGGAAGGTGCTTCTACAGAACTTGTCTCCACAGGGCACAAGAACCCTCAGGGCTCAGGTGAGAAGGCTGTAGGGAGGCAGTTTCCCAGGCTCTAGGATGAATCTGGCAGGGGTTGGGGGGCATCAGCCTCAGGTAACCACTGGAAGGGCAGCCCCACTGTGCTCTCTGCCCTGAAGGGCAAGTTTCAGACTCACCAGATGCAAATAGCAGAATGGTCCAGGGCATCTCTCCTCCCATGTGGGTCTGGGAAGGCTGGCCGAGGCCTCGGGGATCTGGGGCTCCCTGCCAGCCCGAGACCACAGTGGAGAAAGAAGAAGCGAGTGTTGGTTTGTAGTTTCCTCTGCGGCAGGAAGTTGCACACACGCTTGGGCACCAAAAGAGACTCTGTGCTGTCCCCACCCCTTCCCCACAAGACCCAGCCACTCCACTAGTGCCCCTGCAGCCCCGCTGGCTACAGTTGTGCACTGCAGGGGGCAAACGTTTGTCTGCTTCCTCCCTTCAACCCCAAGACCCTTGGTAGTGTCAGTGGGCTAAGAGGGACACCTGTACCCAAGACACACCGACACAAGGCAAAACCAGATGACCTGGTGGCATCTAGGGGTCAAGACTCAACCAGAGTGTCCTCAGGCAAGACTTAAGTACAATGATATCTCATCTCCCTAGTGAGGGGATGAGAGTAGTGGATATTAGCCGGGGGGGGGGGGGGGGGTGATGGCGCACGCCTGTAATCCCAGCACTTGGGAGGCAGAGGCAGGTGGATTTCTGAGTTCTAGGCCAGCCTGGTCTACAGACTGAGTTCCAGGACAGCCAGGGCTACACAGAGAAACCCTGTCTTGAAAAACCAAACAAACAAACAAAAAACAAAAAAAAGAGAGAGAGAGTAGTGGATATTGATTAGATCAGGGAACTCTGAGAGCAACTATAGCCGGGTGGTGGTGGTGGTGGCACACGCCTGTGATCCCAGCACTTGGGAGGCAGAGGCAGGCGGATTTCTGAGTTCCAGGCCAGCATAACCAAAGGGCCTGGCTCCTGGCCTAAGAATGCTCGCCTCCCCTTGACTCCCCCAGGGAGGAGCTGGGGCGTGGCTCTGTGGGAGAGTGCTAGTCTGCCTCTCATGCCTAGTGGTTTGCAGCTTTGGATAAGGGCTTCAAGGTTTCCTCAGGGGCATGAAGGCACGCCAGAAGAGGACAAGAAGCCTGGCTGGACAAATTCTGATACAATTCCTACACTTTGAAGTTAGTGATACATTTTATTTAGTTTCCCATCTAATAGTAAAAGTGTGCCTGACCATCTACACCAGGGTGCAGCCTTCGATCTGTGGGGTTTTAAGTGAGAATGTCTCCCATAGGCTGTGGCTTTTAACAGGACAGTTGGTGGCATTGTTTGTGAGGTTCAGAGGCATGGCCTTGCAGGAGGACGTACACTACTGGCCACAGGCTCTGAGAGTTCAGAGCGCTGTCCTTCCCAGTTTGCTTCCTGTCTGTGGTTCAAGGCAGCTTGTGCTCGGCTGCTGTTCTGGCCAGCGCCCGAGCTGCCTCCACTCCACCATCATGGTGTCTCCCTCTGGATAAATGAATAAACCCTTCCTTCTCTAAGTAGTCTTTATCAGAGCAACAGAAAGTAACTGACCCAGTTACCAAGGAAAAATGGCTAGAGGGTGGCATGATGGTTAGGGTCGCTGACTATTCCTCCAAAGAACCTAGGTTTGTACCCCCATGGCAGCTTATAACTGGCAGTAACTCTGCTTCCAGAGATCCAGTGCCATCTTGAGTTCTTGGGCACTACACACAAGTTGTACATGCAGGCAAAACAGCCATAAACAAACCTCAAGAAGACACACATCTCGGCTAGAGCTAGAGTGATGGCTCACACATTAAAACTAAGGCTCAGCGGGGCGTGGTGGCGCACACCTGTAATCCCAGCACTTGGGAGGCAGAGGCAGGTGGATTTCTGAGTTCTAGGCCAGCCTGGTCTACAGAGTGAATTCCAGGACAGCCAGGACTACACAGAGAAACCCTGTCTTGAAAAAACCAAAAAAAAAAAAAAAAAAAAAAAAAAAAAAAAAAAAAAAACCCAACAAACTAAGGCTCACAACCAAAACAAAAATATAAGGAACACATCTCAGACTCAGTTCAAGGGCAGCCTGAGCTACATAGTCACACACACACACACACACACACACACACACACACACTTTTAAATTTTTTCTCTGATACAGAATTTCTCTGTGTGTCTCTGGTTGTCCAGCTGAGACTGTCCCAAAAACAAGACAACAAAAGGAAACAACCAGTTGCCACGCCTTTAATCCCACGCAGATCCCTGTTTGATGCCCAGTCTACACTGTGAGACTGAGTTCAAAGACAGCCAGAGCCATATAGTGAGACCCTGTTTTGAAAAAAAGAAGAAAAAGAAAGCAAAGCAAAGCAAAAGGGAAGCAGTCAATAAACACAAAAGTCGTCAGAGTTGGCCTTCTGCATGTGAGACAGGGTCTCATACAGTCCAGGATGGCTTTGAATTCAATATATAGTCAAGAATGACTTTGGACTCTCTCTCTCTCTCTCTGGAAACAGTGTTTCTCTGTGCCGCCCTGACTGTTTTGAAATTCCCTCTGTATACCAGGCTGGTCTCAAACTCAGAGATCCCCTGCCTCCCCAGTGCAGGGTTTAAAGGCATGCGCTGCCACCACTATGCCTTTGATGAGTCTAGTTTAAAGAAAAAAAAATCCAGGAAAACATAAGAGACAAAACCGTAAAACACAAAAAACAAAAAGACAATAAAGGGCAAAAGAAACCGAAGCTTGTTTGGAAAGATTAACTCCTTGGAAAAGATTAACAAGCCAGGCAGTGATGGCAATGCCTTTATTCTTAGCACTAGGGAGGCAGAGGCAGGGGGATCTCTGAGTTAGAGCAAGTTCCAGGACAGCCAGAGTTACACAGAAAGACCCTGTCTCTAACCCCCTCACCCCCCAAAAAGAAAAGATTAGTAAAAGTTAACCATAAAAAGAAAGTAAAAACTAAAGAGATGATTCTGTCTTTTCTCCCAGAGGACCCAGGTTTGATTCCCGGCACCCACATAGTAGCCCCTAATCATCTATAACTTCAGTTCCAAGGGCTCTGATACAATGCCCTGTTCTGGCCTCCTGAGTGTACCAAGGTATGCATGCTGTCCACAGGTGTGCATGCAGACAGAATGCCCACACATAGAAAAATTCATCTTTATTATTATTATTATTATATTATTGGATTTGGTTTTTTCGAGACAGGGTTTCTCTGTGTAGCCCTGGCTGTCCTGGAACTCACTCTGTAGACCAGGCTGGCCTTGAACTCAGAAATCCACCTGCCTCTGCCTCCCAAGTGCTGGGATTACAGGCATGTGCCACTACTGCCCAGCTAGAAAAATTCATCTTAAAAGGCTGCTGTGTTAGCTTAGTAGGCAAAGGCCACTCAGTAGGCCACTGGCCAGGTGACCCAAGTCCCAGCCATGGAGCCCAAGGTGAAAGGGAGGATGTTCTCTGTCCTTCATATGGGTATTAGGGCACACATGTGTCATAGAACATAGGCCCATATATACACACAAGTAAAATAAATGGAACAAAACCACGTAAATCCCTAACAAGACTAATTAATCCAGGTAACAGAACAAAAATGTACCCAGGAATAAATAGAAGAGGCCGTTACAGCTGTATAGACATGGAAAGATAATATGGTGGCAGGTTTCTGCACACGGGTCTAGGTTTCCATTGCTGTGCTAAAGCACTGTGACTAAAAGCACCTTAGGGTGAGAAAGTTTAATTCTCTTACGTTTCCACAACACTGTTCATCATCAAAGGAAGTCAGGACGGGAACTCAAGCAGGACAAGACACCGAAACGGATGCAGAGGCCATGGAGGGGCGGGGACTCCTTACTGCTCTCCCCCCCCCCCCCATGGCTCCCTCAGCCTGCTTTCTTATAGAATCCAGGACCACCAGCCAGGGAGGGCCCCACCCACAGTGAATAAATTCAGCATGTGGTGCACACGCACACACATCCCAGCACTTGGGAGGTGGAGGCCGGAGGCCCGTGTGGCGTACATGAGACCTCAACAAAGAACAAGCTGGCTCCATCTTCTCCTTGGCATCCCTTTAAAGGCGTCGCGTGCACAGACATAAAACAAATCTTTTACAGATCTTTAGATTTATTTCCTGTGGTTGAGTGATTTGGATGTCTGTGTGTCTGTGCACTGTGAATGTGTCCCGTATTCACGCAGGCCAGAAGAGGGCATCACATCCCCTTGAACTGGAGTTACGGAGGCTTGTGAGCCTTGGCGGGAGTGCAAGGAACAGCACCTAGATCCCTGGCACTGAGCCTTTTCTCCAGCCCCACAATTAGCAAACAAACAACAACAAAGAGAGGGTACACACCCTCTCTCTGACATTCCATACCTGAAGTTTGCATTTTAAAATTCTCACACCTGGTGGTAGCATACAACTTAAATCCTAGCACTTGGGAGACAGAGGCAGGCATATCTCTGAGTTCCAGGCCAGCCTGGTCTACAAAGCAAGTTCGAGGACAACCAGGGCTACACAGAAGAACCCTGTCTTGGAAAAAAAAAAATCTTACACTGTGTGTGTGTGTGTGTGTGTGTGTGTGTGTGTGCAATCATAAGGACCTGAGGTTCTTATTTTGAGGCATGATAAAAAGTAGGCTTTGGGGGGGGGGGCTGTGCTTGTAAATGCACCTCTGCAGGGACAAGGAGCCAGGGGGACCCCTAGGGCTTGCTGGGAAAACAGCCAGCCCAGCCTGCTCCCCATACTGGAAGCCAATGAGGGACTCTGTGGGGGCCAAGGAGCTGCGGGACTAGAGAAGCAGGCCGGGAGCAAGAGTCAGATCAAGGAGTGTCTAGCCCCGGGGAATCTGGCAGGCACAGGATCCCTGCTCCCCGGCTCCAGTGCCCAAGCCGGCATGTTCCTGCACACGCAGCCCTGTGCCCCAACTTTTGCCCCACTGGGGGAGGTCATGCTCCTTTGCTCACTGACTGCCGGAGGTCTCCAACCCCCAGCTGCACCCTCCCTGCTTCCCCACGCATGATCCACCAGTTGTGACCGTGGGCCAATCATACTGCTCCACTTGGGGAGGGCAGAGCCTGAAGAGCAGGACCCTGCCTCACAAAAGCGCCCGGTCAGGTACGGAAGCTGCCTTCAGGGTCCGGTACGGAAGCTGCCTTCGGGGTCGTCTCCTATCTTCCACAGGCATGTGCACACTCCTGAATTCATGCCTTTCCCAACTCCACAAAACTGTGGACTGGGTAGAGGGAAGCTAACATTGGCGGTAACACACTGCAGGGTCAGAGGTCACCACAGTCCCAGGCCTGAGTTCCTGAGGAGGAAGCAGGCATGGGTAGTAGCTAAAGATACTGTCTCAGCAGGTTTTGGCAGCTAGACAGAGACCAACACAGCAGAAGCCGGGTGATGATTACTCTCCGCTGTCAGTTTGACTGGATTGATCAAACGTCCCGTCTGTAATACCCAGCATGGAGGAAGCTGAGGCAAAAGGATATTCTGAGATAGCCTGGGCTATGCAACAAACTCCACCAGGAAAAACAAAACATACTAAGAGATTCCTGGAGGCCTGGCGAATTTTCCTGACTATTTTTGCCCTTTTCCCACACTGTAATACAGATGATAATGCTGTCGACATGGCCCAGGGGTTAAGAACACTCACTGCCTGCTCTTCCAAAGGACCTGGGTTCAATTCCTAGCAACCATGATAGCTCATAACTCCAGTTCCAGGGAACTAAAGTTGCATGATATTTGACTACACTGTGAACCCCAAGATTGTGAACTGGAAAACCCCTGTTGTGGTGTGGCGCAGCCTAGCCTGGCACACACTTGAATCCAACAGCTAAGTATAAAGTCAGCCCTAGGTCAGGAGGTAGAGCACACAGCCAGCTGACAGGGAGCAAAGTAGGAAAACCCAGGAAAGAGAAGGCAGGGCTGTGAGTTGCAGGGTACGTAAGACAATGGGGAAGAGGAGAAGCAGCTTTTTCCTTCTGGGATGTCAGGACAGTATGAAGGCCAACGGGAGCTCTCTGCCTCTCAGAGCTAGCAGGTTTTTACCCTGGCATCTGCCTCCCGAGTCTTCACTGGTTAAAATCAAATGGTTGGGGTTTTTTTTTTTAATAACAAAGTAATGTCCTCTGACCTCTACAGGCACCAGGCATGCACATGGTGCACAGACATACATGCAGGCAAAGCGTCCACACACATGAAAATAAATATTAAAAAGGACATGGTGGCACAGACCTCTAATCCCAGCATTAAGGAGGCAGATCTCTGTGAGTTTGAAGCCAGCCTGGTCTACATAGTGAGTTCCAGGTCAGGCAGGGCTACATAGTGAGACTCTGTTTCAAAAAAATTATATGTACATACATACATACATATGTATGTAGGTCAGTCTGGGCCAGTAAGCTGGCATAGTGGGTAGAGTCGATCCATGCAAGTGTGACGGCCTGTGTGTGATCCCTGGACACCTCATGGTGGCAGGAAAGAACCGACTCCCAAGAGCTGTCTGTGTACTGTAACACAAAACAAAGCAAAATCCTAGCATGTCATCAACTGGCAGGATGGAGAATTCCCCAGAACTGGGCACAGGCACAGCTGTGAGGGAGGTTCTAGACTGGGTAGGCCGTGGGCAGTACTAGCCTATAGCTGGGATCCTGCACTGCATAACAAGGAAAGAGGGAGGGGGCACTGGGTGCCAGAATTTCTGCCTGGCTCCTCAGGCCCTGCCACCATCCTCTCTGCCTGAGGCCCTGAACCCTGGACTGTGAGCTACAACAAACGCTTCCTCCTCAAGCTTCTTCTGCTGGGCGGTTGGGCTCAGCAGCAAGAAAACAAGGCATGCAATATAAAGAACATTTAAACACCAACAAAAGAAACATGATCCAAGTTTGAACTGTGCCAAAGATGCAAATGGGAATGTTTCTCTAAAGCAGACATACAAAAAACAACAACAACAAAAACAGGGAGGAGGAGGAGGAAATCGCCCATTCTATCATACTGAATGCTTGTAATCCCAGCACTTGAAACGTGGAGACAGCAGGGCAGTGGTGGTGCACGCCTTTAATCCCAGCACTTGGGAGGCAGAGGCAGGCAGATTTCTGAGTTCATCCAGCCTGGTCTACAGAGTGAGTTCCAGGACAGCCAGGGCTACACAGAGAAACCCTGTCTCCAATAAACCAAAAAACCAAAACCAAAAAAAAAAAAAAAAAGAAAGAAAAAAGAAAAAGAAAAGAAAGAAAAGAGAGGGAGGCGTCGAGACCCTGAATCAGCAAGAGGCCCCCCGGGAGCCTCCTGTGAGGCTGGGAAGCTGAAGGCTGGAGTTTGTGCTGCTCAGGAGCGCTGCAGGCAGGATGAACCCCGCTCCCCGCAGAGGCCTGTGTTGGAGGGACCAAAGCTGGGAGGGCGGGGCCGTCGAAGCTCTGACATCACACAGTGTTGGTCGCTGCCCCCTTGAGCAGTCTGGAGACCCTGATGGACTTTGGGGTTCTTTTGAAGTGTGACTGTGGCGTGACTGCCAGCCTTCGGGACGTTGAATGAGACTGGTCCCGTGTTTGCGTGCTTCGTCCTAAATCAGTGCAAGTGTTTGGGAAGGATTAGCACGGGCAGTCCCGGGGGAGGGGGAGAGGTGTCACTGGGGTTTCCAGAGCCTCTCAGCATCCCAGTGCACTCTCTCTGCCTTCTACGCGGGCTCCCAGATGTCTGACCTCAGCTGTTCCTGCCGCAGTTTGTTCTGGTGCAACCGACTCTAACTCTCTGGAGCACCAGGCCTCGCTTGTGTAAGGTTACTTTATCACAACAGCAGGAAAGTAAGTAATACAACATCTTTCACTGTCTTGGTTCCATCTTTCCTTTTATAGATTTCTTTCCCCTTTACTTTGTGTTCTTTTGAGACTGAGTCTTACCAGGCAGACCACGCTGGCCCCCAACTCCAAGCTCCGCCTCCCTCTGCCTGGCTGGATGCTGCCGTGCTGGGCCTTCTTCATGTAACTCATATTTCATTATTTTATGTGTGATGGTATTTAGCTTGCATGCGTGTGCGTGGACCTCCTGTGTGTGGTGCCTGAGGATTCAGGAGACGGCCTAGGGCCCCCTGGAACTGGAGTTAGTTGTGGGTCACCATGTGGGTGCTGAGAACAGTCCCCAGGACCTCTGGAAGGAAAGCTGGTGAGTACTTAGCCACCGAGGCGTCTCTCCGGGGCCATGACTCTGACTTTCACTCTGTGATGCCCACTGTTGGGACTTACATTGATTTTAATTGGATACCTAAAGTTGTTTGTTTTTGAGACAGGGTTTCTCTGTGTAGTCCTGGCTGTCCTAGAACTTTCTCTGTAACTCAAGAGATGTCCCTGCCTCTGCTTCCTAAGTGCTGGGTATTTTAGTATCTACTTTCAGTTTTATTTATGAGTGTAAATGGCAAGTTCTGCTAAGTCTGTTGTAACTTCTAGAGGAATTACCAGAGTGTCTGTTGCCTTTCCCGTTTGTGGGAACTGCAGGCGCCATTACCACCAGCTCACCAACAACCTTCAGTTTCTGTTTCATGGCCTCTCTAGTTCCCTAATGGCTCCTGAGTGACTGTCCTTTCCTGTATTTGTTGGTTTTTTAGACAGAGTCTAAAACCAGCTATGCAGGGACTTCCTGGCCACACACTGCCAGGCCTCAGCGCTTCTCCTGAATCACAGAGGAAGACTCCACAACTGTGGTGGTGACAGGGACAGTGCTGATAAGGGTTCCCTGAGGAGCAGGACAGTAAAAGAGCAAACCATGGAGCTGAAGAGACGGCTCAGCGGTTAGAGCACCGGCTGCTCTTCCACAGGTCCTGATTTCAAATCCCAGCAGCCACATGGTGGCTCACAACCATCTGTAATGGGATCTGATGCCCTCTTCTGTGTGTCTGAAGACAGCGACGGTGTGCTCACATACATAAATATAATAAATAAAATCTTAAAAAAATAAAAGAGCAAACCTACATATATACAGAGAGGAAGTTTACTAGGATGCCTTACAGGCAAGGTCAAGCTAGTTAAACAATAGCTACCATGGAAGATCCAAGAATCCTGCAGTTGTCTCGGCTGGTCTCCGGTCCAGGCTGAAATCATCAAGAAGGAGGCTCTAATGTCAGTGAGGGAATGGCCCTGTTAGTGAGAGCGTCCTGTAACTAACGATCAGCAGCATCGTCCTCCCTGTCCTGTACACAGGCCGCCAGCAGAAGATGGCGCACAGGTGAAAGGTGGATCTTCCCATCCCAAACCACTTCTTTAAAAAGTCCCTCACAAGCCGGCAGTGGTGGCACACGCCTGTAATCCCAGCACTCTGGAAGGCAGAGGCAGGTGGATTTCTGAGTTCGAGGCCAGCCTGGTCTACAGAGTGAGTTTCAGGACAGCCAGGGCTACACAGAGAAACCCTGTCTCGAAAAAACCAAATCCAACAAACAAACAAACAAGCAAACAAACAAACAAACAAAAAGTCCCTCACAACTGTTTGGCTTTTAGTTAATTTCACATGTTGTCAAAGTTGACCACCAAAAATAACCATCACACATGGGGAGTCACAGTGGTGGGGGGAGTCGTGTAGGGGAGTCACAGTCACAGTGGTGGGGGGAGTCACGATGGGGGAAGAGGACGGGAAGCCTCAGCCGACGCCCACCCTGGGGGAGGGGGGACGGGCAATCCTCGGCAAGCAGGAACTGCAGGTAAGCACTTAGCCCATCAGCCAGAAAATGTTATTTTGGGGGGTGGTGGTGGTGCTGTACCCCGGAGGTAGAGCCTGTGTGGCATACAGGAGGTCTGGGTCCCATCCCCAACGCCCCAGGAACTAGGCCTGGTGCCTTGCTCATATCCGTGGCTGCAGCCCTTGGGATGCTAGGGCAGGATGTTCCGCCTTCCTTTGCTAGGATGGAGTTCAATGGCCTCAGCTACAAGAGACCCTGTTTCAGGACAGCTGTGGCGCATGCGTACAGTCCCAGTTATCTACGACAGAGAACATCTCTGCGCAGATGAGCGTGGAACGTGATGCTTGTGGACAGACATCAGACCAAGGACCACATAGATATGGGTTGTTTGCCCCTCTTTTCTTGGTTCTCTTAAAGGGGGGGGGCGGTGAGATGACTCAGGAGATAAAGCCACTTGCCACCAAGCCTGATGCCTCAAGTGGATCCCCAGACTGTCGCGGTGGGAGGACAGAGAGAAGCCCTGCGAACCATCCTGCCCGGCATATGAACCAAAACACAGCAAAAGAGAACAGGTTTCCTTCCCCAGGTCACGAGGTTTTTCTCAACTCTTCTTAGCCAATACATATTCACTGTGCGCAAATAATAGGAGTCAGGTCTTTCTCTTCTTTTAAAAAATGGTTTTAATTCTGCTTATTCCAAGAGGCAGCATCACTACTGTCTCTGCACGACAATGCAGGGTTTCTGAGTGGCTGCATGCACGCTCTGACCCCACAGTGGCTGCCAGGTGGCTCACAACCATCTGTAATGGGATCCGATGTACATGCAGACGGAACAATCAGAAAAATAAATAAACCTTTAAAAAAAATAAAACACGGGCAGACAAGCAAAAAACAAAAAATAAAACAAAACAAACATACAAAGAAAGAAAAAATCAGATGAAACACACACAAATTGTTAAAACACAAGATCAAAATATCATAGTATATAAACAGAAAACCAGTAAGGGAAAAATACCCCCCAAAAAATCAATATGAGACCAAAAAGAAAAAAATCTCTAAAAATACCATTGGACTCATTGTGTCGGCTATTTACTGCTAGGCGTGGGGCCTGCGCTGACTGTGGTTTGTGTATTCAGTGAGACTCTATTGGAGAAAACTAATTTTTCCTTTGTGATCAGTCAACACTTGGAGATGGCTTCTAGGTTAGTGTCTTAGGGTTTCCACTGTTGTGAAGAGACACCATGACCGAGGCCACTCTCATAAGGATGACATTTAATCGGGGCTGGCTTACAGGTTCAGAGGTTCAGTCCATTATCATCAAGGCAGGAGCATGGCAGCCTCCAGGCAGGCGTGGAGCAGGAGGAGCTGAGAGCTCTAAAACTTGTCCCAAAGGGAACCAGGAGAAAACTGGTGCCCTTGGGCAGCTAGGAGGAAGCTCTCTGACCAATGGGTGGGGCCTGATCTCCAAAGCCCACGCCCACAGCGACTCACTTCAGCAAGGCCTCAGCTCCAATAGTCCTGCTCCCCCTCCCCCCCCCAAGCATTTTCAAACCTCCCCGGGTAGGGATGGGTCCTAGACTGCTGCCACAGTCTCTGTGAGTTCACGTGTCCGTCCTGCTGTGTCCAGGACACCTTACTTCCTTGGCATCCTCCAACGCTCTGACCCTTACACTCTTTCTGCCTCTTTTCCACGTAGTTCTCTAGGCTCTAGCGGGGCAGTTATGGAGACATCCCTTTTAGGCCCGGGTGTTCCAAGGTTTCTCATTCTCTGCACACATGCAGTTGTGGATGGCTGTATCCGTTCCCATCTGCTGCAGAAGGAAGCTTCTCTCGATGGCTGAGTGGTCCGGGTATAGAAGGATGTCATCGCTCCATGCCTTTAGCAGGACGTCGTGCTTGGTTCTCCTTTAGGCCCGTGGCCTATCTGATCTCAAGTTCTTGGCCACTGAAGCAGTGACACACACGTGTTCCATCTTTTAGGGTGGGCTTACCTCTAATCATAAAGTAGTTGATTACTCTCACAGCGCTGCACCACGTCTGTCCCAGGGTATCGTGCAGGCGGGTCACCATTCAGAAGGAAGGCTTTAGAACTGAGTTGGCGTTCGCCCTCTCCAGTAGCGTGCCGAGTACCATCCACCATGAGGAACACCAGTCAACAGGGCGAAGGCTGTAGGGAGGCACCCGCATGATTTCTTCATTCTCGGTGAGATATGCGTGGTCTTCGAGGCCTCACCATCACTTTGAGGAGAGCAACTGGTTGCCTTGGCAACAGCCGAGGTTGTTTGGGAGCTCGCACGGGCTTCCTTCTGCCAACCACTCAATCAGATGGAACTGATTTTTGGCATTGGAGGCTTTACTTGGGGGCGAGACGTCTGGTTGGAGCTTTGTCTCCCCTTTTGGTGACTCCATTTAGATTTCTTTCATACATGTATATGTTTTAAGAGGCTTCTCCTTAAAACCTCCTTTAAGAGGTTTCCGTATGAACTGCAGTAGGTTTCCATACGAAGCCTCAAATGTTTGTTCCTTACTGTTGGCCCCTCCCTCTGCTCCGCCCTTACCAACTCCGCCCCGCCCCATCTCCATTTAATCCTCAGTTTTGGCGGCTCCTGCCTCATCTCTCCATAACCATGTTTTTTTATTTCCATTTCCCCTTCCTTGGTTATCCTCTCCTACCTACTCCTCCTGACCTCTCTGGTTAATCAGTTGTAGCACGTGTAAAAGCTAACACACACAACATACTTATCTTTCTTTGTCTGTTTTTTTTTTTTTTTTTCCCTCTCTGTAGCCCTGGCTGTCCTGGAACTCACTCTGTAGACCAGGCTGGCTTCGAACTCAGAAATCCACCTGCCCCTGCCTCCCAGAGTGCTGGGATTACAGGCGTGCGCCACCACCGCCCGGCTCCCCCTGTTTTTTTAAGACAGGGTTTGTCTGTGTCACCCCTGACTGTCCTGGAACTCACTCTGTAGACAAGGATGATCTCAAACTCACCTGGCTCTCTTGCCTGTATCTGGAGTGCTGGGATTAAAGGAGTTCTCCACCACACCCAGCTCTGTGTTCATTTTGTACCCTGCTACTACTTTGCTGCAAGTGTTTATCAGCTCAAGCTTCCTGGTGGGGTTTAGAGTCTTTTTTTTTTTTTTTTTTGGATTTGTTTTTTTCGAGACAGGGTTTCTCTGTATAGCCCTGGCTGTCCTGGAACTCATTCTGTAGACCAGGCTGGCCTCAGTAATCTGCCCGCCTCTGCCTCCCAGAGAGCTGGGATTACAGGTGTGCGCCACCACTGCCTGGCTCCTTTTGTGTATAAAATCACAGTATCTGCAAATAAAGATGCTTTGTCTTTTTCCTTTGCTTTTTGTGTCCACTTGGTCTCCTTCTGTTGTCTTATTGCTTCAAGGACTTCAAGGACTGCTGAGCACCGGTGGCACATGCTTTTAATTCCAGTACTTGGGAGAGAGAGGCAGGCAGATTTCCATGAGTTCAAGGCCAGCCTGATCTAGAGTTCCAGGACAGCCAGGCCTACAAAGAGAAACCCTGTCTAAAAAACAAAAAGACTATATTAAATAGAACTAAAATAAAATAGAACTAAAATTCAATTCGAATTAAAAAGACCTATATTAAATAGACAAGGAGAGTGGACACCCGGCTTCGTTCCCCATGGTGGGAATGCTCTGCGTTCTGTTCAGGCTGACGTTGGTTACTGTAAACCACCTTTATTATTTTGAGGTTTGCTCCTTATATCTCTAGTCTTTCCAGGATTTTGACCATGAAGGAATGTTGGATTTTGTCAGAGGCTTCTTCTGCACCTACTGAAATGATCATATAGGCTTTGTCTCCCAGTTTGTTTATATGGTAGATTAGATTTATCCATTTCCATACATTGAACTGTTGCTGAATCTCTAGGATGAAGTCTACTTGATCATGATGGATGATTTCTGAGGTTATCTTGGGATTTTTTGCAAGTATTTAATGAGCATCTTGCATGTGCGTTCATGAGAAGGGAAACCAGTCTGTAGCCCGTGATCTTTGTTGAGTCTTCAGATGGTTTAGGTCAGGAAAACTGGAGCTTCATAGAAAGATTTAGGCAATGTGCTCTTACCCCCGAGCCAAGCTGAGCTCATTGTCTTTTTAAAGACTTGTTTTTATTTTATGTGTGAGTGTGAGTGTTCTGCCTGAATGTGTGCACGTGTTGCACTTGTGCTGGGGCCTGAGAGTAGAAGAGGGCCTAGGATCTTCTGGGACAGAGGCTCCATCCTGTGGTGAGGCACCGTGCGGGTGCTGGGACTTGAACCCAGGTCCTTGGGGAAAGCAGCCAGTGCTTTTTTTTTTTTTTAAAACAGGGTTTCTCTGTGTAGCTCTGGCTGTCCTGGAACTCACTCTGTAGACCAGGTTGGCCTCGAACTCAGAAATCCGCCTGCCTCTGCCTCCAACAGCAGCCAGTGCTCTTAACCCTGGAGCCATCTCTCCAGTCTCAAGCAATTCTTAAAAAGAAAACATTAAATTTGGGGCTTTATTATAGTTCCAAACGACTGCTCCATTGGCAACGTGGTGGGAAAGCAGACAGGAGGCGTGGGCTAGATCAGTAGATGAGAGTTTTACATCCTGGTCTGTAGTCAGCCTACCGGAGATGGGGGTGGGGGTGGGGGAGGGGAGAGAGGGAGACTGGGCCTGGGGTAGGTTTGAAATCTCAAAGCCACCAGCAGCACAGTCCTCCAAGGCCACACCCAGTCCTTTCCAAACAGTTCACCAGCTGGAGAGCCAGTGTGCCAATGAACCTGTGGGCCGCGCCCATCCAAGCCGCGTTCTAGTTACATTTCCTATATTTAACTTTGGTGTAGTATATATCAAGAAATTAGCCATTTCTTTTAGATTTTCCAGTTTGGTGGAATATGGATTTTTAAAGTATGTTAAAGGTTGGCAGGCATCCGTGTGTGTTCTGAGGCCTGCACTCCAGACGCCGCCTTATATATTCAGATTTACCTCATTTCTGTTGCCGGGATGAAATACCTTGACCAAGAGAAACTTAGGGGACAAAGGACTGTTATAGCTCACAATCCAGGCTGTCGTTCCTCAGAGTGACAGGAACTTCTGACAGCTAATCACATCACACCCACAGTCAGTAGCAGAGCTCTGAGTACATACATGCTTACACATGTGCTCACACACACACACACACACACATGCTCACTCCCACTCTCCCACTCTCCCCTTACACAGTTCAGGACCCAAATCCAGAGAACTTCCCACAGTGGGCATGTCCTGGCACAATGGCTGTAGTCACCACAGTCTAACCTGCGCTAGGCAACCCCTGACTGAAACTCTCGCCTCAGCTGATTCCAGAGTGTGCTAAATTGACAACATTATCATATTGTTCTTTTATGACCCAGAATCACTTCACTAACGTTTGAGGTTTGGTGGTGCTTGTGTGTTTGTTTTTGTGAACTAGAGTTGAATCTAGGACCTTTCCCATGCTATATAAATTTATGCTCTGCCCCCAAGCTATATTCCCCTCAATTTTTTTCCCTTAAATTTATTGAGAACAGGGTTTTTCTATGTAGCCCTGGCTAACCTGAAACTAACTGCAGACCAGACTGGCCTCAAACCCAGAGAATCATCTGCCTCTCCTTCCTGTGCTGGGATTAAAGGCACAATTTCTTTTTATCACATTGTATTTTGTGTGTTCCATTTTTGTTTCTATTGCTATGATAAAATCCATCACCAAAAGCAACTTGGGAAAGAAACAGGCTATTTAGCTCACAAGTCTCAATCATAGGTGCTCACTGAGGGAGTCAGGGCAGGAACTGTGGAGCACAGCTGCTTTCAGACTACTTTTCTTACATAGCTCACACCCACCCCAGGGAAGTACCATCTACCGTGGGCTGGGCCTTCCAGCACCAATTAGCAAGGCAGAAATGCCCACAAGGCAATTCCTCAAGTGAGACTCACTGTGCCAGATTAGTTTGTGTCAAGTGGACAAGAACTAACTACAGGGTTTTGAATGTGTGTGTGTGTGTGCGCGCGCGCGCGCGTGCGTGCGCATGGAGGTCAGAGGACAATTGTGGGAGTCAATTCTGTCCTTCCACTATTGTTGTATTTGGGTATTTAACTAAGATCATTAGGTTTAGCAGCAAGAGCCTCTATTTTCTGAGCCATTCGAAGCCCAAATAGATTCCTTGATTTTTCCTGGCCTGGAACTATACAGTTCCATACCAGTTCAAGAGGATGGCCTTGAACTCCTTCCCAGTAGAACTGATGCTTGAGTCAGCACAGATGCACTTGGGCCTGTCTCAAAGGTTTGAGACACTATATGCAGGGCGAGGCCGTATTCTACTCACTAACCAACATCCCACCAACATCCTTATAAGGGATGGCGTAAGGTGCAAAGGAAAAGCAGTCTGGGGAGCCACGCTCACTAAGCTAGCATCGCCAGAACCCCAGTACTGGAATCTAGCACCTAGCATTTCTTAAAGCTTCACTTTAAGCTGCACACTTCACACAAATTGAGATCAGGATCCAACACAGCCGCCCGTCTTCGGCGGGCTCCGCCTACACTGGACTGACCAATGGGCGACACGCACCTTGAATTGGGGAAGAAAGACAGCAGGCGGGGCCATGGAAGGACCTGCAAACCTTCCCGTTTAGTCATCTTAAGTCTTGCCTGTAAAGAAGGGCCTCATCATTTTTAGGTCTGTCATTTCCCCACCAAATGCAGTGGTTGATTGCAGACTCGGGAAAGTTCTACGAAATTCGCAGTAACACAAATTAGTATGCTTTTCAGCAGATTAGGCAATTACCCGGGCAGCTCCTCTCCCTGGGGCCCTTCACTCAGCATTCCGCGGCTTTGGGGTCGAACGGAAGCTGAAGCCAATGAGCTTTGCCGAAAAGCGAGGTGGGCAGGACAAATTCTTAAAGGATCCACGCCCCGGGAGTAGAGGGTGACCCGACGATGGCGGCCAGCGCGGCCGTAGCACTGGCCCTGTGGCTACTCCTGCCAGCAGTAGGAGTGGGAGAGGCGGGGCCGCCGCCCATCCAGGACGGCGAGTTCACATTTCTGCTTCCCGCTGGGAGGCAGCAGTGTTTCTATCAGTCCGCACCGGCCAATGCTAGTCTTGAGATCGAGTACCAGGTGAGGGAGAGGGTCCCGGGCTCCGAATAGAGCTGGCCTGGGGGCGTGGCCAGCAGGCGGGAGGGGTGTGGCCAGAACGCCTATAGTCTTGCACAGAAGGGGCGTGCTTGGGTTGGATCTAGGGAAGGTCCTTGCGGCTACTGGGTAGGCTCCGACTAGGTTAGCGGTCCGGTAAACGCCCACCTTGGACTGCAAGGGGGTGGCAGGGTGATTGATGAAAGACCTCAGGAGGAAGCGTCTTAGGGACCGAGAAGGGACCTTGTAGGTGTGGATGTTGGTCTTCAGATACGTCCTTGGAGGAATCCAAAGAGTTTGCTGGTTAAAAAAACTGCTTGCTGCCAAACTACGATGGCCCGAGTTTCCTAACTCTATGTAGAAGTGCAGAACCGACTCCTACAAGTTGTGTCCTCTCATCTCCACAGGCTCCAAGCAAAATACATGGGATTTTGTGGTTGTTTTTTGTTTTCTTCTTAAAGATAGGTTCATGGTGGTCTTGCCCGGGTCTTTCCCAGTTGGTTTAACCCAGGCTTTCTGTGGCAGATAGACTTGGCTCAAAGCTGCCCGTTTCCCAATTCTTACCTGCTTTTCAGGTGATCGGAGGTGCTGGGCTGGACGTGGACTTCACCTTGGAGAGCCCTCAGGGTGTGCTGTTGGTCAGTGAGTCTCGAAAGGCTGATGGAGTGCACACGTGAGTGAAGCCCTGCCCTGCCTTGGGTCAATTACAGCCCTGCGGCTCCCCAGTGGCCTCAGGTTACCATCCTGCCGCTTCCACAGACCAGCTGGCTGGTCACTCCAGGGTCACGTCTATGTCTCATCTGTCTGCCCAGGGTCGAGCCTACCGAGGCCGGAGACTACAGACTGTGCTTTGACAACTCCTTCAGCACCATCTCAGAGAAGCTTGTGTTCTTTGAGATCATCTTTGACAGCTTCCAAGATGAGGAGGAGGTAGAAGGCTGGGCCGAGGCTGTGGAGCCAGAAGAGATGCTTGATGTCAAAATGGAAGACATCAAGGTGAGTTGGGTGTGATGGTGCATGCTTATAATCCCAGTTCTGAGGAGGCTGAGGCAGGATCCCACTGAGTTCAGGATCAGCCTTATTTACTTAGCAAGAGCCCTCTCACAAAATGGGCAGAGAACTTACCTAGACAGTCCCACTCCGAGCTCCCACAGCCAGCACTGCACTGGGCTGCTCACAGTTCAAGGTCAGCCTTGCCTTGCACAGAAAGACTAGCTTTTTTCTGAAGTGGCTTGATAGGCAAAGCTAACTGGCACCAAGCTAGACTACCTGGGACTCACATGGTGGAAGGAGAGAACTTATTCTTGCAAGATGTCCTCTGACCTCCACATTTAACCCGTGGCATATGTACACTAATCCCCCTTAAAAAGAAAAAAACAAAACACCAAGGAGGAAAACCCCCTCAGTTTCTAGAGGAAGATGTGAGGCAGATTTGCGGTAGGAGTGGGGATTCGACCTTCAGCAGCCTGACCGCGTCTTCTCTGTGCCCTGGCAGGAATCCATAGAGACCATGAGGACGCGGCTCGAACGGAGCATCCAGATGCTCACTCTGCTCCGAGCCTTTGAGGCTCGTGATCGCAATCTTCAAGAAGACAACCTCGAGCGGGTCAACTTCTGGTCAGCTGCCAACGTGGCTGTTCTGCTGCTGGTGGCCGTCCTGCAGGTCTGCACACTGAAGCGCTTCTTTCAGGACAAGCGCCCCGTACCCACGTAGCCCCCGCCACAGAGGATGAAGGAAACAGCCGAGGGCGGCGGGTGTGTGACTTGTTGGACACCTCCCAGACTCAGCGGACACTGCAGCTGTCCTTAGCAGTGGCCCCGTGTCTCCCTTCCTTGGTGACCAGGGAGTGCCAGTGGCTCGCAGACCCCTTGGAAGGGGGAGGGCTCAGCAGAAGGGCCTGTTTCTTGGAAGGTGCAAGTGTTGGGCACTGCAGTGTGGGGACACATTGCCCTTGGATGCCCTGGTTTTCTCCTGAAATCGTGCCTTAGCTTCAGTCTTCCAGCCAGCAGGATGGGGTCAAGCTATGGAGATGCTCCTGCCCTCCAACTAGACACCCCGAACTCCAGGGTCTCACTGTACTCCTGGGGGTAAGCCTACTCTACTGGGGTCTGGGAAGGAGACACATCTGCAGAGTTCTTGCCAGGACAGTCACTTTTATTTGAAAGGAAGGAGTCCTGGCCCTTGGCCCAGAAAGGAGCCAGCCAGTTGACGACTTGGACAGAGAACTCTGGAGAGGACCCCTTCCTTCTCTCTGGGTGCAGGGCCTCAGATGAGGCTGAGGGGCGGCTCTGCCAGCGCTGCACTGTGAACCTTATGGAGCAAAGGGCATTTGTCCTGGCACTGGAGTCAATAAATTATGGTCAGAAAAGTTAATGTGCCTGGTGACTGGGACTCAGGGATGTCAGCGTGGGACAGACCTAGCCTCAGGCCAGGGGCAGCCAGGCAGGGGTGGGCACTCCCACGAAGCTCAGAAGAAAGGTCGGGCAGGAGCCAGTGGAGGTGGTCGCCTGGCACGAAAGAAAAAGATCGTAAAGCAAAGTTGAATCGTGTCCCCTACAGAGCTAGTTGGGGACTTGGAAGTGGGTGTGGTCACAGCATCACTTAGAGTAGTGGATAGAATTCCTGTTTCCCATGAGACTGTGTAAGGCCCGGTGGTGATGGGGAGGAGAGGGGTTCAGAATAGATGACACAAGACTCATGCGTGTAAATAAGTGAGTGTGGCAGCCCCGTGAGGGGTGCGTGATCTCCTGAGCTGGGACACACACAGAAGGCCCACACACATAGCCACCGGAAGGGCTTCCCTTTATTTTAGTTTATTAATAGGATATATAGAGGCAGGCACTTAACAGTGGTCAATCCAAGCAGTGGGAGCAGAATCTGCAGAGGCACCCAGGGCCCACCCTGTGGGGACATGTAGTTGGGAGCCAAGAGGCCTCTGATGTCTCCCCAGTTCATACAACACACACCACGACTGGGGCTGAGGAGAGTGAGGCAGGCCAGAGCTGAGGCACTCCAGGCCTGAGGAAGGCACAACGGCACCTCTGGGTGTGGAGACTGGGCTGGGCTCAGGTTGTGTGGTTAATATGGCCAAAGAAGCTATATATACAACTTGAGCCAGGTGGGTGGTCAGCACTGGACCTACTGGCCCTGGCTCGCTCCTGAGGAGTCCTTAGGGAAGGTGGACAGCTCCTGTACCCCAGAAAGAACAAAGGCTTACAGTCTGGAGGAGCCTCCGTAGAGTGCCCCCTACACTAGCCTGGATGTTGCTTTCCAGATGGTCCCAAGGATGCAGTTCCTGTTCTAACCAGAGATCCTCCTCCTCATCCCAAAGTGCAATGCCCCGATGTGCTGTGGAGTGGGACTCCTTCCCAGCCTCCCCCTCACTGTCATGTCCACTAGGGCCAGGGAGGAAAGGGCGGGGCTTGCCCACAGGAGCCTGCTCCCAGCACGGGGAGCAGAGCAGGGCCCAGACCACCAGAGCTCTCCTGCACTGTGGGTGCACGAGGACCCCCCAGAACATTGCCCCCTGCAGCCTAGTCGAGCAGGGACGGCTCGGCTGGGCGGATAATGGTGGGCCGGCTGGGTGCGGCAGGCGCTCTTCTGCTGCAAAGAAAGTAAAGACACGGGAGGTGGAGGGTAGTGAGGGCAGAAGCAGGGTGACGATGGGGACCCAGTCCTTCCAGCCCACCCGAGGCGCTCCCAGAGTGGGGGTACAGGGGACTATGTCAAATCCAGATACTTTCCTAGCATCCCCCATGTCACTAGCTTGCTTGGGTTTTCTAGGCAAGTTCTCTGTCTTGGGAAGAGCTAGGCCCCTCCTTCCACAGTGAGGGTCCTGGAGACTGAAATCAGGTCATCAGGCTTGGTAGCAAGTGCTTATAACATCTTGCCTGCTTCTCTGATCTCAGAAATGGAGACCAGAACCTGGCTCAGCAGGCATTGTTGACTTCGGCAGGGTCAACAGTGGTATGGTACCCAGGGTTAGTCAGATAGGCTTTGAAGACAGGCCAGGAACCCTGGCATCAGCCAATCCACTGCTCTGTGGACTGGCTAAGCAGGGTTGACCCCTTTGGGGCGCAGGTTCTCGGGACACAAGCAGGAATGCCTGTGCTGTTTTATGTTCAGTCGGGGCTACACTGGAAGTCATCAGAAGGGGTAGAGGTTAAAGTCACCGGTGACAAAGGGACCCCAGGATGCATGTTGCAGGCCTTACCTGGGCACTCCTGGAGGGATACCGGGGGGAATCCGTGCTGGCCGAGATGGTATCTGGGGTGGCGCCGAGAAGGGGTCGTTGTTGGCAAACACACTCTGTGGTCCAGGCCGGGATGGGATGGGGGGTGCTGAGAAGGAAGGTGTAGCCCCCACAGGCACAGGAATCAGGGGAGGCCCCGGGGTGGGACCCCGCACTGCAGGTGGCCGGCCTGGCGGGTGCACGCTGGACACGGGTCGGCGCTGGGGAGTGGGGCTGTGGAAGAGGGAAAGGCTGATCTGGAGGAAGGCTGCTGTGAGCACCCACAGGTGACCGAGGTGGGGCAGAGGCACAGCAGTCCATGCTGCTGTGGCTCCAGAGGGGCAGGCTACAGACTGCACTTGGCCATCTGATGCACCTCCAGCCCAGCCCTTCCAGAGCTCAGCCCCAGCCCGGATGTGCAACCTCTGCGTCTGCCTCTGCAGATCTACAATCTGCCTGCCCCGTTCCCCACTGGACCTGGGGACCTGAATCTTGCCAGATCTGGGCTATTCCTCTTCCTGAGGGCTCCACAGGGTCCTGTAGCCTCAGTGGGTCCCCTGTACGGACATTTCCTTGACTGCCACTCTGTCACTTGGACTGTGGCTGCCTTAGTGTCTTTGGCCCATCTTTCCCATCTTGAGGCCAGTGGAGTCCTGGGTTCTATGGCCTTCCGAAACTTGTCCTATCCCTTCTCTCTGTCCTAGGAGGTATAGGACATATGTTGTTTTTCACTTGGACTTAACCCATGGAGAAATCACCAGAAGATCCAAGAGTTGGTGGGGAACTGGGGTGCTTCTCTCCTTCAGAGATCTAACTCAGGTTGGCCCTTGGGAGCCATGGCTCCCCTGTGGCTTTAAGCACCACAGGTGCTCAGGCCTGCGTGCTGTGCCTTTCCAAACTTCAGCTGTGACCTATTTCCACATGGGCCAAAGGGACTAGGAAGGGCGGAGGTAGAGCTTGTGCATGCGCATGCGGGGCAGGCCGCCCTCCAGACCTGTGGCCGCTGCTGTTCTGAAGCCAGGTGTCATCGACAGGTGGGGGCACAGGTGTGGACACCGTGCTGGTGCTGATGTCCCCGATGATGTTGAGTGCTTCCTTGAGTGCGTGGTACATGCGCAGCATGTCGTCCCGCCGCTGGGCCTGCTCAGCTGACTCTTCCATGAGGCTGCTCTGATCTGCTGATGAGTACAGGTAGGCCAGCAGCTCGTGGTGGATGAAGGCCTTTGTCTGAGGGCAGTGGTGGGAAAGGTCAGACCCCCACACTAGCCAATAACTCAGAAGAAGCCTACTGAGATTGGAAAAGCATCCACACAGACTGAGTGAGAGTCAAGTTTAGCAGCAGAGCGTCTGCCTAAAGTCCATCCCTCAGTCAGAAGCAGGGACACAGCTCATCTGTAAAACCCTGCCTAGAATCTCCCAGTGAAGGAGCAGAGGGGCTCAGTTGTCTAGTGCTTGCGTAACATCCACCATGCCTTGGGGTCAGTCTCCAACACCACAAAAACCAACCAACACAGCAACCCACCAACCAATCTACACACCAACCAACCAACCCACCAACCAACCTACACACCAACCAACCAACACACCAACCAACCAACCCACCAACCAACACACCAACCAACCAACACACCAACCAACCAACCAACCAACCCACCAACCAACACACCAACCAACCAACACACTAACCAACCAACACACCAACCAATCAACCAACCTACTAACCAACCAACACACCAACCAACCAACCAACCAACCCACCAACCAACACACACCAACCAACCAACACACTAACCAACCAACACACCAACCAATCAACCAACCCACCAACCAACCAACACACTAACCAACCAACACACCAACCAACACACTAACCAACCAACACACCAACCAACCAACACACCAACCAACACAGCAACTAACCAACCAACCAAACACACCAAAACAAAACAGCAACACACCAAAACAAAAAGGTACTAAAAGAACCAACTTGTTCTAACTTTGCACAGCATTTTAAAATTAGGTTTGCTTTTAAGTTAACAGTATGTATTGATTGTGTATGTGTGTGTGTGTGTGTGTGCGTGTGCATATGTATGTGTGTGTGTGTTGGGGATTACGGGGCAAGTACCTTTACCTTCAGAACCCCTCATCTGCCCAGTTCTTTGCTGAAACAAGGTCTCACATAGTGCAAGCTCCCCTAAATTGGCTGTGTGGACTTCTGATCCCCCTGGCTCCACCTTCTGGTGCTGGGCTGACTGGCATGCTGCAGAATACCTGGAGCTGAATCCCAGCCCACCGAGCCTTGGCTAGGACTGTTGGTGACTTGGGACCTGCCACTCACGTTGTTGATCATGAGGTGCATAATGGTCTTTGGCATGAGATCACGGATGGACTTGTTGATGATGGCCACGTAGGAGTCCACGAGGTTGCGGATGGTCTCTACCTGCCGCTCCAGCTGTGGGTCCATGGAGAAGGTGTTCTCTTGTGCTCCGTCCTCATTCTCTGCCTGCAGGGGACACAGAGGGCGAGGGGTCACTGTGGCTCAACAGTTCTGTAGTGAGTTCTTGAGAACTATGTGAGTGTGTTCCAGATGGCAATGTTAGACCTTGTAGTCTGTGCTGGGCTAACACTGGTTAGCGCCCCAGGGGAAGAGAACACAGCATCCTTTTGGGTGGCCAGGATCTGTAGTGACTTTACCCCAAGGACAGGAGGAAAAAAGAAAACAAGGCAGTTGAATCCTAAGTCCACTTGCCCTCCAGGCCATGGACCCCCTGAAGAACTTTCTGGACCCTAATGACAAACCACACCTACTTTGCTTTGCTTGCCTCCGTGGGTACCAGCTTTGTGTCCTTTGAGATCTTAGGGTGCTGCTATGGTTTGAATATGAGATGTCCTAAGGCTCAGGAGTTGGTCCCGTGAGTCTCAGCTGAGGGTACTGTACTGTTAAGATTTATCTTTATGTATACACTGGTGTGATATGTGTATATACAGTGTGTGCAGGTGTCCGGAGGTGAAGTAGGCCACTAGGTGAGCATCCCCAGGAATACCTTCCCTCCCCTCCTGTTTCTTGCCTCTGCGCCTCAGTACCACTGCCTGAGAGGCAGCCTAAACACATGGGCTGGGCAGCTACGGACTGAGCCCTCTAAAACTGGGAGCCAAATTGAATGTAGTGTCTCCCAACATGGTCAGTGAGTCTTATTTATGTTTACTCTGTTATGTCTGTCTGTCTGTAGATCTGAGTTTAAGCCAGCCTAGTAGTCTACATACTAAATTATGGGCCAGCCAGAGCCACATGGAGAGACAGACTAAAAACAAAGCACAATACCTTTATGATTTGTACATGTGTTCAATTGTGTGCCGTGATGTACGAATGGAGGTCCGAAAAGAACTCATGGGAATCACTTCTTGTCCCACCACATGGGTCTTAGGGACCAAACTCACGTCACCAGGCTTGGTAGCAAGCACCTCTAGCCCCTTAACCATCTTGCTGGCCAGATTTTAGAGACAGGGCCTCTCACTGAATCTGGAGCTCGTAGGCTTTTCTAGGCTGCCTGGTAAGTGGGCTTTGGGGACCCACACTCCCTTTTTCACCCCAAGTGTGTCCACTCTGCAAGACTCTGCAAGAGTTATAGGCACATATACTGTCTATGTTTGGCACTTTTGGTTTTTCGAGACAGGGTTTCTCTGTGTAGCCCTGGCTGTCCTGGAACTCACTCTGTAGACCAGGCTGCCCTCCCAGGGCTGGGATTAAAGGCGTGTGACACTACTGCCTGGTTTTTTTTTTCTTCAATTTTTTTTTTCCTGTGTCTGCCTTTTTATTAGGGTTCTTTTAGATTTACTCTAAGAAGGCCTCTCACTAGGACCTGGGGGGGAGGGTGTCCTCTGCCATGCTGTGGCTGGCTAGCTCCTGAGCTCTAGTGTGAACCACCACACACAGCTGCTGATTGAGTTGTAGGGTTCAAATTCAGGCCCTCACTCTTGTGTGGCAAGCATCTTTTCACCTAAGCTTTCTCCGTAGACTGGCAGTTTTTACCACAGCAAAGAAAAGCTGACTTGACACGTGTGGCTAGAAACCACCGGTCCTTTCCTCCATGCAGGGTTAGCTTAGTCTCTGGTATGGTCATCTAAGCGGGAAGATGGCCCCTCACCTGGTCCTTTTCTGGGTAGACCCCAGCCCGCAGGAACGAAGCCTTCCAGCTGTCCACATCTTCCTGGGAGTCACAAGCCAGTTCGATCTGTCGTAGGTCCTTGTAGACATTCCTGGAGTGAGTGGTAGAGGGACTTGACTGGCCACTAAGATCATGGGCTCTGGGGGTTCTCTGCCTGATCTGGTACAAAGGTGGTTCTAGTGCCTTCCCCAGTTTGTTAAAGGGTTTCTGGGTATGTCTGCCAGGTATATCACAGCACCAAGTACCATATACACATACACATTACCATCAGATCAAGAGCATCTGGCATCCAAGTGCTGGTAGCTTAGGGTCTTGCTACACATTCAAAGCCAGCCTCAAACTTAGAACCTGCTGCCTCACTCCCCCCCCCCCCCCTCATGTGTGTGCTGATCAGAGAGAGGTGCGTGCCTTCAGGCCTGACTTTCCTGCCTGGTCTCTTGAGTTCAGGCACTTCCTCTCTGTGACATTTGGCTTTAGTTATCAACATGACACAACCTGGGAGGAGTGTCTCCACACAGGTACTGTCTGCAATGGGTCTGCCTGTGGGCATATCTGTGGACGACTGTCTCAAGTTAATAACTGATATGGAGACAACCCAGTGCAGGTGGCACTGTGCACTCCCTCGGCAGAGGGACAAACACCCAAGCACCAGCAAGCTCGAGCTAATTAAAGGCTCCTGCTGCCGCCACATGCTGCTTTGTTTTTTGTTTTATTAGGTCTCCCTTGCTGTCTCAGAATTTGCTATGTAAACTAGGCTGGCCTCTAACCCACAGAGACCCATCTGCCTGCTCAGATCCAAGTTGTAACCACCACGCCAGGCCTCCCAACAGCTTGCTGTCCCTCTTTCCCATTACAGATTTTTTTGAAAAGGGGTTTCTCTGTGTAGCCCTGCTGTCCTGAGATTCTCTCTGTAGACCAGGCTGTACTCAAACTTGAGATCCACCTACCTTTGAGTACTGGGATTAAAGGTATGAGCCACCGTGCCAACTCCCCTTGTTCTGCAGAGATGGCTACCCACCAGCCCAATGTTAGGCATAGCTCATGATACCCAGCTCTGGCTTTGGATCGCCCGCTGAGGTGTGGAGACAATCAGGGGAGACACTGAGGTGTTTGCAAGGAAGAGCACAGCAGTGATGTCTACCAGGATTTCCTAATGGCAGCAGAAACATACTCGGCCTACACTGTCTGGCGGTGCAGTGAGGATGTGCACGTGTGCATGTGTGTGGGTAGGAGGTCGGCCTCATCTGTGCACCTTCCACTGTGACACAGCGTCTGTCTCACAGACTTGCCTAGACTGGCTAGCGGGCTAGCCAGCACCAAGGACCCTGCTGTCTGCCTCCCCAGCACTGTGCCAGGGTTTCTCTTGTACTTGTGTGTGTGGGGAGGGTAGTGTATATGAGGGTTGTGTGTGTATGTGTGAGGGTTATATGACAGTTGTATGTGAGGGGTGTGTGTGTGAGGATTGTATGAGGATTGTGTGTGTGAGCTGTGTGTGTATGGGTTGTGTGTGTGGTTGTGTGTATGTGTAAGGGTTATATGAGGGTTGTATGTGTGAGGGCTGTGTGTGTGTTGTGTGTGTGAGGTTTCCCTGAGGATCTCACCCTTATTTCCTCCATCCCAGTCTCCTGCGTCCATGTTGCCCCACCGTACACCACACAGACACAGCCCTGGGGCAGTTTTCAAGTGTACTGCCTTTGTAGAAGGTGAGACCCTGGCGAAGGGACTGCCTGGCTCTCCCGTGGCCCCACAGGCTCCTCACCTCTGCTCTGTGTTGAAGATGGCAAACACATGCTTGTTGGACATGAAGCCCTTCTCCACATCCCGGATTTTGAGGTTGTCCAACGGCAGCATGTACTTCTTTTCTTTCTCCTGAGGAGAGAGGGCAGAAGTCTCACTGGGCTGCCAGGGCAGAGCCAGCAACAACCTGACAGCCACTGCCAGCACCTGGCACTTGGTGTGCTGAGGGCCCTGTCACCCCACGTTTACTCGAATGTTCCCTTAACTTCTCTCTTATCCCAGGGCCCTTGTGTGGACAGCCTCTCCTGGCCTTCCTAAGGTCTTGTTCCAGAGGTGCCTCAGGGCCGACCCCACCCCACCTACCACAGATCCTATGACTAATGGTCTATATGACTGCCTACCATGCCTCGTCGGTCCTTTGTTTTTATCCAGAAGGCACGTGCAGTGGCTGCTCCCACTGCTCAGTCCCAGCTTCAGGCCTCCCGGGTGGCCTCCCCATTACCTGAGTCATGGCGGCAATTGCACTCACAGGGGACTTCAGATGCCAGAACTGGGCCTCAATGTCCCAGGAGTGTCTGTGGCTCTGAGTCACCAGTTCCCTTCACTCCATGCATGCCTGACAAGCACTCTAGCAACCTGAGGAGCCAGGCCTCTTCATAGGTGGCACCCCTCTCCCTTCTGACTTTGAGACAGGCCTCTCCTGAAGTCGAACTCCTCCTGCCTCCTGAGGAGTCATGACAGGCCTTTGACACTGTTCCTTTTATGTAACCTAAGCATGGTTGTCGATGAAAACAGCTGTCTGGGGACTTTTTGCACCACATAGACTTTTCTTTTTTTCCCAGAACAGTCTCCTATAGCCCAGGCTAGCATTCAACTCCCTATACAGCTGAAGATGACTTTGAATTCCTGGTGCTCCTGCATCTGCCTTACAAGTGCTGTAATGAGTTAGAGCTTGAACCACCAATCCAGTTCATGAAGGACTAGGAAAAGCTCGAACAACTGAGCGCAGTCTGAGACCGTCACCTGGACACGTCCTCCAGGTGTGGTGTGTGCAACACGTTGGGGAGAAGGAAGAGGCCTTCATGGGGAAGAAGACAGCTATTTTTGTGAGACAAGCTGTCCCTAGACCTGGCGGCCAGTGAGCCCGGCATCCCCCCGCCTCACACTCCAGTGCTGAGGCTACGGGCACCCACAGCACCCATGGGTGCGCAGGCCGGTGCAGTGCTCCTCCCCACAGAGCAATCTCCCCTGGCCTGGATCTTCCACGACTCTTTCTTATGTTTCTGGCCATGGCACTAACAGAAAGCCCCATAATGCAGCTTTTTGGATTTTTTTGTTTGTTTGTTTGTTTTTTGTTTTTTTGTTTTGTTTTTTTTTTGAGACGGTTTCTCTGTGTAGCCCTGGCTGTCCTGGAACTCACTTGTAGACCAGGCTGGCCTCGAACTCAGAAATCCGCCTACCTCTGCCTCCCAGGGTGCTGGGATTACAGGCGTGCGCCACCACTGCCCAGCTAGAATGCAGCTTTTTGAATTCCACTTCTGAATCCAGCAGTAGCTGCAGTTCTGACCGGGACCAGTCTGAACTGTGAGAGTAGCTGCTGTGATAAACCCGTGGCTCTGCCTCTCTAGGCTGCCTCAGAACAAGCTGCTTCTCCCCTCGGAGCCCCTGAGCCCCACCTGTCTGAGGCACGCTGAGTCACTCTTGGAGACAGCGGCACAGTTGTGGCCCCAGGTTTCCAGCTGATTGCTGGACTGACTACAGCCTCTCCGGGTCTGACTGCCTGAATGGATCACAGGCGGAGAGGCCGTGACCAGGGCGGGTGGGACACACTGCATGGAGAGCCCCAGACTGGACAGGCGCCTGAAGTCGGCCTTGTTGTAAGAAACAAAGCTGGGAGGTTGGGGGTCGCTGAAGGAGCTTCTGTTTCCAGAGGGGGTAAGAATCCAGAAGCAACTCTGTGGCCCCCACCCTATGGTGTCGTGAGACAGAAAGCTTCCTGCCAGAAGGCCAGGGCCAAGTAACTGAGTCACAGACATCTACGCCTGCCACATCTGGAACTGTTTATATGTGATTCTGCCAGGACTGGGTGATTGGGTGGCTGCCATCTCTCTCTCTCTCTCTCTCTCTCTCTCTCTCTCTCTCTCTCTCTCTCTCTCTCTCTCTCACACACACACACACACACACACACACACTTGCTTGCAGAGTACATGACTGCACAAGGACCGCCTTCTGCGGCACAGGCCATCGACCCAAGCCCTCCCCTGCAGCCTGCATTCGGATTTCCTGAAAAGCCCAACTTTCCCCAGATGTGAGCAAGTGCCACGTCAGACGAGTGTGGGGAGCTTGGATGAATGGAGGATCTGGGGAGGAACAGAGACTCCCTGGCCTGCACGGTGGCAACACTGAGGGACTGGACAGCCATCTCCGCCATCCCAGTGTTCAGACTACCTGTTCAGGAGGCTGCGACATGTACAGTAGTCTGCACACTGGTTAGGCTGGGCTTGGGCCAGCAGCAACAGAGGGAATAGACCATCTAAGGTGAGTGCCACCTCTGTTTCCACTGGGGTGGAAATAACTGTGGAAGATTCTAGAAGGAGAAGGGTGGAAAAAGTGGACCCAGGACCGAGAGCGCCTTGGGTGGGGAGGGATGTCCTCAGGAGAACTGGGCCTTTGTCCTTGTTTCTGACGGGCACTATTCCCTTCTTGTTTATATAAAGAAAATAAAGAAAAGGCACCTTCTGGTCTTTATCGAAAGCTGTCTACAAGAGTGGTCTGGTTCTCAGGGGAGGCAGCTACCTGTGATGCGTATGTCCCCTGCCAGGACCCTTAAAGGTGCCAGGGTCCCCACAGCCCCTAGATCTCAGCGTGCTTTATCTTCGGCACACAGAGGCCTCCTTTCATGCCTCCTGGTGGTGTGGCCCTGCTACAGGCCTGGCTTAGGGCGAGGCCCAAGTGCCTGCTTTCTGTCTCCAGATGAGGGGAAATGGAATGGTCATTCCCAGCACAAAGGAAAGAGGCTCTGACACTTGTCACCTAGGCCCAGAGCTGTGCCCCTCTATCACGGGACCCTGGATCCCCTAGTGCGCATACACACACACACACATACACACACACACACACACACACACACACACCCAGCTCTCAGGTTACCTTTCTTACAGAGTACTGGAGCTGGAACCCAGAAACTCAACATTGGGGTGCAATGCCAGAATATTTGTTATGTTAGAAAATATGGCCAGGTCATATTCTGGGTTCTCCAGGGGCCATGGGTAGCCTAGGTCCCCAGATATCCTTTAGAAAGGAATCACCAAGCTCACAGATCACACTCCCTTGGGTCTAATCCCCAGAACCCACATGGTGGGAAGAAGCAACTCCCACAAGTTATCGCCAGACCTCCTTCAGGGGAGAAGAGGGTAAAGGTCAACCCTTCCACATAGCCACACAAAGGAGCAACCGTGTGGTGCCTATGGCACAATGGCCACTGTGAAGTGCGTAAGGCAGGGGAGGCAGCCAAGTCTGTTCCCACAACTACTTCCAATCTGGACTCAATGACTGCAGCTTTAGGGGCTTCCAGATACCCCAGAAATGAGTTTGGAAGAACACTGATGGAGTCCCTCAGGTTCTAGAATCATCTAAAGTGAGCATGTGTCCTCATGTGGAAAAGGGAAACCACGCTTCATCTCCACTCTCTAAATACACACACCTGTCCTGGGCAAGGGAGTGGCCTAAACTCAGGACAGAGGTGTCTTTTAAGTCAGCTGGTACATGTTCATACACAGCCACCACAAACTGTCTCCCACACAAAGACCCTTCTGTATTCTGTGACATGAGGCTAGCCACCTTTCAAGGCCTCAGTGTCCCCACCTAGCCATGACACTGCGAATCCCCAGGTGGGCTTGAGAACTTACTGAAGGAGATGAGGGCTTATCAGACAGCTAAATGGTAAGAAGCAGGCCCGCCTGCCACCTGAGCTCGAGCCCTAGGCCGGAGTGGACAGAGAGAACAGACTCCTCCCCGTGGAGCCACGTGGGACATCGTGAGCCCTCAGGAGCAGCCTTGCTTTCTTTCATCTTTTTTTCTGAGACAGGGTTTCTCTGCATAGCCCTGGCTACCCTGGAATTCCTTGTAGACCAGGCTGGCTTTGATCCTCTGTCTTTGCCTTCCGAGTGCTGGGTTGAAAGGCTCGCACCACCATGCCCGGCAAGGCTTGTAAGCTTTCTGAAGCTCCACCCACCTCCTCAGTTTTGCAGCTGACCCCAGTCCTACTGATTCCACTTCGCTTGCAGTGTGGGTCACCTTCACCTTTATTCCCTAAAACCTCAGAGCAATGACCAGAGAAGCTCGGGGCTCAGTGGGTAGTGTGCTTCCTTTGCATGTTCAAAGCCCTGGGTTCTGTCCTTACCTCATAAACCCAATACAGTGTGGCGGTGTATGCCTGTCATCCAGCACAGGGGGTCATAGTTCAGGGTCATTCCTGACCACATTGTGTAAAAAAAAAGCTGGGCTGTGCTGGCACACACCCTTAATCTCAGCACTATCTATAGTCCCAGGACAGCCTAGTCTACACAGAGAAACTCAGGTTACCTTTCTTACAGAGTACTGGAGCTGGAACCCAGAAACTCAACATTGGGGTGCAATGCCAGAATATTTGTTATGTTAGAAAATATGGCCAGGTCATATTCTGGGTTCTCCAGGGGCCATGGGTAGCCCCTCAAAAGAACAAAACAACAAAAACTAGACCAGGGAAGTCTGGCCTCGGGCGATACACCATTTCAGAGCAGGGCACTGACCAGCTTCTAAGAAGGGAATGGAACGTGCGAAGACAGGTCACATGCTGCCATGCTGAGTCCTAGTATCCCCTTGCTGCATGGTGGTGGGGTCTCTCCTCCATGGTGGCTGGAAAACCGTAGAGGGGACTGCTGGTACAAACCGCCAGAGTGCACGTTGGGAGCCAGCCCGTGTGAGGCCTGCCACCGGGATGCCCCTCAGCTCCCAGTCAGCAGCAGAGAACTTAGGCCAGGTCTGTCCTTCAGAGGGAAGTGTCCCTGTGATAAAGCTTCCCTGTAATCCAGGCTACCCTTGAATTAGCTATGTAGTGCGGGATGGCTGGCACTCCTGACCCTCCCGTGTTGGCATTGCAGATGTGCCCTGCCATGCCTAGTTTATGTGATGCTGAGTGCGGGTGGACCCTAAGGCTTCACGCACGCTAAGCTACACCACCACGCACACTAAAGCTACACCACCACACCCCATTTCTTGTTTCTTATTTTGTGTGGGTATACACTCATGTTTGTGTGTGGACACATACTCATGTCTGTGGATCTGGAACCAGAGAAGCACTGTAGGTGTCATTCTCAGGTGCTATCTTCTGACTTTTTGAGACAGGTCTCTTATTGGCCTGACCTTGTCAAGTAGGCCAGCCTAGCCGGCCAGCAGGCACTGTCTGCCTCGCAAGCTGCTGGCAATGTGAGCACACTCTGCACCTTCCTTGTCTCTTAGGTTCTGGGATTAGTCAGGTCTCCTGCGGCAGGATAAGCATTACCAGTTGGGGTGTCTGCCACCACACCCCTTGGTTGAGACAGGTACTTCCTACGTAACGTGGACAGGCCCTACGTCATCAGGCCACTCCTACGTAACGTGGACAGGCCCTACGTCATCAGGCCGCCCTGACGCGGCTTCTCACCTCCTCATCCTTGTACCATGACAACGACTCGGCCGTCAGCACGAACCAGTACTCCTTGGAGCCGCCCTTCATCAAGCTGATGTTGTTGATGGTCAGCCAGCCCCTGCGGATCACCTGGTGGGGAGGACTCAGCTCAGCATGGAGGACAGCCCTGCTGCTCCATCCACCCCATCCTCCCCAGTGAGGATAGAAGCCTGGTCCCGTGGCAGGGATACCTCCACCCCAGCCAGGATCCTAGTTCCGTGTCAACCCAAGCATTCCCAGCTAGGAAGCGGACAGGGAGCCGGGACCACTGGGGGCTGGATGGAGATACAGTTGGGGAGCACATCTCAGGCTCAGGGACAAAACGGTGACCTGGGGTCCCAGAAGCCCTGGGGGTTTACAGTGATCTAAGTGACACAGGAAACAAAAATACATGTCCTAGGAGTGTCAAAGGACTTAGGCCAGGAGGCCGGGGCTAGGGGCCAGGACTAGACCATGTAGAATGTGACACCGAAGATCCGCACTTCTTTGGGTCCAACATGGTAGGCAGAGATGGCTCACTGGAGAACCCACAGCAGGGGATAGCTGTAACTTCTGTCATGGGACCGACCCACAAAGGTGTCTCACTCACACAAGCTCTTCTGTGTGTAAGTGACCAGCGCTTGGGAGACAGTCCCACCCAGAGGGCTGGCCAGAGGACCACTAGAGACCCTGAAGGGTCACCAGAGTGGGACTGTGTTTCAGCTGGAAGCCCAGTGGGCACACTTTCCTATGAGTGACAACTCAGGGATCTCAGCTGGGAGACAGTCCATGGAAAGGGCTCATTTGGCCATAGCTGTCATCTGATGGGGAACAGAAGCCAGGTCAGCCTGGGGACTCACCTGGCTGCTAGGTACAGGCAGACTGAGGGGGCCACGTTCTCAGATTCCCATGATCCCTGGGACACGGAGGCACGTGAAGACCTGAGCCCCCCACCCCTGACCTTGGGACTCTGGGGACAGCAGGAAGCATGCAGAGGTGGCAATAGGGATGCTTGGAATCAAGGCAGCACAGACGGGCCAGGCTGCAGAGCACGTGCCATGGATGGCTGTGGACAGGTGGGGAGGTTGGTGCTGGGCCACTCAGGTAGGACAGGGCAGAAGAATCCAAAATAGGGCCTCTGGAGAGCGATGTCTGGGGCCTAGAGTTGAGGCTCCCCTTTTCCTGTCCTGTTTGGCTCCAGAGTTGCCAAACCTAAACAGGGCCCTCGTCCACCTACCCTGCTACAGTGGGTGTGTCTGGGCTCCAAGCAGCAGGCCATGAAGGCTACAGCAGCTACTAAAGGTTCAAGAATCCCTGAAGCCTACTTAAGTCCCTTCTTGGGCCAATAACAACAAAAGCTACCACTTGACATCCCCCATCAAAGCTGAGGGTAAGAATCTCCCTCTCTGGGATGTCAAGAGATGTCTGGAGCCCCAGGAGGGCAGAGGATCTATGCTAGAAACAGCGTGCCTGACTTATGCAGATTCATTCCAAAATGGCCTGGGCGCAGCCTCGAAGCTTCTCAGCATTCCAGGAACACTCTGATTCTAGGCCGTGTAGGCTGGCTGGTGAGGGGGGGAAAGCTAATGGCTCAATTCTGGAATTAATTTTGATAACCCAGCCTGAAGTGAGTGGGCCCTGTAGCTGAGTTCTGTCCTGCCAGGGATGGGTGGCAGGGCCCTTCCAGTTAGTCTTAGCCCGGAGTAAGAGCTTATTGGACTTAGCCTCAGTCACTACATGTCAACCAAGGGCCCAAGCTACCACTATACCCCAAAAAGAGTAATGGTGGGGTCTCTGTGCTGCTGTGTAACAGCTGTGTCACTTGTCCCTTGGAGGTCTAGCCCAGCTGCCTCCACTCAGGATACACGGGCTGGCCAAAGGCCCCAAAGCACCCATCCCTTCCAGTCCCCTGCCTGTGTGGGCACCCCAGTGTAGCCCGAGATTACACCTGCTATGAGTACAGACAGACTGATTCCAGGGAACACTAAAGGCTGTGCCTCCTTATCTCCAAGGCAGATTTCGAACCTAGGGTCACAGCCTTAAGGAGTTGGGGTGAGAAGGAGCCGGGGAGAGGTGTGGCAGAGCAAAGGCAGCGAGGACCCCATTCTGGGGTGCACAGTAACAGCATGCAGGCATGCAGAGTGGAGAGGACCCATCCCAGGGGCTTGAGCAGCAAGTGGCGGGCTCGGCGGGAGCCATGATGGTCTCCTCTCTGGGTGAAGCTCACTTGGAAGACCAAGTGTGGCTAAGGTACAGAGGTTACGGCAGGCCACGCCCTGATCTTGAGGTGTGGCCAGGGGAATGACTAGGAACAAAGGCCACCTAAAGTGCTACTTTGCTCCAGGCCGAGGTCGACCTGGTCCTAGGCTCCTCTTTAACACTGGCTCAGGTTAACCTTTGACCCAGCCTGCTTTTGCCAGGACCCAGGCACATCAAGGACCTGCCACTCACACAGACGTGGCTCAACTTTAGCAAAAGCTCAAAATTCCAAGAATATCTCTGCGGAGAATGGTGGCGGCAGCAGGAGAATGTTCTGGAGAAAGGGGTCTGCCTGCAGGGAGCGCCTCCACAGACTCCTGAGCACAGATCACCTGCTTTCACCATTCTGACAGGCCAGCTCCCAGCCCTTGTGCAAAAGGAAGATGAGTTGCCCGCAGTTAGGATGGCAAATACGATATACACCAGCTGACTGGGGGAGTAGTCTACGGCATCAATTCTGAGCACAACAGGAAAGGTGCTGGGATCACTTAGTGATGTCCGTCTCAGGCCATGGATAAGAAAAGTGGGAGAGCGGAACAGGCCAGCTAGCTGCCATGAAGGCCACAGGCTAGCGGGAACCTGATCATTCACGCCTATTGTGAGTACAAGGAGCAGGATATCACGTGGAAAATTAAACAATCAGTCCCAATAGCTGCAGAATGGCATGCCGGTTAAGAAAGAATGCCAAGATTGATTAGCAATGTCTGCTAATCACAGAAAAGAGTGTTGGATCATTTAGTTATGCCTGCCACAGGCACAGAAAGGCACATTTCCCCAGGTGGTAAGACCTGGTCTGGTCAGTCAGCAATGTCTGAAGAAAGAGAGAAAGGATAAGGGCTGGCAGCAACAGGAATGAATTCCAGCAGGTCCTGAGCAAAGTCTTCCATGTCTAGGAAGCCAAGGCTGGGGTGGAGGCAATGTATGAACTGCGTATTTGCCATCTTTGAACTATAGGACACCAAGAAAACCTGCTAGGACCCAGCCAGAGAGGCGTGCCTCCCGGAAAGCTGCAGTGGGGTTAGTATTTGTGTGAGAGCAACAGACCCCCAGGACACTCGGGTCCAGTGACAGCGGTGACGTGAAGCTCCCAGGTTAGTGCACATGTTAGTTTTTTGAGCAGAGGGTGAAGACAGGCCTCCATTACCACTAGGTTCTCTAAGTTAGCTACCACACTGAGCAGGTACTTACCAAGATCTCCCCCTTTGAGAATGTAAAGTTAGGGTTGTGGGTCAATCAAGGGGGAGCAGGGAGATGGAAGGGACGTGAAGGGACAGAGAGAACGCAGGGAAAGCACAGGGCAGGAGGAGGAAGAGCAGAGGAACAAAAAACAGCAAAAGAAAAAATGACATGCTATTAATTATATTCATGGTGTTAATATTTAATTCATTATCTTCTTCAAAACAAAAAAAGCAACAATGTATGTACTACCTACGGCAAGCACACACACAAAGAAAACTCAAAATCATGCATTTGTTACATTTCTCCCCAATCTGGCTCTAAATCGTGCAAGATACAATAGCACAGCGCCCCACCCCACCCCAGCCTGATGGGAAGGGAACTGGGGGACAGTGGCAGAAACTGCACAGAGAACAAGCCCAACCAGACATGTGTACTGGCATTCATGAAGCCATTCGTAAGGATGCAAAGCCTCCGAAGCTGGGGTGGATTATAAAGGAGACCTGGGCTTCTCCAGGGTGGAATCCAGCCAGCCCCGTGTTCACCAGGGTGGAATCCAGCCAGCCCCGTGTTCGCCAAGTTGCCTGGCTGTTTCTACCTACCTGCCCCCATTCCGGGGGCCAGAGTTAGAAAACAGTTTGCTTGCATACACCCGGCCGGGGTCACTGTTACACATCTCCTGCTCTGAGGGTCAAGTTGTAACTTTCACATTAGATGTCAGATGAGGCCTTTGGGTGTTTGGAATTTGCCCCAAGGCCCTGTGGAAGCCTTAGTTCTAACAGCTACATGGCCCAGAGGCTGACAGAGTGGCCTAGTACTAAGGTGTACCATATCAAACGCTATGACGAGCTACGTATGCTCCTGTCTTGAGGAGGGGGTGAAAGGGCGGAGACTGGGGAGCTACCTGATTGGGTACGGCCCTCTTCTTGTTCAGCTGCGTGCTCCTCTGCTGGGCACTGTAACAGAAGCAGAGCAGGCGCATCAGACGAGATGTGGCGGTGAGGTGAAGAGAGGCCCTGGTGGCCTGGCTGGGGCTCTTTCCCTAGCGGCCCACTGACCCAGAACGGGCAGAGGCAAGGGCGTGGCCTAAACATACAGAACGGCGAGAGCACTCGAATAAGACAAGTGCACCTGGCTAACCCTGGCTTCTAGAACCTTCTCACAGCCACTCCAGAAGCACCAGCCATTTCCCACAAGTCACTGGAAATTAGAGCTTCAAAGAAGAGGTATGCAGGGAATGGGGCAGGGGGCTGGTTCCAGGGACCCCGAGCACAACATACCTGAGGCCCCTCTACGTTCTCTTCCCACCACTGACCCCTCACCAGTCTAGAGGAGGCTCTCATAACCAGCCCTGACAGTTCTGGGGCTTACACTGGGCAAATGGCTGCTAGAAGAACCTGACCCAAGCCCATAAGGGAGGCCCCTGCATGTCCCCTGTCAGCAGCCACTCTGCACCTTCACCTGTGGCAGAAGGGGCTGCAGCAGACCGCATACAAGGCTCGTGCATGGACTCCTCTCCACAGACACCCAGAAACTATAGTTCCTCTTCCCACCCTCTCTTAAGACAGGCTAGCCCAGCTATCCTAGATCTCAATGTAGACCAGGCTGGACAGTTACTGACAGATCTGCCTGCCTCAGCCTCCCAAGTGCTGGGATTGTACACCATCAGGTTGTGATCTGTTCTGTGCCTCCATGTCCAGTATATGAAGCGCTGGGGATGGAAGACAGAGCTTTGCGTATGCAGGCGCTAAGCACGCCACACACAGCGGTGCCTCAGGCAGCCCACACTGTACTTCCTGTAGCTACCCACACTCTCCTTAGTGGTTCTGATGCATACTCTAACAATAACACGATCACCTGAAAGCAACTGTGTCCTGCCACTTCTCTGTTAGAGCTTCTTTTTCCTTTTAAAGACATGCATGTGGGGGGGTATGTGTGTATACATACATGTGTATGAATGTGTGTATATGTCAGTGTGCCTGCCTGCATGAGTTTATGTGCACCACACATGTGCAGGTGAGCATGGAGGCCAGAGGGCACTGGAGGCCTGGAGTTGCAGGTGGCTATGAGCTACCTGCTGTGTGGGCTCTGGGAACGGACCCAGGTCCTGTGCAGCGGGTCCAGTAGCAACATGTGTGGTTCCATCCTGCTGGCTGCTCTCAGGTTCTGCCTGTAGCTCACACCAGCTGAATATCAGTCTGGAGTTATATGAGAGCGAGGCAGAGACCCCAGTGTGGAGGCCAAGGCAGGAGATGAGTCTGTGCCTGGGCAGGGCTACCTCAGGAGTTCAAGTAGCGTACAGAGACCAGGAGCCAGCCACAGAGCTTCGGTCTCGCCAGACAGGCAGAGCATGTTTGGAGGAGACAGGCTCTCTGTACTAGACTGGAAGGACTCACTCATGTAGAATCCCACCTCGTGCTCTTCTGATACTGCTACCCCAGGGCTTAAGTGTCTCTACTTTTTGGAGGGCACAGCACTGCGTACACGGCTCTAACTCGCAATGCAGCTTGCCCAGCAAGCGCCTTTACCTGCTAAGCTATCTTATTGGCCCTAATTTTTTTTTTTTTGTGGGAGGGTCTCTTGTGTTCCTGTCTGGCTTCTACTTCAGATATATAACCAAGCGTCACCTTGTGGTGGGCTATCACACCGTCTGACTTGGGGGCAGACTTCCTGCATGCTAAGCAAGTGCTCAACCAAGCCTCCATCACCTCGTCAGCCGCCATCATGGGTTTTTCCTCCGGGCCAGTCTATAAGGAGGCATGCTGAAGAGGGTGTAAGTAAGCAGCAGTCACAGAGTGGTGACAAGGCCCGCCCGCGTGTGCTGCGTAAGTGCCACACGGCTCCCTCAGCAGCAGCCAAGATAGTGAGGACCTAACTAGAGACTCTGGGTATCATGAGGGGATCTAAACTCTTCTGAGGCTTCTCAGTCTCCCTAGTGAGGGGCGTGGTCTCCAGCTCGGCTCCATCCTGCCTCTTGGTCTTCTTGCCCAGTGGTGGCTCCCTGCTGTCCCCTGCCTGCCCCTGCATGACTCTGGGAGGGTTTTTCCCCAGGCCTCATCCCTCTGGCCGGCTTCCAGCTACCATCCACTACTCCCCAGTCTGTGTGCCCTACATGGGCAGGCTCTATGGTGTCTTACCCAGTGTCCTCTTCACAAGGCCTGGCTGGGGCCCTGGTTGAGAGAATGGCTGTTGTGATTCAAGGGCTTCTGGAACATCCCCCACAGGTTTGAGGCTCCCCAGGGAGGACGCCCCAGGTCACACACCAGGGAAAAAGGCACACAGCAGGCAATACCCACCCTGTGACCAGCTCCTCAGTATAGAAACAGCTGGGTAAGTGGGAAGGCCCCGGAATCCAGAGAAAGAAGTGGAGTGGTCAAAGGAAAAACAGGAGAGATTGTGAGAAGGAACTGTGGATGAAGTGTGAGAGGCAGACACATTGAGGTGAGGAAACCGATAGCAACCCATGGGGGCCACTCTGCTGCCCATGCAGGGCTGGAGAGCAGGGCTTAAAGAGGCTGCCTTCCCCAGCGCCCCCCCCAAGCAACCCACCCCAGGGAAGAAATCACCCAGCTAAGGGCCCTAGGCTACATGTGCTCAGGGAGGGGCTTCTGGTCAATCAATCATTCATTCATTTCATTCCTCTGCCGTGTGCCCACTCAGAACAGATGCTCCATCAGTTCTGCCCAAAGACAACAGACAGTTCAAGCTTTGTGCCCAGCAGGGCCTGCCACTCAGGAAATCTCCAAAGCTGTCCTTTGGACTTCCAAGAGCCTTGAGCAGACTGTGTCTCAACAGTCTATCTGCACAGGGACTTCCTGTGGACAGGTGGACCTGACCTGGATTGCTTACTGCTCCACCAGGGGGCCCTGCATGAAAGCACTCCAGTAGTATAGATGGACACAAGGGTCCGTCTTTTGGTGCCTGGTGGTGTCCTATTGTCCATGAGCCACCACAACACCACCACTGGCATCCAGAGCTGACTGCTGACCAGGTATGGTATGTGTTGTATTGGTCCTGGGGTCTAATTCAGGGTTTTGTGCATGCTAGCCAGGTGCTAATGATAGAGGCGCCCCAGCCCAAGGTTCTGGTTGGAAATCTACAGTGTGTACATGTTTGTATACAGTGTGTGAAAGGCAGAGCCTGCAACATGCTCCAACATGCTAAGCTCTGAGAAGTCCTGCATAGTATGAGCCTGGCTGGCCTCCCTCTTCCCTGAGAATGGCCACAGGACACACATTTTGTCCCCGAGATGTCTATAGACAGCATGCTAGGTGAGGACGCTGTGACAGAAGTCACAGTTAGCACAGAAAAACTTCAAGGCACTCTTAAGTGGCTCTACCCTCTGCCTAGCATCCCCACCAGATAGACGAACACTCTGGTCTTGGTGCTGGGGGGAATAGGTGCTGCCCCTGTGACAATGGCTGGATACGTACTTGGCAAATCCAATGAAGTCTTCATGGTTTGTGTTGATGTAGGACTGTTCAATGTCAATCAGAAGAAGAATCTAGAGGAAAGTAGGGTGTGTGTGACTATAGCATACAGAACAGCATGGAAGGCATAGAACTTTATGTATGTACACACACACACACACACACACACACACACACACACACACACAGCAGAGGGCAGCAGACATAACTGGTCCAGTCTCTCGGCTCTCCAAGACAGGATGCAGCAGGAAGGCTAAATCACCAGGACGAAGGAAGGTCTGCAGGTGGGAAGAAGTGCAGGAAGCTACAGTGGCTGTAGCTCAGTGTGGTGGGCACGGGTACAGCCTTGAGTGCTCATCTCGACAACTACTGTCTCCCTTGGGCCCTGACTGGCCTGGGACCTGTGGCCTAGTGCTACTAAGTTATGGAAGTGGATTGGAATTCATTCTCTTCTTTCTTTTTCTCTTTTATCGGGACTGCCGGGGTTGGTGTCAGGATTTATAAATGTCAGGAGATTGCTCTACCACCAAGCTGCACCTGAGCCAGCTTTGACTCACAATGCATATGACTTCAGACTAGCCTTGAGATCTCTCTCATCAGTGCTACTTCCAAACTCACAAGCACATGCATGCATGCACATCCACATGACAATATATGTATAAATTATACTGAACAAAACCAGAAACTCTCAGAGCTGCATTCTGAGCTCAGGCCAGCATGAGTGAGTGACGTGTGGCTTTATTTTCTTTCCTTCCTCCCCCCATTCCCTCCCCCTCCCTTTTTTTTTGAGCTGGGATTTCTCTGTGTAGCCCTGGCTATCCTTGAACTCAGAGATCTGCCTGCCTCTGCCTCCCAAGTGCTGGGATTAATGATGTGCGCCAACATGCCTGGCTTATGTGTGGCTCTATTTTCAAACATAGTAAGGTAAAATTAAGAATATGGCTGAGGGCTGGAGAGAGGGCTCAGTGGTTACAAGCATCTGTTGTTCATCCAGAGGACCCAGGTTCAATTCCCAGCTCCCACATGGTGGCTCTCATCTGTCTGCAGCTCTGGTTCCAGGGGATCTGATTGTCTCTTCTGGCCTCTGCAGGCACCTGATACGTATGTAGCACACATACATTATAGCAGACAAAATATCCATTCCCATAAAAAAATCTATCTACCTATCTATCTATCTGTCTGTCTGTCTGTCTGTCTGTCTGTCTGCCTGTCTACCTACCTACCTACCTACCTACCTACCTATCATCTGATATGGACACAGGTCTTCTCTGTGTAGCCCTGGCTATACTGGAACTTGCTCTGTACACCATATGCGTATATATGGTCCACCTGCTTCTGCCTCTGAGTGCGGGGAATCAAAGGTGTGTGCCACTATGCCTGGATAATAAATTTTAAAAACAAAAAAAAAAATGGAACTCAGTATTACAGACACTAAAAGCCACTCACATGTGCAGGTGCCCCAGCATGTATGTTCATGCCCATACCTGAGACAGCTGCATTCTCAAATCTGGCAGACAGAGATGCTGTTAGACAGTCCGTTGTCAAGCAACCCCATTACAGCAGCCCCGTCTGCTCGGACGCTCTGGTCCTCGTTTGCTGACGTCGCTCCATGGACTCTACTGCCTCAGGCAGCTGTCCAGCCTAGTGTCCATTAAGAACAGGCCAGGCTGCCTGGACAGAGGGGCTCTGCTTATGCTGACAAAAGGTTTCTGTTGGCTCAAGGCTAGACCCTCCCTGGTCACTGTGCCTCTACCTCCTCAGTAATAACCAAGACAACATACACAAACCTAGGAGGTTGTTGGGGAGTGCAGGGTGTTGTGCAGAGTCCCTGAAGCTGGCTCTGTAAGGCCTGAACACTGTCTTTCCACAGCTCTGATTTCAAGCCTGGTAGTGTCCACAGTGGGTACCAGGGGCTGTGTGCACAGGAAGAGCAGCAGCAGCCTCAGCAGTGGAGATGGAGACCAATCGGAAGGGTCCTGCTTCTGGGGTGTGTGTGTGTGTGTGTGTGTGTGTGTGTTCCTTTGACTTTCTGTTTGTTTTCTGGGGATGGGGTTTCACAGAGCCCAGGATGGCTCTAATTCATCACATAGCGGAGAATGACCTTCAACTTCAGTCCTGCTTCCGCCTCCTAAGCAATCTCAAGTGCACTCTCACTGTAAGGTTCCTGAGGTGGTGGGGATGGAACCCAGGGCTTCGTGTACGACTGAAGCATTCTGCCCTTCATAATATAACCCAGTCTGTCTGGCCTTGAACCCTTTTTTTTTTTCCAAGACAGAGTTTCTCTGTGTAGCCCTGGCTGTCCTGGAACTCATTCTGTAGACCAGGCTGGCCTTGAACTCAGAGATCTGCCTACCTCTGCCTCTCAAGTGCTGGGATTACAGGCGTGCGCCACCACTGCCTGGCTGGCCTTGAACTCTTGATCATCCCGTTTCAGTCTCTCCATATTGTAATGACAGGCCCTGAATCAAACCCATATCTCCTAGGCCATGAGAACTATGGGCTTACAGAGCATCTAAGACGCCCAGTGCTAAATGAAGATTTGAAGTGAAAGGAGCCAGTTTCTTTACCACAGTGGACACAATAAGGACACTTCTAGTAGTTTAGATTTAAGCACATGTAATAAGACCCCATAATTAGATTATTATTTTTACTAAATACGCACATATGTCTGTTCACACTGTGCATGCCTAGTGCTTGCAAGACTAGGAGTAAGTATGAGATCTCCTGGGACAGGAGTCACAGATGCTTGTGAGTTAACAGGTGAGTGCAGGAACAAGATCTAGGTCCACTGAGCACGTGAGCACCGAGGGAGGCATGGCTCCAGCTGCCCTCCTGAAGGATGAGTGCTGGCCCAGGGCATGGAGGGCAAGGCTCCGATACCCCGGACCCTCCAGCAGTAAGGGCAGCTCTAAAAGATACAGCACACTCACAGGAGAAAATGTCCCAACAATAGAGAAAGTCAATCACTGCCACCAAAGGTGACACATACCCTGAACATTGGGCCAGAGTTGGACAGAAATCAGACTCACAAGGAGTCTCCCCAAAGCACTATGGGGAGATCCTGGCAAAGACGAGACCACCTTGGTCTTTAGAAAGTGAACAAAGATTTAGTTGTATGTTTAGAACAACCTATCTGTAGCTGCACAAAGACATTAATGCCACCTGAACAGTCATGGCAGAAGACTCTCAGTGCATGATGGGAGGGCAGGATACAGGCTCGGCAATGGGGATGGGGTGGCAGCAGATAATAATCACTTTTTTCCCTTTCTCTCTTTTTTGGGAGAGTGGTGGTAGGTGACACAGTCTCATGTAGCCCAGTTATGTAGTCAAGGGATGACACCGAGTTTCAGATCTTCCTGACTCTGGCTCCCAAGACAGATGACAATGGTGCACCACCACACTCTGTTGATGGGGTGCTGGGGATGGAAGCCAGGGCTTCACACTTGCTAGGCAAGGGCCACTCTAGCCACACCATGGTCCTAGGCCTTAGAATGGATCTGGGGCTGGCAACATGGCTCCGCAGTTAAAGACACTTGCCTCGGAAGCCTTGTGAACTAAGCTTGACCCCTGACCCCCAGAACTTCTGCATGAAGGGAAGGGAAGAAACAACTCCTCAGAGATGTCCTCTGGCCTCCACATGCATGCTGTGGAAAACACACTTGGAATAAATAACTGTAACTTAAACAGTATCACAGTGTAAGCATGATACTGTTCCCTGTGTAAAGATAATCCTTGTAATTCAAATGCTGATTCTCTGTCCCCATATCTGGCGGCAAAGGCACTGTAAAGTCTAGTCTTTATCTCTTGTCTCAATGTTGTATGAATACAGCTGTCTGTTTATTCTTTGTTTTCTCAATAAAAGCTGACCTGCCGAAGGCTGAACAGTGGAGAGTGTATGGCTGCACTTCTGACCTCGGCCAGGGCGGGGTACAGAAGGGGCGGAGTCTGTGACAAGTCACCACAGGCACACACTGGAGCAGAGAGCCAGACCAATACCAAGCTTCAAGCATCCGGAGACTCTGGCTGGGAGGGAGCCAGATTAGCGTCAGGGATTAGAACAGATTAATAACTGCTCAGCTATTGTGCCGTATAGCCTGATTAAATATATCTTAGAGTCTCTGACTAATTTATTTGGAAGGCAGGTTGAGTTAAAGAAAAATATTGTCACTTCACATAACTAAACTCTCAAAATTTGCTAGACACGAACAGACAAACAGAAAACACTGAGCTGGTGCAGTACCTGGTCCTTGGTCCTCCCTTCCCGCTCCCTGATGTAGGTGGTGACAATCCGCTCGGTCTCCTCTCGCAGCCGGGGGTAGGAACTGAGCTGGGAGAAGGCAGAAAGGCTGAGCTGACACGGGCCTCATGGTCAGGTCAGGGGGAACACAAGGACGAGATGGAGGCCGGGGAAGGGGAGGGGAGGTGCCCCAGGGCCCCACTCTGCCCATGTCTCCCAGCTCCTGCAGCTCATGCAGGTGGGAGACAAGGGCAGGCCCACCAGGGGCGTGTGGCGAGGGGAAGGCGAGAGGGTGCCGTGCATGCAGAGAGCCGCTTGCAAAGCCAGCAATTGGAGGTGGAAAGTGGCAGAGGGTGAGTGACACCTGCTACCCAGAGGTGCCAGACAGCCCCCTCCTGCCCAGCACCAGGTAAAGGCAGACAAACGGACGGACGGCCTCACTGAGCATTCGATGGCCATGGGGCCCTGCTCCGGGATGACAGGCACAGCATCATGGGCCACTGAGCTCAGGGAAGCCTTTGCTGGAAACTACCCTGATCTTTGTGAGTTTGGCAACCAGGTGGCCGACCCTCAGACTCCCTCCTCTTTATCTGGGTAGTGAGTGACACCTTCCCCAGGAGGAGAAAGATGCCGCTAAATGCACCCTAATGCAGGCGCACACAGGAGGACGCACGCGGTGGTGGCGAGGGATGAGCCTGGAGTGAGAACGGCTTCACAAATGTGACTATGTTGAACACGTCAAAAGTTTCTCCACTGGACCCCAAAACTGCTAAGGTGGGACGTGTGAGGTGCACTTCCCACTCAGTCCGCCATGCACAGTTCAAGATGGCAGCTGGGATGACCACAGCTGACCACTGTGCCCAGCAGGGTCCCCTCCAGGCAGGACTGTCCTGATGCTCAGGGCTGACACCAATGGAGAAATAGGAGGGAATAATGAGGGACAGGAGGAGCAAGACCTGTTACCTTCTCAGCACACTTTTTAATGACCGTGGCTAGCTCCGACACCACCAGGTCAACACACTTCAAACTTGGCTCTTTGAGTTTTACAAGCTGTTTTTTCACGATGGCTTCAAAGGCCATGTCGGGGGTGAAGAGCCCCGTCCTGGTCATGCGGAGGAGGGCGGGACGAGGTTGAGAGACACCCAAGGGTAGTGCAGGCCACACGCACAATGCACACATAGGAAGGGAGAGAAAGAGAGAAAGAGAAGAAAGGAGAATGAGCTGGTTAGTGCATACGCAGAGAGGCCTGCGCCCGCGTCTGTCTCAGAGGCTGCTTGGGAGCAGCAAGGCCTGGGGGAGCACAGGGCAGGCCTGAGGAGCACAGGGCAGCTCTACAGTTCAAGGCTAAGTGCTACAGGACACTGTCATCACAGGGCCAAAGGGATGTGAGAAATCTCAAATCCTCACATCTGTGACAACGGCCCCTAGGACGCCAATCAGCAGCCCCTCTGGGTGTCAGTTTTTGAAATGGTCTTGTAGCACAGGCTAGCCTCCAACTTAAGTATATATGCGTGAGGATCACTTTGAACTACTTTCCTACTTCCGACTCCTGGATCCAGTTCTGGGATCACAGGGTGAGGACTACATCCGGTCTGTGGGATGCTCAGGACGGACCCCAAGCTCTGTGCAGCCAGACAAGCGCGCTACCAGCTCACCCTGGCACTAAGCCCACCCGTGCTCGCTTGGCTTCTTCTGCTCTGCTCCCCACCGGAGAAGCTGAGGAAGCACATGGGGGACTTGCTCCAGGACGGGCAGCTTACGCAGACCTTCTCTGCCATTTCACAGCTGACAATGTCGAGGTGGGGCAAGCAGATGCCCTCTCCTTCCCCTCAAGCGTTCTAGCAGCTTGGCAGGAGCATGCTGTCCAGGACACAGCCCTCCCAGAGAAGCCTGGGGGCTTGGGCCAAATGGAGGCAGTTGCCCACGAAGAGTGGGACACGGGTCTTGATGACCACGAGGACAGTGTGGAGGTGCCTGGGAGGCGTGGGGATGGAACAAGGACTGCCCGGGGCATAGGGAAGGCTGGCAGAGCCGCTGTGGAGCCCGCGGAGCTGCGAGGCTGGGCACTGAGCTCTCAGTGTGCCACCAGTGTTTATGTTCTTCCCGTGCCGTGGGAACAGAGACGTGACCCACACCAAAGAAGCAGGCATTTATCATTTGTCAAGGGGACAACAGTGACGCTCCAGGAGCCGTGGCCTCCACCAACAGCTGAAGAGGAAGCCCCAATCTGCTTCCCTAGCAAGCAGCAAAGCAACACAGCCAGATGACACCCCCATTCCACCATACGCATGCTGGGCTTGGTATCAGGGTCCCAGGAGACCTGTCACCAGTCTAGCTGGCTCTGAGAAGCCCAGCATTCCCCTACCCCCTTCTGAGTGGGTCCAGGCTGACACATTCCCATCCCTGTAGGATTCTTGGAAATGAGGTGACCTGGGGTCTGATACCAAGCCTGCGGCCCCACGTCCGCGGGTTCGGTACCTTGCTGGTGCACTGCCTAACTGTACTGATTAGCTCCTGGATAACCAGGTCCACGCATTTCAGACAGGGCTCTTTCAGCTTGACCACCTGCTTTTTCACAATGGCCTCGAACGCCAAATCGGGCGTGAAGAGCCCAGTTCTAAAAACATCCAGACCCAGTGGGGAAGCAGGGAGAGATAAGTCAGAGAAAAACAAAGGGTGTGGTCAGCCACTTTCTAAGCATGGCTAGGTCCCTGACAATGAAGACTATCCTTAAAACTGGGGGCTAGGACACCTGAGCGTCCCCAGCCGGGGAGCCCTTGAGGTGACCCAAGGGTCGTGGGATGCTAGAGAAGAGGGTACAGTTCACTGACTGCAGTCAAGGAGGGGACACCAAGAGGCCGACAAGTGACCCGTGATGAAAAGGGACCTGGGAGCATGACTCAGGTCTGTTCCCCCCAACCTCTGATCACCACAGATTTCACAGAGTAGGGTCATGTATCCTAGGGGACACAAGTAATCGAGACCCAGGACAGTCACAGAGCCAAAACACACACACGTTCTCTGTCCTTGAAGACTGAGATGTTTATACAGTTCTGAAAACTATCCATGCACCTTCTAAAGGCTTCACTAGGCAGGGCCTCAGACGATTAGGGGCCCCACATGAATGAGAGGAAGAGAACTTGCCTGACGCCGTGGATGTTCTTAATAGCATAGCTGATCTCTCTTCGTAGATCTTTCTCGTCAAACTCCATCTGAGAAGAAACAAACCACATACCTGGAATCAATTCCCAGGTCCGCCTCACAGCAGGAGCAGTTGGAACATTTTTGTTTTTATTCATGACTGTATTTCACAAAGATGACCTAGCAGCTCAAAATTACAAATAACTGAAGGCCACAGAGATGGTCCAGTAAGTTAGGGTACCTGCCACTAAGCCTGCAGACCTGATGGCTTAGCAGTTAAGAGCACTGGCTGCTTTTGCAAAGGATCCAGGTTCAGTTCCCAGCATTCACATAATGGCTCCAATTCCATGGGATCTGGTGCCTTCTTGTGGTCACTGTAGGCAATTAGGCATGCACATGGTACACTGGGCATACATTAGGCAAAATACTCATAAACATAAGTAAAAAACTAAACTCTTTCCAGCCAGCAGATGTAACCTACTGGTTAAGTTCCAGGTAGGTGAGACATCCTGCCTAAGAAAATAAGGCCAGGGCGGTGGTTCTTACACTGGTCGGATGCTTGACACATATGTACTGAGCTCTGGGCCCCACCCACAGCACAGAGTAAACTGGATACGCTGATTCTCGCCTGTAATCCTTCCCTATGAGTATCAGAAGGTCAAGATCAAGTGTGACTATATAGCTAACCTGGGTTACACAAGACCTTGCCTTAAAGATAAGTGCACAGTGGCTGGGTGATGGGGGCTGTGCACGCCTTTAATCCTAGCACTCAGGAGGCACAGGTAAGCAGTCTCTAGGTTTGAGGCCAGCCTGGTCCTCAGAGCGAGTTCCAGGACAGTCAAGACTACACAGAGAAACCCAATGAGGGGACACTGGAGGCTATTCTCTGATCTCCACACTAGCACACATGCACCTGTGTGTGAGAGCCACGGCCTCAAAGGAAAAGGACTTAAATCCAGTTGTTTATCTTTTCTGTTTTCATTTTGTTTCAGTTTTTGAGACAGGGTCTTCTGTAGGCCATGTCATCTTCAAACTCCGTCTCCTCTTGCTTTAACTCACACAACTGTGCAGTTACTGGGGTAAACCCAGCATTGTGCATGGCTTTAAAGTTACATTTGTGTGTGTGTAGAGGTCAGAGAACAACCTGCAGTTGGTGCTCTGCTTCTGCCTGCAGATCACAGAGAGTCAGGCAGAGCAGAGGCGCCTTCACCCACTGGGCTATCTGGTTGGCCCGCATGGGTCTTTCTCCCCCCATGAGAGGAAGAAACATGAACTTTCCTTCTGCTCTGTTCTCAGAGCTTTTGAGATCTGGGAAGACAGAGACCACGGGGACATGTCCTTCAGACCAAGTTTGATGACGGCAAGCAGCCTTTGACAAGATGCAGGAGTTCATGACATTATGGTTTGGAAGAAAGTTTGTTTTTTTTTTAAGATTTATTTATAGCCGGGCGGTGGTGGCGCACGCCTGTAATCCCAGAACTCTGGGAGACAGAGGCAGTGGATTTCTGAGTTCAAGGCCAGCCTGGTCTACTGAGTGAGCTCCAGGACAGCCAGAGCTATACAGAGAAACCCTGTCTCGGAAAAAAAAAAAAAAACCCAAAAAAAACCAAATACAAAAAAAAAAAAAAAAAAAAAAGATTTATTTATTACATACAGTACACTGTCTCTGTCTTCAGACACTCCAGAAGAGGGAGTCAGATCTCATTACAGGTGGTTGTGAGCCACCATATGGTTATGTGGTTGCTGGGATTTGAACTCAGGACCTCTGGAAGAGCAGTCAGTGCTCTTAACCGCTAAGCCACCTCTCCAGCCCATGGAAGAAAGTTTAAGGAGGAGACAAGGAGCAAGCATGAGGGTGTCTGACTCAAGCTCCCGGCTGCGCGCCTACCTTCACCAACTCAAAGGGAAAGCGCTCATGAAAGATGCGATTGATGCGGGCTCCTCCAGACAGCTCCAGTGTGTCTACTTGATCTCCGGAACCTTCAATTCGCTTTTCAAAGTCCACTCCAAACTGCTGGACCATCCTTAAAGAAAAGGCAAAAGGTCAAGACAGTTTTCTGCGCAGTCCTGTGATTACACAAAGTGTGAAGTAGCTCTGCTTCTTACAAAAGCTGTAAGTTACAGTTATTTATTGGAGGGGGGCGGGCCACAGTATATGAGTGGGGTCAGAGGGCACTTAGAGAGTCAGTTCTCTCCTTTCACTGGGTGGGTCTTGGGGATAAAACTCAGGCTATCAGTCTCGGCAGCCAGCCTGTTCCCCTGCTGGGCCACCTTGTCAGTCCTGTGGCTAGTTTTCTTGTCTTTCAAGGGTTTGTTGTGTTTGAAGACAGGGTCTTGCTGCATAACCCTGATTGACTTTGAACCTAAGACTCTCCTGTCTAGGTCTTCAATGTGTTAGCACTACAGGCAGGTATGTCACCGTGTTTAGCCATTTTTCTTTCCTTTTAAATCACTGTTCAACAGCCAATGTGCAAAATAGCAAAGCTACTATGGTAGGTGCTGGACACGGCCGAGCCCGGCTGTTCTCAGGACTCTACAGATCTGTTATTGCTAAACTTCTAGATGGAATTGGGAGGTGACGGCTATGCAGCCCTTCCTTCCACAGGGCTCAACTTGATTTACTACATGGCTGAACATCAAGGCAGCTGCTCCACATTTGCACTTTCCACTGCCTCTCTGCCTGGGCCGCGCAGGGCCCCCAGCAGGACGGATGGCACCTCTTGATTGAGTGGTATTGCACTATGAGTCTCAGTCTGCATCTATGCAGAGCAGGCTGACAGGACGAGAGCACTGTAGAGCTTGGTAACCACAGAGGCAGTGCACCAACGTGCATGTGACCCAGAAGGCCGTGTATCAACGTGCATGTGACCCAAAAGGCCGTGTATCAACGTGCATATGACCATAAAGAAGGAAAAAACACTTTGGGAGTAGGGTGGTCCTAGGATGGCTTAACATGTAAAGGTACGTGTCACTGAGCCTGATGCCACGGTTCGATGTCCTGGAACTAAATGACACAAGAAAATGGTTTGCGAATGCCTACCAAGCAGTAAGTCTGTGCAGTGCCACCACACTCAGATGATCACAATATATTTGCTTGCATTCTCTTTTTTTCATTTAAACAGTGTCATTCATTCTCTCCCTCTCTGTCTCTGTCTGTGTGCGTGCGTGCGTGCGTGCGTGCGTGCATTCAAGAGGTGGCTGTCCACTGTCTTCATAAATCTCCCTCTACTGAATTCCTCACTGAACACGATCTGGCCGGACAGTCTGACGGTGAGGGAGTTCAGTCTTCCCCCACTCCTGTGCTTAGGTCACAGCTGCACGCCTCAGTCTTGCAGGAAGTGGGTTCCCTCTGGAGACGGAGCTCGTCCACGTTCTCAGCTCAGCAAGTTGTGATTTATCTTCCCGCATCCACCTCCGAAGGCAGGATGACGGTCTCAGGTACCATACCCTGTTCAGCTGAGTCCAACGGGTGCCACAGGCTACAGCCACTACAGCAATCAACGTGGTACAACAACAATGGCAACTTACTAAAGCACTGTGATTAACACACAATGGCAACTTATTGAAACAATGTGATTTTCCCATTTTAGGTAATGCAAGTGTAGTTTCAAGGCATGAACCCTACAGATGACAATGTCCGGTTAAATGTCTAGACACTAGACCCGAGTCTCAGGGGCAGCTTGGGTCAGGGCCCGAATGGCGAGCAGCCCGCCTAGCCGGCGGTGGCAGGACACATACTGCAGCAGGGCCTTGGTCTTGCGCGTGGGGTCATCGGGCCGGAAGTTCTTGTACTCCTCCACCTCCTTCTCCAGGGACAGCAGCTGGCTCTGCAGCTTGCTGCGCAGGGTCGGCAGTGACTCTCGGATGTGGTTGGTCAGTTGCTGCAGAAAAGGTAAGGGTTAGATGGTACCACAGGCCCAGGGGCCAGGAAAGAACCAACCCACCCCTGGCCCAGAATACTCAGTCCTGGGTGCCATACAAAGAAAGCCACAGACCTACAGACAAATCACTGGGACGGGGGCAGAAGCTGGAAGGAGCGGAGCAGAGCCTGCAGCAGCTGTTAGCTGAGACTCAAGGCTGCGGATGGCGGCACCAGTGTGCAGGCCTGGGACAGCCCTGCTAGCTCCAAGTCCCAGTGGTGTCCCCTAAGCCAATGCATACACCTGGGATGGCCCTCTAAGACTCAAAGGTACATGCCGTGAGCAGGATGCAGGGGCACACCTGCAGGGAGATGGGAGGGGGAGGGGACAGAGTGAGAGCCCCACTGCAGAGCAGGTGGACTCCCAGGAGGGAAGAGAAAGACTGAAGACACCGATGCTGGAGGAGCAGTGCAGCGGCTACGGCTTATGCGGAGCCCCCAGCCCGTAGGAGCCAGGGGCCCTAGCCCTGGTGTGCAAACCTTCGTCCTTTCTTAAGAGAAGCTAGCTACAGGTCTCACAAGGCAGTCTGGATGCTTACAGTTCTGTGGACATTTGAAAATTCTTATTTACTTACTGTGTGTAGGGGGTGTGTGCTGCAGGGGGAGGGGGAGGTAAGTGCACATGTTAGGTTGCCTGGGCGAGGCTCAGAGAACAGTCTCATGGGCTCGCTGTCTTTTTCTACCTTTATTTAGTTTGGAGATCGAAATGAAGTCCTTGGGCCTGAGCAGCACGTCCCTGAGCTCACAAAATGGAGGGTCACAGACAGCGACTGCCCACAGAGCACCCCTTAATTCAAGGGACCAGCCAAGCTATACACCTTCTGGTTCTCAAGCAGCCCCAGGCTGTGGGGACTCTTCCTTCCTGCCCCTCCACACTGGCCAGGCCCAGTGGCCTGTAGCTTTATCCCTTCCCGCAAGACACTGCAGTGCCCAATCCCTGTCGCCTGCTCTAGGGACGCCACTCTCAGCTTCATTTTGCAGTGAGTCCCGCTCCAGCTAACTCCTGACTAGGAATCTACCTGGCGGCTGTCTCCCCAGCTGGCCTCCCAGTGCACCTTCCCTAGGGACAATGGCCCTCGCACACAGTGCCTCGGGTCCCAACCCACGCATGAGGAAGTGGCTGCTGTTTTTGGACTCAGGTGGACTCACGCATCCCACACGATACAGGTGAGAACGGCCTTGCCTTCCTGATCGCCGAGGGCTGGGACTACAGAGGCACCACCACACTGACGCATTTGGTACTGGAGATGAAGGCCAGGGCTTCCACATCCTAGGCTAGCACTCACCGCTGAGCAACACTCCACGAGGGGCTTCTAGGCAGGCACTTGGCCCCTGCGTACATTTACCAGTTTTCCTACTGTTTTATCACTGTGAATAGGCACGAGGCATGTGTCAGTGAGTGGATACTGTTTCCTTCCACACAAGGTATGAACCTTGTCCTGGACACACATGGCCTCCCAGACTCCTACCCCTTAAAAATAAGGGCAGCCATTCTCCCTTGATAGACAGAGGAGGAAGGCATGGACAGGCTGGGCGAGGGTTTGTGCTCAAAGGCTGCAGAGGGTTAGATCCCAGGAGTCCAGACTGCAGCCAGCCCTGACTGACCGCTACCACCTCAGGACTGTTCTAGACTTCTGGGCATGTGACTGAATTACTGCACGCTTTAAGGCAAAAGTGGCACTGATAAATCAAACAGTCACAGTCTCTCCAGTCCTCAAAGGTCTTCGGTGGAACCACTCAGGCCAGGAGTAACAAGAAGTTAACAGCCTTGTCACGCGCTGGAGACTGGCACAGATGTACACGGGCCCCACCCTGCACTCTACCTGGTTCAGGGTCTTCTGTAGGTGTGGGGTGCCCATGCGGTCAGCCATGTGCCGGTAGGCTGGGTGCGAGAGGAAGAATTTCCTCTCGGCCGCCAGGGCAGCCCGGATGTCCTTTTTGCCCTCGATGTCCTTCTGACTGCGGTTAACCACGCCGATGTAGCCTGAGGAGAGAAGGTCAGGTATGCATTATGCCAGGAAGGACAAGGCTTTGCGCTGACCAGGTGGAGACTAAAAACAGACTGGTCCAAAGATCACTCACAGGAGAAGGCCCAGGGCAGCACTGAGCCCACCCTGCATGTTAAGGGCGTGGGAGGCAGCTGAACTCAAGGGCAGGGCAGGTGTGAGTGCGCTGGAGGGGCAGCTCAACGGGGACTGCCCTGACAACAGGCTGGGAGACACCTGTGCAGCTAGCAGCCTGCTGCTCATGCTGGGAGGTGTTCGCCATTACTGCAGGATCGAGTCACCTGGGAGAGGAAGTTAACTGAGGAACTGCCTCCCTCAGATGGACCTGTGGCATTTCCCTCACTAGTGAGTGATGCGGGAGTGCTAGCTCAGGGCGGGCCATGCTGCCCTGGCACTGGTGGGGGAGTAAGAAAGCAGGCGGAAGCTGGCCTTTAATCCCAGCACTTAGGAGGCAGAGGCAGGTACCTCTCTTGAGTTTGAGGCTAGCCTGGTCTACAGAGCAAGCCAAAGTTATACAAAAAAACATCCCCCAACTCCCCAACCCCCAAAAGAAAGCAGGCTGAGCAGGCCCTGGAGAAAGTGCAGCATCAGCAGGGCTCCTCTGAGGCCTGCCCCTCTGAGGCCTGCTCCTCAGGTCCTGACTTGGCTCCCTTCCATGATGGGCTCTGACCTGTAACCCAAATAAAGCTTTTCCTGCCCCGGCTGCTTTTAGCCATGGTGCCCATCCCAGTAGTAGAAAGCATGAGAACACTGCTCCTGCATCTCCAGCACCCATGTGGGTAGCTCATGGACGCCTCTAACTCCAGCCTGTGATCCCAAGGGGTCAGCACCCACTGTCAGTTAAACTGGTCATTAAATTAACATTAAATTAACAAGTACAGGTAAGCCTAAAAAAGTACAAGAAAAGAGTCTAAAACAAAAGCATCATCATCAATACAGCAACAAACCCCAGAGAGGAATGTGGAGAGGACAGAGTCCACCTCCTCATATCAAACCCACCCCAGCCAGCAGGATGCCTCGGCAGAAAGATGGGCAGGCAAGCTGGCTGACTGGAGTCTGAACTTTCCAGAATTCACACGATGGACAGAGAACAAACTCTGAAAGTTGCCTCTGACCTCCACACCTGAGATGTGGCACTCTCCCACCCTGCCTGCAAACATCATGCATGAAGCCACGCCCATAAGCAAATAACAAAGTAAGACAACCGGCTGGGGTCAGCTTGGCTATGCTTGGGTCAGGAGGAGGAAGATCGAGTTCAAGGCGGTCCTGGGTCAGGCCCTGACAGTCACTGGGCATGCATGTATGTATATGTATACGTATATGTATATGTATATGTATATGTTTTTGTTTTGTTTTGAATTTGTTTTTTTCGAGGCAGGGTTTCTCTGTATAGCCCTGGCTGTCCTGGAACTCACTCTGTAGACCAGGCTGGCCTTGAATTCAGAAATCCGCCTGCATCTGCCTCCCAGAGTGCTGGGATTACAGGCGTGCGCCACCACCGCCCCGGCATGTATATGTATATGTATATGTATATGTATATGCTTCAAAAACAAAGACATGAATATGAATAGCTTCAGAAATGAAAATTAATATAAAATAAATATATGCATGCATATGTGGGTAAGCAAGCCAGGAGTGCAGGCGCTCAGAGTCAGCTATGGCTGAGGCAGGAGGTTCCAGTCCAGCAGGTCTCCAACAACAGCAAACAAAACAAGTACCACATACACAATAATAAAACAAGATGAGGTGCTTGGGGCAGGGTTACCACAGCAGGGGAGACAGGGGTCAGGAGGTTCCCTCAGGGGCAGCCTGCAGAGTAAGTAGGAAAGATGTGGGGAAGGGGGGGGGGGGGGGAGGACCGTGAGGAAGAGAGCCCAGGGTCACAGGGTGAGAGCGAGCCGCTCACCAGTGGAGAAGCAGCACGGTCACTCCTGGGAGGACCGGCAGACACAGGAGGCCAGGTGAGTGGCTATCATAGAGGAAGAGGTGGGTGAAGGCCTGAAGTCCAAATGGATAGAGATTCTCAATACATCCAGTGGGTGCCGAGCTCCTCTGAGGAGCAGGCCCACAGTGCCCGGCAGGGTCGGGAGAGCTCACTCCCTCTCTGGCCTGCATTTCAGCGCTCAGCCTTCACTAGCGAGGGAGGCACTTCACGGTCCCTCTCTTTATGGTCAAAAAGGTTTTCAAGAAGAACACTCTCAAAAACAGAGGTTGAAAGGCAGATGAGTTGGTGCCCCTTCCACCTTAACATGGATTCCAGAAGGCAAACTCGGGGTCTCAGCACTTTACTTCGAGCTGTCTTCAAACTCACGACCGTGCTACCTCAGGCTTGCGAATGCTGGACTAGCAGGTATGTGCCCACGCCTGGCCGTCTGTGCTCCAACACCTAAACGCCAGTACTCTCTATGTAGGAAGGTGACCACTCAGGGTCCTCCACAACCAGAGTCAAGCAGCGGTGTGTGTCTCCTTATACGTTTTGCTTGGGAAGCTGAGGAATGAACTGTTCCCAGCATATGTTGGGCAAGGGCTATGCTGCGGAGATTCATTTCTAGCACCGAAAGCTATGTTTGAAGAAACATTCTGTATTTGTTTATTTGAAACAAGGTCTCATGTAGCCCAGGATGAGAGAATTTCTATGTAGCCCAAGATGACCTGGAATCCCTGACCCCCACCCCTGCGTCCTGAGTGTTGGGATTGCAGCAGGCACCAAGCATGAACGTGGCTGCACGCCTGCTGCTTAGTGCTCTGGAACACAGCTGTAATGCAGAACTGCTGTGTGCAGAGGAGTCACAGGAGGCCTGCGGCCGCATACACACCTCTTCTCAGGGGCAGAAGCTTGTTCTCCAGGACATCCCTGGCGTCTGTGCCCTCATCCATCAGGTCCAGCTTGGTGATGACACCGATGGTCCGTAGGCCTGAAAGAGTCCAGAAGTCAGAAGGGACCACAAGGAAGGCCCTTGGGGCCCTCTGACAGGCCAGGCGACAAGGGGCAAGCCATGGTGTCTTTCTGCCTGGACACCTGTTGGCAGAGTGTAAAATGACAGTTACGCGTCAAGTACTTTTTCAATGAGCACTGGTAAGAGCGTAAGACCCCAGCAGAACCAACGATCATCATGGAAACTAGAATCTCCCTGCCCATTCTCAACATCACACTTGGGCCTGAGCAACCGTTTCCAGGGCCCCTTGTTACCACTCAACCACCACTCCAAGGAGCAGCCCACCAATGTTCTCCCCAAGTCAACCAGAGTCAGCACATCCCACACGAAGCCACACCACCAAATCCACCCACCCGGCTTCTCGGCCTCTCTCTACTCCCTAATCCCTAGAGTCAAGGCTTTTTTAGTTTGGGGTCACCCGAGCTTCCAATCCACGGTAGAAGCCAGCATATGCCGTGGACTTGTTTTATCACCCAAAAACCCCAGGTCCCACCCTGTACCAGGTGAGCCGCAGAGCACTGGCCAAGGAGCGGGGCTCTTTGCCAAGCATCCTGTTACGCTGAGCCTGCCTGCATGGTGGTGCACCCCTGTGATCTCAGCTCTCGGGAGGGAGAGCCAGGAGGATCAGACGTTTAAGGTCACCTTCAGCTAAACAGAGTTTGAAGCCAATCTGCACCACAGGAGATCCTGCCTAACTACCAAGAACAAGCTGTCACATCAGGAACCCAGGTACCAGCTTGGATACACATGTGAACGTGTTGCCTGCATGTTCCATGTGTGCATGACACACAGGGGCTAATGGAGGCCCACAGAGGACAGGGATCAACTTAAACATCACAGGTGACTACATCGGCTGGCACTACTGTGAGGGGGGGTGAGCTATAAGAACTCATAGTTAATAGGGAAGAGGGCACACTAAGGAGAGAAATGAGTGGGGAGGGGCCTGAGACACGGACACCAATGAAAATGTTTAAGAGATTCGGTGAGGGTGAGGAGCGGGGCCTGTCCACAGAGCAACACACTATCGCTATATACAGTGGGCTAGGCATGGTGGCTTGTACCTGTAACCCTAACACTTGGGAGGTGGAGGCAGGTAAGATCTGCTACTGAGACTGCCTTGGCCTACACAGTGAAGTCCAGGTTAGACAGGGATACATTCTGAAACCACCACTGAAAAATAAAGAAAAGTTGCAGTCACCAAAAGCAAAAACCACAAACCAAGGCACAGACAGAAATGAGGAAAGATTATCCACTGAAAAATTAAGTTCACATTTGAGAAAAACTCTGGACAGAACTGTGGCCAGGGCAATCTTCATGGAAGAGAGGAGCTTTGTGGGCTCCTGACTTTCCAACGGTAACTTTACTGTAAAAACCATGAGTACATTCAAAGGCAAAGAAAGAAAAGAAAGGACAAAAATGGCCATTTGGTGTGCATGTATATTTGCTTGGTACCTGCAGCGGTGGGAAGAGGGCATCAGACCCCCAGAACTGAACCCACAGACTATTGTGGGCACCATGTAGGAGCCGTAAGTGCTCTCCCCCAAATCCCTTGTTAGACAGGATTTCACTATGGAGCCCTGGCCAGACTTGAACTCAAGGGGACCCACCTGCCATTGCCTATCAAGTTCTGGGATTAAAGGCGTGTGCTGCCACACCCAGCAGAAAGAACTCTTAACAGATCCTCAGATGGAACCCAGATCCTCATTCATGCCAGGCACCTCTTAGTGGGCAACCCCTCGCTGGGGTAATATCTAAAATTTGGGTCTTAAGTGTTCCTCAAAGGCTCCTGCAGTCAGCTGTCTGTGAGGCTCACAGGCAGATGGGGTCCCTTGGAGCACTGCACTTAAAGGATTCCACATGCTCAGTCAAGTGCTAGCTGCTCACAGCCCAACAGCAGCAGGCCACCAATCACAAGAGGACGGTCTGAAACTAACGCTGTACGTGCTTTAAAAGACAGTGCCTCTGTCACGGGGTTGGTTCTAGTGATGAAAAGCTGACTACTACAGCCACACACCAGACTCCGGGGCTGACAGAGGAGACCCCATCAATACTCAAGGAAGGGCGAAACTATTTCGGGTGTCGCAGGGATGCCCACCACGCAGGGGACACTGAACCTCAGGAGGCCTCTTTCTGATACAACCCTGTGACAAAAAGCACACCAGGGAGGGGACCTAGTACTACAGGAGCAGCTGCTGCCCAGGGCTGGAGTTACCTTGGGGGTCTACCTCCTTGGCCAGCTTGAGGGCATCCGAGTTGGCCAGGTCCATGTTGGCAGGTGTGACGGCGAGGATGAGGCTGCTCTCTCGGCTAATGAACTGCAGGATCATGTCTTTGATCTGGTATTCGATGTCTGGTGGCTGGTCCCCCACTGGCACCTTAGTGATGCCTGGGAGGTCGATGAGGGTCAAGTTCAGAACTGAGGGAACCAAGGGCAAAGGCGGTTAGAGCCCAAGTAGGAGTTCAGAGCCTACACACAGCTAGAGAGGCCCAGGGGACAGCAGCAAGTCCCCAGGGATCTCGGAGTCACTCCTAGCATGCCTACTACAACACGCTTTTTTTTTTAAAGGTTTATTTATTTATTTATTTATTTATTTATTTATTTATTTATTTATTTATTTTATGTATACGAGTACACTGTCGCTGACCTCAGACACACCAGAAGAGGGCATCAGATCCATTACAGAGGGCTGTGAGCCACCATGTGGTTGCTGGGAATTGAACTCAGGACCTTAGGAAGAGCAGTGGTGCTCTTAACCACTGAGCCATCTCTCCAGCCCTAGAACACGCTTCACTGTGTACTTTCTGTGTTGGGTGACTACCCTCATGGGCCAGAGGTCACACAAATATCTTCCACAATTGTTCTCTAGCATATTCATTCTTTTTAAAATTTAATACATTTTGAGAGAGAGAGAGAGAGAAAGAGAGAGAGAGAGAGAGAGAGAGAGAGAGAGGGAGAGGAGAATGTGTGTTTATATGCATGTGTATATGTGTTTGTATGTATGTGTATATGTGTTTGCATGTGCAGGTGTGAGTGTGTATGTGTATGTGTGCGTGTGCGTACCAGAAGTGGAAGTCAGAGAATCCACAGTTGTCAGCTGTCTCCTCACCATTCTGGGAACTGCACATGGTCAGCAGGCTTGCCAGCAGGTGCCTTTACCACTGAACTACCTTGCTGGCTTCACACCTTATCTTTTGGGAAAGAGTTTCCTCACTGAGTGCAGAGCTACACTGGGAAGCTATTGGGCACCAGGGATCCATCATCTGCCCAGACCTGCAGTCTCCTAATTAAAGATGCACAGTGCCGGGCGGGGCGGGGCTGGGCTGGGCTCTGCATGGCTCTGCATGGTTGCTGAAGAAGTCTTTCCTCTACAGCAAGCACTCTACTCCCCAAGCCACATGTCTTCCTTTCATACCTTCTTTACTTCTGAGGCAAGGGCTAGCTGTGTAGACCAGACTGGACTGGAACTCCCCATGCAGCTCAGGCTATAGCCCAGGTGGTGCAGCATTCACCTAGTGCCCACAAAGCTCTGCTGTGCATTCCTAGCACTGCAGAAACCACGCCTGGTGCACAGATCTGCAAGTGCAGCCCCGGGAAGTAGGAACAGAGGTGAGGGACTCAAGGTCAACTGGACCACACAGGAGTTTGAGGCTAGCCAGGCTGTGTTTTGAAAGAAAGGGACAGTGACATAGCTCAGTGGGTAAAGATTCCTACCACTAAGCCTGATGAACTGAGAGTCCCGACCCTGGGACCTACACGGACTTCTACAAGTTGTCCTCTGACCACCATATGCACACCACACACGGACACAAAGAAAATGTAGGCCAGGCAGTGGCCTACAAAAAAAAAAAAAGAAAGAAAAATGTAAAGAAATACATTAAAGAAAATGCAGCTGAGTGGTTACCAGAGGACCCGGGTTCGACTCTCAGCACCCACATGGTGGCATATAATCACGGGTAACGCTAGTTCCATGGGGTCTGACCCCTCCCTCTGTGAGGTCCTCAGGCACCAGGCATGTATAGTGTATATACCTTCATCCAGGTAAAGGACATTCACAAAAAGCAAATTTTAAAAAAATTAAAAGAACTTTTTACAAAAGTTTAACTGAGGTTAGCCTCAAATACAGTCTTTACGTTTGGTCCTACAGAATGCTGGGATTACAGGTATACACAGCACCCCGCCTGGCTCATTTTTATCTTAAACGTGGTCCTAGGGACTGACTCCATGCATGCTACACAAGTCCCTGGCTACTGAGCCCAGCCTGGGTCTCACTCTGCCCTCCGCCCTCCGCCCTCCCCTCCCAGAGCCGGGGTTACAGGCACGTATGTGCCCAGGCCTACTCTTGCCCACCACATCCAAGCCTTCCTAGCCCAGAACGCTTTTCCCAGATGCTCGGGAATTGGGAAGATCCTACTGGACAGGAGCAGTGTGCCAGCCTCCCTCGATCCCACCACGCTCCCTACCGTGTGGTGAGTAGACCCGAAGGTTGATGGGCACCGGGGAGATGCCTTTGTTGGTGCCTGTGACCCGGTCAGTCTCCGCTTCGATTTCCTGCCGGACTTCATCGAAGTCTGTAAACTTTTTGGACTTGCAGTGCAAAAACTCCGCATATTCTGACACGAGAAAAAGATGTTCAAGGTGAGAAAGAGGGAAAGAACGAATACCCGGGCGTGCGGCGTGCCAGGCAGAGGAAGAAATGCAACCCTTCAGTTCCTACAGAACTTGGACACGGCGTTCGATCTTTCTCCTATTTTACTGGGTTGGTTCATATTTTGAGACAGTTTCACGAGGCACACGTGCACACAGGCCTGTGGTGGCCGAGGTCAGCTTCAGGGGTCCTTGCTCTACTGTTCTCCATGCTGTGCTTTGTGACAGTGCCTCTGAGCAGAGCCTGAGGCTCCTTAGCTGGGCCAGTCTGGCTGGCCAGGAAACTGCAGCGGCCCTTCGGGCTCCACCACCCCAGGGCTAGGGTAACAAGTGGCACCCCAGCACCCGGCCTTTTACAAGTGTACTGAGTCATACTTTGTGACTAACTCTTTATAGACAGACTTCTTTTTGATCATGCGATTTGGCCCCAGGCGTGTGGTCTGGGATGGAGTGACACTAGAGATCCCATTGCCCCAGGCAACCAAACTGAGAAGGTTGCACCGGAAACCTGGTCCTTAAGAGGCTGCGGAAGGATAATGAGATAAACTGAGCCACACTGATCGTGTCTGACAAAAGACAAAAAGAACAGGTGTTTGTGTTTGAACTACCAGGCTGGGATGTACATGCTTGAATTTGCTAAGTTCAAGGCTGGGCAGGTGCCAACTCTTGTCTCAGAGGCTGCAAGAACACATCTGGTTGACAATGTGAGGCAGCAAGGTGTCCTGCAGGAAGGAGCCAGCATGAGCGCTGAGTAGAGCATCTGAGACAATCACCTGGTCATCCACATTACAGGACCACAGGGCACGCTGCTGCACAGAGAACTGGGAGCCAGAGGTCCGGCGAGGACTCCACAGGCAGAGCCTTGGCAGTCATGGAGGGAGCCTGGGCACCCAGGATGGCATAAAGTGGTGTGCTGATAAGGGCCTGCAATCCCAGATCTAGGGATGTGGAGGCAGAGGGAGTAGGAATGTCAAACAGGTGGGTACCAGTTTGGGCTATGGTGAGACTCCATCTCCAGAAAAACAAAGTATGTGGCCAGAGATGATTCCGAAGTTTGTTGTGCAAACTTGAGGATGGAAATGTGGGTCCCAGCACTCACAACCAGGCATCCCACAAAACCACATAACCCTCAGCCCAAAAGGGTACGGGGGAAGACAGGCTCGCTGGGGCTTGCTGGCTTGCATCTAGCAAGAACAAAAGCAAGCCCATCATGGTGGTGCACACTTTAATCCTACCAGTCGGGAGGCAGAGGCAAGGAGAATCGCTGGGAATTCCAGGCAGGCCAAGGTTATATTGATTTAAACAGAACTAGTAAGACCTAGAGACCCGCAGGGCGGTGGTGGCGCACCCCTGTAATCCCAGCACTCTGGGAGGCAGAGGCAGGCGGATTTCTGAGTTCCAGGCCAGCCTGGTCTACAGAGTGAGTTCCAGGACAGTCAAGGCTATACAGAGAAACCTGTCTTGAAAAAAAATGCAAAAAAACAAAAATACAAAAAAACAAAACAAAACAAAACAAAAACAAAAAACAAAAAAACTAGAGACCCTGCCTCAAAGGAGCAAAGGAGGGATGGAGAGGACCGGACATCCTCCGTCCTCCAGCCTCTGCAGCAGGCAGGCACACATCAGCATAAACAGCATGCACTCACAGTCACACAAACACAATGTCCAGTTCATAGACATAGACTCTGAGGCCCAGGGAGGGCATGGGGGTTGATCAAACTTGGTGGCGGTGCTGGGACTGGCTAGGTCAGACCACCTTGTAGAGGAAGTGACTCTCAAACCCAATGACCTCGGCAGGACCAGGTCTGTGTCTAGCATGGGTGCTGGCCATCTAGAAGCAGGGCCAGTGAGGGTGTGGACAGGAGGCTTTGGGACTCCCCCTCAGCCCTCGCATAATCAGCTGACCCACTTCCCAAGGGCAGCCGTGCTCTGGCCTTCCAGGGGACAAGCGGAAATACTCTTCCTGCAGCTGCCACTAAAAATGGATCAGTCACCCAGCCCCCACCGAACTTCAGTTCTCTTCCGGATCAAGGCAGTCAGCGAGTGAGGTGGTGGCTGGGTAAGGCAGCAGAGCCAGGACCAAGGCCAGGGCTGGTTCCTTCCCTCTCCCTCTCCCCGCTTCCCTCTCCCTCCCTGGGCTCGCCCCTCACTCTGCCTTGGCCTCCTTTATCACCTGCATTATGTTCATGGGGCTGGAACCTGCCAGCAGCAGCAGCGGCCTCTGCCACCACCCAGTGTGTTTGTTGTTAGCTTCAGCAGCCCTGGAGGACCCCACCTAGGTCTCAACCTCCTGGATCAGCAAAACAGACATCCCAACCATATCTGTGTGGCCGCCAATATCTCTTAGTCATTAGTGAGCAGAGGACCCCAAAGTACAATATGGAAATGCTGGGGGAAAAGGCTCTGTCATCTCCCTTTCTTAACACAAGAGACTCCAGAGAGGGCGTGCCTTTATGGAAGCCACACAAGTCCTACTGTAAACGCCTGCTTTAAGCTTGGAGGGCAGCTCATACCTGCAGGAGCAGTCGGAAGCCAAAGGCAGGGCTGAGTTAGAGGCCAGCCTGGGCGATCCAGCAAAGCCTTGCCTTAAAAAGAAGCCCTCAAGGCTGAAGACTCGGTCAGTATGCTTGCTCTGCAATCATGAGGACCTGTATTTGATTTACAGAACTCACAAAAATAAGACGGCTGTGGTAGCGCATGCTTGAAACCCAGTGCTGGGGGGAGGGGGCCCACAGGGCTCGCTGGCCAGCCAGCCGATATCAAGGCAGGGCTCCAAAAATGTCCCTGTTAATTACTACACATGCTCAAATGTTAAATAAAAAACTGTGCTGGAGGCTTTAAGGCTGAGCTGCCTGCCAGTTGGTCATCAGTAGCCCAGGCCACGCCTCTAAGTCACTGCCAGCTCTGCTCTTGCAGGTCCCCATGTTCCTCTGGCCCCTGGGCCAGCACTGCAGCATTCTCATAGCCACACATCCCCTGGCAGCAGAGTGGATTCTCCCTAGCCCTTCCCTGCACAGAGAACCAGACAGGCTCTCCCCAGGGGCGGCTTAGCGGGCTCCACAGGCTCCCCGCCCAGGGCCCGGAACACACCAGGGCTAAAGGAAGAAACCAAGGGTGAGCCTGGGTCTGCAGACATTCGCTAGCCCTGGTGGGCCAGCCAGCCTTCTTGCCAGAGGTTCCCCAAGGGTAGCCTCACTGTGTGTCCAGGAAATGAACCGCAAAGGGGGTTTCTAAAGAGCTGCTCCCTGCCTGCACGGCCGTGACTACTAACGGACTGGGTTTGATTCACTACACTCTCCAGCACCTGCTGCTGCTTCGTAAGCATGTATTTAGGTGTCGGGAGACGGAAGCAGCAGGACCACAGCCTGGCAAAGAGCAAACCATGGTGACCGGCTCCTGATGCCCACGACCACGAGGTCTGCCTTCCTCAGAGCTGGCATTGGCATGCACATCTGGACAAGAATGCCTGGGGGCTCAGACACATGTTAGAGACCCCTGGACACGCCCAGACAGGATCTGTGATGCTTCTGTGAACCCTGAGGGTTCGAATGAGCTGAAGGCCACCCTCAGCAGGCAGGTTTAAGTTCCAGTCTCAAAAACCAAGGTGGGGCTGGAGAGTTGGCTCAACAGTCAAGACTGCTGCTCCTGAGGAGACTGAGTGGCGCTCAGCACCGACAGGTGGCTCACGACACCTGTAGCTCCAGCTCCTTACAATAACAGAGCTAAAAGACAGGACGGGATAAAATTCAGTTTGGAGAGAACCCCCTTTTTTTTCCTGGTTAACATTTTTATTGTAGTATTTCCTTTTAAAATTTGACCATGAAAAAACAAAAACAAAACCAAAATAAAAAACAAAGCCGGGAAGTGGTGTCGCACGCCTTTAATCCCAGCACTTGGGAGGCAGAAGCAGGTGGATTTATGCGTTCAAGGCCAGCCTGGTCTACAGAGTGAGTTCCAGGACAGCCAGGGCTACACAGAGAAACCCTGTCTCGAAAAAAACAAAAAACAAAAAACAAAAAACAAAATACAATGGCCCCTAGGAAAAAATGCACAATTTGTTTTAGTTCCAGCTCAGAAATCCTTCTCTTCATGGGAGATGTACTCTTGGTCTCAGCAATAAGTGAAGGAAAGGGAGTAGACAGCCTTGCGCCGGCAGCACTGCAGGGACCCTGTGTCGGTCACACAAGCCTGTGACCGCAGCGCTCGGGAGGTAGGATGGCTCAGACACCCAAGCTCGCCTTCAGTTACACACTGAGACTGAGGCTGGCCTACCTGACACTGTCTCAAAAGTAAACAAAAAAGCCAGTGTGAAGGGTCTGTGCACGACAGACTTTTCCGAGCCTTACAGGGAGCAACATCACAGACTTAGCACTCCTGTTTAGCCTACAGCTCTTTGATTTGAGACCTGTAGGGACTGTCACCTTGTCTAAGATGTACTGTCACTGTGATGATTACAACAAAGTAGTCATTTCAATTAGCCCCCAACTTGAGCCACACCTGATCCAAGCTGTTTTTTTCTTAGACCCAGAAACACCAAAGTATGGTTTTGTCTGCAACAGATGGCTACCCAGGCCTTGGTCTTCCAGGCCTTGTAGGATGGAAGACAGGTTTAGAAAGGGCCTGCCACAGTCAAACAGCACAGGGAGAGGGTGCTGAGTAAGGAACAGTGGGTAGCGCCTCTCTCTCCAGAACTCAGTCCATGCACGGAGCACTGATGAGAGACACAAGACTCCAAGTGGGTGTCAGGCAAGAATGGACAGCAAAGTATTTTTGGCATTTCCCTGCCTCAGTGTATTTGCTGTTCCAGTGGGGAAGAGACACAGTGAGAACACAGCAACACAGCTAGACATGGTGAGGCACACCTGCGATTCCAGCACATCGGCGGTAGAGCCAAGAGTACAGGACAGGAGTTCAAGGTTAGCTTCAAATATAAGCAAATTCGAGGCCAGCCTGAGCTACATGAGATTCAGTCTCAAACTTGAAAAAAATTTCAACTCAAGAAAGCACAGTTTTATCTAACAAGTGACCCTGTGGAACATGGTGAGGGACAGGAGGGAGACCAGAGGGCAGCAAGGAGCCATGGCTGTTTCTGGAGAACAGGGCGGGCTGGGCTCTGGCAGGCACGGGCCTTGTCCTGACATCTCTTTTATGGCCCATCGATCACAGACCAAGCAAAGTCAAGGTGAAGGCTGGGCATGGGAGGGAACCCTGCACCCAGAGTTTAGCAGGATGATTCTGGGTAAGGGCAGGGTTCATCATGGGCCACTAGGCTTCCTGGGGCCTGTGGTCTTAGGTAATTTTTAAACAGCACCAGCTACAAGAGCAGCCTGAACAAGAAGGTCCAGGGCACTTGGGCGTCTGAAGCACTGAAGGGGAGGATCCACGCCTGGCCTCACAAGTCTCATCTTTAGAGTCCTGAACCTTTCAGGGGTGGACGGCCGTCTGCCCCGCCCCTGGCTCTGTGGATTAGGTCCCAAGCTTCAGTGTGAGGACCCTGTGATAGCCAGGGCTCAGCTAGACCTCCCTCTCTGGCCTTGCTACCTCTGCACACACTACTGCTCTCTAAACAACCCAGATGCAGGGTCTTCAGGCAGGGGAGTGTGGTGAGTGCAGGTCTGCAGCATCTGCTAGGGCAGGGCTGGGGAAGTGGGCAGCCTGGTGACAACATAACACAGTGATAGAAACACAAAGGCTACCTCTCCAGTGTCCCACCAAGGCCGTGCACAATATGGGCAATGCCACCATTAGGCAAAGGGTCAGGGGCATTCAAGCTTAGGGGACACAAGACAAGACACACCTGAGAGGCACACTTGTCCTCTCAGCCCAAAAGGATTCAGCTATGTCCCCATCTCCACAACTGTCACCTTGCCCTAAGCAGCCGCGCCTCCTCCCATGTGACCCACGTCAACAGTAGTCTAAGGTCCCTTCTTACCATAGCTATATAGGTCTGCTCATATCCCCAAGATCAGTTTCAACATAGCAGTAAACCCTAAGCAGTAAACTCAGGCAAGCGGTGGGGATGGCTTGGTTCCCTTGAAGATGGAGAAAGGTGAGGGACGGATCTGACCTTTATGCAGGTCAGCTGTGGGCAGGTGTCCCCAGCTCAGGTTCTTTCCATGCTCGTCTTCCCAACCCTGTCCCAGAGAACCTCAGGGTTCCAGGAGAGTTTGGCAGCCAAGGAATCTCAAAATACACCAGGTCTGCCAGTCCCCAGCACCCCAGTGTTCCCCACACGTGCCCGTCAGGCCTCGGGTGTGCTGTACCAGCTACCCAGGAGGCCTCAAATCAAGAACCAACTGTTCAAGGCCCACCTGGAGTATGATGGTTTACATATGCAGTTGGTAGGCCGGGCTGTAGCCCAGCAGAGAGCCCACCTAGTCTGCATGAGTTCTGGGGTTCCATCCCCAGTACCCCATAAACCAGACCGGGTTTACATACCAGCACCTGGAAGGCAAGAAGATCAGGAGTTCAACGTCATCCCCAGATACAAGTGGAGATCAGCCTGAGCTAATAATTGCAAACAAGCAAGCAAGCAAACAGGCTAGGGATGGAGGTCAGAGCACTGGCCTCCATGCAAGGCCTGCAGATCTGACGTCCTCTTCTGACCTCTACAGGGACCAGGCACACACACGGGAACAGAAAGGAATGTAGGGACAACATTCATACAATTAAAAATACACAAAAAATGTCAACATAAATAAAATAGAAAAGTCTTGTATGGTGGCTCCCCAGCACTGTCACCCTAGCACTCAGGTCAAAGGGAAGTAGAGGCTACCCTGGGCACCAGGTCCAAGGGAACTAGAGGCTACCCTGGGCACCAGGTCCAAGGGAAGTAGAGGCTAGCCTGGGTACCAGGTCTAAGGGAAGTAGAGGCTAGCCTGGGCACCAGGTCCAAGGGAAGTAGAGGCTACCCTGGGCACCAGGTCCAAAGGAACTAGAGGCTACCCTGGGCACCAGGTCTAAGGGAAGTAGAGGCTAGCCTGGGTACCAGGTCTAAGGGAAGTAGAGGCTACCCTGGGCACCAGGTCTAAGGGAAGTAGAGGCTAGCCTGGGCACCAGGTCCAAGGGAAATAGAGGCTACCCTGGGCACCAGGTCCAAGGGAAGTAGAGGCTAGCCTGGGTATCAGGTCTAAGGGAAGTAGAGGCTACCCTGGGCACCAGGTCTAAGGGAAGTAGAGGCTAGCCTGGGTACCAGGTCTAAGGGAAGTAGAGGCTACCCTGGCACCAGGTCCAAGGGAAGTAGAGGCTAGCCTGGGTACCAGGTCTAAGGGAACTAGAAGCTACCCTGGGCACCAGGTCCAAGGGAAGTAGAGGCTAGCCTGGGTACCAGGTCTAAGGGAAGTAGAGGCTACCCTGGGCACCAGGTCCAAGGGAACTACAGGCTAGCCTGGGTACCAGGTCTAAGGGAAGTAGAGGCTACCCTGGGCACCAGGTCCAAGGGAAGTAGAGGCTACCCTGGGCACCAGGTCCAAAGGAACTAGAGGCTACCCTGGGCACCAGGTCTAAGAGAAGTAGAGGCTAGCCTGGGCACCAGGTCCAAGGGAAGTAGAGGCTACCCTGGGCACCAGGTCCAAAGGAACTAGAGGCTACCCTGGGCACCAGGTCTAAGGGAAGTAGAGGCTAGCCTGGGTACCAGGTCTAAGGGAAGTAGAGGCTACCCTGGGCACCAGGTCTAAGGGAAGTAGAGGCTAGCCTGGGCACCAGGTCCAAGGGAAATAGAGGCTACCCTGGGCACCAGGTCCAAGGGAAGTAGAGGCTAGCCTGGGTATCAGGTCTAAGGGAAGTAGAGGCTACCCTGGGCACCAGGTCTAAGGGAAGTAGAGGCTAGCCTGGGTACCAGGTCTAAGGGAAGTAGAGGCTACCCTGGCACCAGGTCCAAGGGAAGTAGAGGCTAGCCTGGGTACCAGGTCTAAGGGAACTAGAAGCTACCCTGGGCACCAGGTCCAAGGGAAGTAGAGGCTAGCCTGGGTACCAGGTCTAAGGGAAGTAGAGGCTACCCTGGGCACCAGGTCCAAGGGAACTACAGGCTAGCCTGGGTACCAGGTCTAAGGGAAGTAGAGGCTACCCTGGGCACCAGGTCCAAGGGAAGTAGAGGCTACCCTGGGCACCAGGTCCAAAGGAACTAGAGGCTACCCTGGGCACCAGGTCTAAGAGAAGTAGAGGCTAGCCCGGGCACCCAGCGCTGCAGGTATGAAGCTGTCGCTGCTCAGCAAGAGCTGGCAGGCCCCAACTGGCCGGTCTTCCAGTTATCCTCTCTCTGCGGTAGGGCACCACAAAGGGACGCTGGGACAGGAGCCTGGGGAACTGCCTCCCTCCCCGCCCATCCACACAGGCTTCCCCAGGGGGGCTGGGGACCAGGGGCAGCAGCAGTGCCAGCTCATGGTCCAGGAAAAGGTGCAAAAGTAAGCCATGCAGCGGTGGTAGTGCATGGCTTTAATGCCAATACTTGGAGGCAGAGGCAGGTGGATCTTTATGAAATTGAAGCTAGCCTGGTCTACAGAGTGAGTTCCAGGACAGTCAGGACTACACAGAGAAATTTTGCTTCAAAAAAACCAAAAAGAAAAAGTGCAGGGCTGGAGAGATGGCTCAGTGGTTAAGAGCACTGACTTTTGTTCTAGAGGTCCTGAGTTCAATTCCCAGCAACCACGTGGTGGCTCACAACCATCTATAATGGGATCCAATGCCCTCTTCTGGTGTGTCTGAAGACAGCTACAGTGTACTCATATAAATAAAAATAAATAAACCTTTAAAAAAATATTTACTGATAAAAAATACACAGCCAGGCAGTGGTGGAGCATGCCTGTAATCCCAGCACTCTGGGAGGCAGAGGCAGGTGGATCTCTATGAGTTTGAGGCCAGCCTGGTCTACAGAGTGAGTTCCAGGACAGCCAGGGCTACACAGAGAAACCCTGTCTAAAAAAACCAAAAAAGAAAAAAGAAAAAAAAGAAAAAGAAAAAGTGCAAAATAGGGATTTCCAAGCTGAGGTGGAGGTTTGCAGGCAATGGGACACACACAGGAAGAGGAGTCAAGGGCCTCTCCAGCAGAGCTCACTGCAAGCCTGACCAGAGGCAGCAGCCGTCCGTCCTGTGGGCTGTCATAAGGCAAAACCCGCAAAGGGGCACGGCACACCAAACCACCGGGTCTCACTGGAGCCTCTCCTCCATGACAAACTGGCAGAATCAGGGTGGAAAAACCCTGCGGGGCCTTGGAACGTCAGACCACATTGAGTTGGCTGAGGATCCCAGGCCAGGGGCCCCCTAAAATGCAGGTGACCTGGCTGGGCCTCCAGTTTCCCAACTGTAAATTCAGTCTTGGGAGCAATTGGCAGCAGGGAATAGGGACTGGGCCCCAAGGACCCGGCGCAGGAGCTCCTTCGACTGGGGCTGGTGTGTGACTGCATGGAAAGGACAAGGCAGCGAGCGGTTCTGCCTTTCAGGCAAGACTTCTCCAAAAAAAAAAAAAAAAAAAAAAAAAAAAAAAAATCAGAAGGTACCTGTGGGCACAGGTAGCCTGTCCTGCCCGGGCACTCGGCTGCACCAGGGTGATGTGCAGGATGCTTCTCAGCTTCCCTGGACAGGTGAGACCTGCACTCAGTCCCAGACAACCCAGGAGCTCAGATTTCTCCTTAGGCCCCTAAATCCTCATGATTCCAAGTTCCCAACTAACCCCGCGATGGCCTCCTCATAGTACGGGGTTGCTGCTGCTGTTTGAAGACCGGGCCTTCCGTAGCCCAGGATGGTCCAGAACTCTCTCTGCATCACAGGATGGCGTGAGCTTCGGGTCCTGCTCTCACATTCCCGGCTGGGCTCGCAGGTGTGCACCTCCACACCAGGGTCACACTCCTGCTGCTGGAAGCAGGGCTGCCCATGCGCTGGGGCGCTGTCCACGAGCTACGCTACCGCTGTGGCTTATTTATTATTATTATTATTACTTTTTGCTTTGTCTTGGTTTTTGGTTTTGAAATCTCTATTTCTCATACCTGTTTTGGAAAAGATGAGCTGCAGAATGAGAGGCCTCCGGGTGACAATTCCTGATCCTCGCGGAAGGAAGTCCCTGGGAGAAGAGAAAGCAGCACAAGTGACTCACAGTCCTGCGAATGAGGCAGGAAGTGTGACCACAGGCAGCAAGCAACTGTCTCTTGCTGACGCACCAGCGGAGACCCTGGGGAGGGTCTCGGCCCTAGGGTTTGAAGGGGGCCTGAACTAAGCAGAAAACATGGAGCTGTGCACAGGAATGCTCTGGAGCCCAGCGGGTGCACTAGGCCCTGCTTGTATTGTATTTCAGACAATCTTGTCCACAGAAAAAGAGCCACAGGAGAGACTGGGGGAGAATCAAGCTCAAGGCCAGCCAACCGAACGCCACCACCAGTCACCCCCGTACCCTGAAAGCTGAGGCCGGCCACACAGGACCACAGAGCACAGGCTGTCTCAAAATAACACAAGGGCTGGGTGTGGCTCAGTTGGTAGAGGGCTTGCCTAGCAGGCAGGAGGCACTGGGCTGGATTCCCAGCACTGAAGAAAATGGCCATGGTGGCTAATGCCTGTACCAGCAAATGAAGAGGCCCCAAACCCCGAGTTGGGTCACTATCAGCATTGCTCCGTGGCTGGCCACAGTTATTCCTGGGTGGTCTCCCTAATTAGGTGTAAAAATGAGTACAGCTGCCAGGTGGTGGTGGCGCAGGCCTTTAGTCCCAGTACTCAGAGTCAGAGGCAGGCGGATCTCTGAGTTTGGGGCCAGCCTGGTCAACAGAGTGAGTTCCAGAGAAACCCTGTGTTAAAAACAGGAAGACAGAGAGGGGAGGGAAAGGGAGGAGAGAGGGGAGTGGAGGGAAGAGTATGGCAGTCTTGGAGACACCATGTAGCCTGGTCTTCTCAGGCATGTGGCCCAGGCTGGGAGCTAGCACACAGATGGACTTGAACCTGAACAGGCAAAGCTGATCTTCTGTGATAGGAATCGGGGCAAAGGCTTTTCCTTGGAGGAACAGGCAGGAAGACACAAGATGGAACTTTATTGGGAGGCAAAAATCAGCCTCAATGCAGATTTCTACATTGATCAGCAGGTTTGTGGTTTTTTTTTTTTTAAGTTATCAGAACAATCAGGGTGTGTATTTAAGATGGATACTTAACTGTATTTCTCCAGAAAGGTCACTAGCAGGGCATGGGAGACAGGAGGATCAAAAAGTTCATGACCTCAGCTATGCAGAGAGCTCAAGGCTAGCCTTAGCTACATGAGATCATCTGCAAAACCAAAACAACAGGGATTTAAAGAATTTGCAGATAGACGCAGGATGGCAGCACACTTGCATGGTGTGTGTGAAGGTCCAGATTCAGTTACACAGCACAAAAAGAACTCGGATGGAGTGGCTTCCAGAGATATGTGTGAGAATCTGAGGGGGAGGAGGGAACTCAGAAACAGGAGACTTAGAATGTCAAGGTTGTCCTTGGCACAACATAGGTGCCAGGTCAGCCTGGGCTACAGCTCAACAGCACAGCACGGGCCTAGCCCGGGCAGCTGATGGCACCATCCCCAGCACTGCAACAGAAGGAGTGAAAGACGGGAAGTCCACGGCCAGCAAGGCTCATGACTGCGCCCAGGACTGACATGTAGAGAGCGAGCCAGCCCACAAGTGGTCCTCTGACCTCCACACATGCACCAAGATATGCACGGGAGCACATACACATGCATATGTGCACACACACATAAATAACAAGGTGCAACCTGTTAAATAAAAGCTTTAGTAGCTGGGCAGTGGTGGCGCACGCCTGTAATCCCAGCACTTGGGAGGCAGAGGCAGGCGGATTTCTGAGTTCCAGGCCACCCTGGTCTACAGAGTGAGTTCCAGGACAGCCAGGGCTATACAGAGAAACCCTGTCTCGAAAAAACCAAATCCAAAAAAACACACACCAAAAAACCCAAAAAAAAACCAACAAAAAAAAGCTTTACAGCTCAGTTGGGGGGGGGGGGACCTGGGGGCGTGGTCAATACATCCTGGAAGTTTCTGCAGCCAGATAAATAAAAGAGTCTTTTATCTTCTCAAAGGACTTCCTCCTGGGTGGGCCAAGTGAGGAGGATTTATTTTGATCTTAAAGAAAACACAACTACAATAGAGCCCTGGAGCTAGGCACCATAGGAGGCCCCACAGCTTGACCTCGTCATTAACGGCTATTGTAAATTTGTAAAAATAGTTATGGTCCATGTGTTCAAGGTTCTACCTGGCTACAGAGTGAGTTATGGACCAGCCTGAGTCCTAAACAAAATCAATCACTAATTTAGTCAAATACTCCAAAGGCATAGTGGAGCAGTCACACAGTGAGTGTAACAAGTGAGGAGCAGAGCACTGTGTGGATTTAACAGCTATAAGACCCCATCCCACCAGACAGCTCAGCAGCCTAGATCTCAGAAACCTGGGGTGCAGAGACTGGGCCCTACCCATGGCTGCAATGCACAAGCAATGGTGGCAACTTCGACTGAACCCCAAGAGGCCATCTGAAGATTTTGACCTCCAGGTCCCAGAATCTCTGCTTCTAGTCTATGATGCGACCTCTGGGCTGTGTGTGTGTGTGTGTGTGTGTGTGTGTATGTGTGAATCTGCCCCTGTACCACCACCCTCCTCCAGCCCCAGTAACCACAGTACTGCAGTGATTTTACATTCAGTCACTCTGAGATGACAGCCACCCTGAGGACAATGGCGACGCCTCAGACATCACCAGTGGCTGTCCCAGACAAGGGACATAGAGAGCTTCAATGGGGACTGCTGTGATGCCCAGAACAAGCACCAGTTCTCACAAGGAAAGGCTGAGGCCTTGGTGGCCAAGAGGAAGGGAAGGCAACAAAGATGGCGGAAGCTAAGGAGGAAACAACCGGTCACATCCCAGGGCAGACTGGGAGCCAGCCATACATGTCTCAGGGACTGGATGTAGAAAGGTCTGGTTAAGAGGATTTCCATGGACCAGTGAAATGGCTACGGGGTAAAGGTGTCTGCGGCCAGACTTGAAGACCTAAGTTTCACATAAAAGGACAGAACTCTGGGGACTTGTCCCTTAGCCTCTGTTCACATCCATCCCCCCCACACACATTAAAAATAAATGGCTAGATAAGACAATCTAAAATTAAATCTATAAATATGTATCAAAAATAAAAATCTAACATTTTTTTCTCCTATTTTTGGAAAAAATGGGTATCTGATTCAGGTGGTGGTGGCGCATGCCTTTAATCCCAGCAACTGGGAGGCAGATCTCTTTGAAGGCCAGCCTGGTCAACAAAGTTTCAGAACAACCAGAGTTACAGCAAGACCCTGTCTCAAATATCTATATCTATTTATATATATTTGAGACGGTATATATGTATGTATGTATACACACACACACACACACACACACACATTTGAGAAGCCTCGCGAATTGCTGAGTTTGAGGCCCGCCTGGTCTACAGAGCTACACAGAGAAATCCTATCTTAAAAAACAAAACAAGCAGGGCGGTGGTGGCGCATGCCTGTAATCCCAGCACTCTGGGAGGCAGAGGCAGGCGGATTTCTGAGTTCGAGGCCAGCCTGGTCTACAGAATGAGTTCCAGGACAGCCAGGGCTACACAGAGAAACCCTGTCTCGAAAAAACCAAATCCAAAACAAACAAACAAACAAACAAAAAAAACCAAAACCAAAACAAAACAAAACAAAATCTTTTTAAAAATGGTGTGTGTGTGTGTGTGTGTGTGTGTGTAGTTGGAACAATAGCTCAGCATTTAAGAGCATTAGTTGCTTTTCCAGAGGCTAACAGCCATCTCTAACTTAGGGAATCCAACACCTGATCTCAAGCACCAGGTTTGGTACATAAACACACGTGCAGGCGAAACACTTACACACATAAAATCAAAACTCTTTTCTTTTTAGAGTATTTGCTGGGCAGTGCAGCAGAGCACACTGTGGCTTCCCAGGCAGGTCTACAAACGCCAACTGTCCTGGCTGGCACAGAGATGGCCCTAGCTCCATCCGGTCCTCCCTTCCCCAGCCCACCTGCCTCCACACTCTTCTTAGCTGTGGCTAGCACTTCTCCTGTGTGTGTGTCCCTTGGGTCCGCTCCCGCGCTCTCGGATCTGCGTTCCCTGGTTAGAACACTCTGCCAGCTGTGGGGTGGCAACAAACGTGGGGGATGGGGGGACTCTGGCTCAGACATCCATACTCGATATGTAAGCACGCGATCAGGTCCCCAGGCCAGGGATCACCCTTCTGTGTCTCCAGGCCTGGTACAGGGATAGCACATGGTGGTCAGGTAAGTGTAAAGTGCTGCATCATTTCTCAGTCCCACACAAAGCTGCCTCCTTCTGTTTCCTTTCTTTTTTTCTGTTTTGGCAGAGTAACTCATGCAGCCCAGGCTGGCCTCAAACTCTGTATGGTAGAGGATGGTCTACAACTCCTAATCTCCGTTTCTACTTTCCAAGTGCTAGGATTACAGGTCTGCACCACCATGTTTATGTAGTGCTGATGGCTTTACATGAATGTTAGGCCAGTATGTTAATACACCGCACACAAATATTCTCTTTCTCTCTCTCTCTCTCCCTCCCTCCCTCTCTCTCTCCTAAACACAGATATCCAGAAAGCTCTTCTACAAAGGTCTTGTGTCCACTCATGGCTGGACCAATACAGTCCAGGTCTGCAGACTATCTAGGTTCCCTAGTGGCTCTCTGAGCCCTTGACCTCCGCATGGGTTCCTGCCGCCACCCTTCCCGGGGGAGCTGCCCACCTAGTAACGGTCAGAGGCCATACTGTGAACCCATCCTTCTTTCCCACTTCTGCCAGTTTAGCCTTAGAAAGAAGGAAGCTGGTTCTCTAACAGACCTGGGCTCCGGCATTTGGTCACCAGCAGCCTGAACAGCACCTTCTGGTGCAAGAGCCAGGTCTGTTTAATTTTTTCTATACAGAGAGTGGAGCAGGTGGGACAGCTGTGTGAACCTGGAGGCGGGGTCATCCAGGCCCCCAGGGAAGGGAACCAAGCAGAAGCAGGGAAGGCAGAGTGAGCCAGCTGCATCTCTTGAGAAGCCTGGGCAGGATGTACAAAGGTGCTGGGTGGAGACCCCTTCCCCGTCTCCAAAATTCGAGACCTCAGAGCCCCAAGCTATGAGGTTAGAGGTCATGCTGCGGCATAAGCTCCACCTTCTATCTCTGGCAAACTGACTAGGGCCTCTGGTGATGGTGGGGGTGTCTCAAGTGACAGGGCGAAGCCTTCCTGCTGCCTGCACAACCTGCTCCTATCAACTCCCTCCCTCCCTGCCCACACAGACTCCATTTCCCCATTACACCAAATCTGACTGATGATTCCCACTTATGCTGTCCCCTCCCTACCTCCCTGTCCCTAGACCACGCCTCCATCCCAGCAGCCTTCACACCAAGACAGGACCAAGCCTGCTCTCTCCCCACTCTCCCCTCTACTGACCCAGAATTGGGAACACACAGACCCTAACGACATCAGGGTGGGGCAAAGGACTGACTCCACCACCTCACGGACAAGGACCCTGACGCTCAGGTGGCGGTGGTGGTGGCGGGGCACCTGCCTGGCCACGTGAGCTCAGGTCTGGGGTGGCTTGCAGCCCGGCAGTCCCTCCCTAGCCAGGAATCCGGCAGGACCCAGATCAGTCCCGCCCTTGGCACTCAGGCCCAGTGCCACCTGCTGTGGTCACATCTGAGGGCCAGCTTGGGCCGGGAGCAAGAGCAGGAAATAGCTAGAGTCACTTGGTTCTGGAACTCCTCAGGCCTAGATGTAATCCAGAACTTGGATTACTTCTAGAATCCACCAGATTCTACTCAGCTCCCTTGTTGGTTAAGCAGGCACAATGGCACCTGCCCCAAAGGGAAGTTAGGATTACAAAGTTCTTGCCATAGTATCCCAACATACAGCATTCTTGAGGATAGGTCATTAAAGTGTCCCCCAAACAACTTTAAGGAAGGACCCAGGTATAGATCCCCAGCACCCACACAAAGCCCTGATGCACATCTCCCACACTTGGAGATGGACGAAGATCCCTGGGGTTTATGGGGCTTACCAGCCAGCCAGCCTAGCCTACAGTGATGAGTTCCAGGCTCAGTAAAAGACCCTAGTCTAAAAACCTATGGTAGACAATACAGCAAGAGAAACCTATCATCAATTTCTAACATGCACACCCACACCTGTGACAGCATTCATCCTACACAAACAAGTAAACTTGAAGCACCTGTAATCACTCCTCTGCTTGTAACTTTCAGGGGCTCCCACATGTCCCCCAGGGGCCTGGGAGGTCTTGCCATTCCTCATCAGCCCCCACTCTCCTATCTATTCCCTGGAGCTGGACTGATAGGAGGAGGAGCCCAGTGTATTCCTGCCTCAGGGCCTTTGTTTATCCCCACAGTGACCTTTCTATGACAACTCTGGTTTCCTGTGTATACTGAGGGTTCAGGTGAGTGGTCCCTTCCTCAGAGAGGTCTAGCTGCTTCCGGGTGAGCCAACACCCACCCTGCCCTACCTACTTTCTTTTTCCTCACTTTCTCAGATGATCGCTATAGCTGGAACCCTCCAGAGCAGACAGGAGATGGGGTCACTCTCCCCAGAGTCCTGCTCCCTAGCACACAGATACAGAACATAGACCCCACAGTCAAAGACTAGTCACAGCCTACATGAGGTAACAAGACAGATAGCAAGATGTCCAAGCGAAAGCCACCAATGACCTATATGTTCACCCAGCAGGAGAGGCTAGGGCAACTGGTCTCAGAAAGAGTTCAGGGTCAGCAGCCCTCCAGAATGTGGGGCACGAACTAGCCTCTGTGTGGAGGAAGTCCCCTCCATATTTGAGAAATTTTTGTGTTTGATAGTGTGTTTTCTTTATTTTGAGGTAGGCTCTCCTGCAGCCCAGGCTTTGAAGCCTCTCTGAAGCTGAGTAAGACCCTGAACTCCTGATCCCCTGCCTCTGTAAGTGCTGGGATCTCGGGGGCTGTCTGGCTGGCAGATGGAACCCAGAGATTTGTGCATGCCAGGTAAGCATGTAAGCACTAAGTCCAGCCCGGGGCGGGGCGGGGCAGGGCGGGGTGCATCTGCTTGCATCGTTCTGCAGAGACAGCTGGCGGGTGGAGCTCATCCACGGACTCAGGAGAGCACAGCATCTGCCTCTGGGGGTGTGGTGGCCCTCATATGATCCCACCACTCACTGGTGGCAGGTAGATTTGGAGTTCAAGGCTATCCTCAGTTACACAATAAACTCAAGGCCAGCCTGGGCTCCATAAAACCCTGCCTTAAAAAAAAATATGAGAAAACAGAGTGGTTGTATATATCTGAAATTTCTTGCACTCAGGAGACCAGCCTGGGCTCTATGAGACTTTATCTCAAACAAAACAAAAGTTATGTGTCAGTCTCCAAGGTGATGTGAATTCCAGGTTTTTGCAGTTCAATTTATAACTTTATAACAGGCAAATATCTGACTTGTCACCATCCAGTTGTATGAATAGATGAAAGCACTTTCATGAATGACAGGAAGCGGTTTGATCTGTGGAGCCCCGGGTCTCCCCCAGCCCTTCCAGGGCCCTGGATGTCTCAGATAGACCAGCTAGTGGAGAGGTGTGCCCGTTAGGCTACATGAACGCACTCCAAAGAAAAACACCTATTAATAAATGGCCCGTGCAGGGCACACACATCCCACAGGAGCTGGGCTGACTGCGGACAAGGGACTCTTGCTTTTTCTGTCCCCATTTTGTCTTCTGGTTATTTAAAGTCTCAGAACGTAGCTCTAGCTGACCTCAACTCTTCACCCTGACTGGGGATCCTGTCCTAGAACTGTATGCTTTCTCTACTTGGATCTGGTAGACACGGAAACTGAAGCTTCCGGGGTAAAGGAACTCAAGACCAAAGCCACAGGTACAAACAGCCCTGAGCACTGAGCCCCACCCAAGCTGCTGCGATCCTGCCTCAGCTTTCCAGCACTGTCTGCTCATCCCCAGCACATCTGGGAGCCAGGGTAAAAAGAAGCCAGTGGGGCTGGAGAGATGGCTCAGCGGTTAAGAGCACTGACTACTCTTCCAAAGGTCCTGAGTTCAAATCCCAGCAACGACATGGTGGCTCACAACCATCTGTAAGGAGATCTGATGCCCTTTTCTGGTGTGTCTGAAGACAGCTATAGTGTACTCACATTAAATAAATAAATAAATTCTTAAAAAGGAAAAAAAAAAAAAAAGAAACCAGTGAACCCTGAACACAGGAAGGCCATCGCAGCCTCCTCCTGGCACCAATTAAGAATGTGGGTGGCCACGGGTAGAGTGCAGCCTGTCAGTTCAGTCACAGACTCTCCATGTGTGACCAGCACAAGGACATCACTGTCCCAGTGTCCCCATCTGCAAATAGGGTCCTAACACTTGGCCATGCCGAAGCTGAACAGGAAGCTAGTGTCTGCCACATGCAGGGTGCTGTCACAAAGGCAGTGGGGGGCGGGGAGGGCAGGGGATGTCATCCCCAGGAACTACAAGAAGCACACCCACTTCTCCTTGGCACCCAGTGAGGACATGAACACCACCTCTCCTGTCAGGTGACTCAACACCATCTTAAATCTGCTTCCTCCTCAACAGTCACCTGCTTCCTTCAGACCCCAGAGCACACAGAAGCCTGGTGACCCTCAGGCACAGTCAGAAGGATGACAGAAACAACCAGAACACCAGAGAAAGTGGGCAGGTCAAAGTCAACCATGTGATATGTAAAAGAACTGGTGTGTGTGGGGGGGGAGAATCAGGTCATTTGATAGGTGTGGATGTCAACACCCGGCTTTTCCTGCCTTTGCGTGTGTAATTTGAATGTACGTGAGTCTGTGAGGGCGCATGTGTGGACATGAGCCTGTGGACTCGGCTGAAGTCAGGGCCTTTCTCCATTGCCCTTCACCTGTGGATCTGCTGTCTAACTAGTCAGCTTCTTCCAGGGACTTCCTGCTGTGGCTTCCCTCCTAATGAAGCAGCCACTACACCTGCCAGCTAGTCATGTTTGCTCTGGAGACCCAAAGACTGGCCCCCGGGCTTGCATGGGCAATAATAATCCTCTCAGTAATTGCACGAATGTCCAGGAAGGGTAATACACACCTAGGAGTCCTGTACTCCAGAGGCATGTGGCAAAAATATTAGAAGTTCCAGACTAGCCTACATTATATATAGAGACAACCTGGTCAAAAAAAAAGGAGAGAGAGAGAGAAAGAGAGAGCTCAGCAGTTAAGAGGATCCAGGTTTGATTGACAGCACCAACATCTGTAACTCTAGTTCCAAGGGAACCCAGCACATTCTGTTGGTCTCCTCAGACAGACATGCATGTGGAACACATACATATATGCAGGCAAAACCTCATACACATAAAATTTTAAAATCCTGTTTTGGTGAGATCGGGGTTCAAGACAGGGTTTCTCTGTATAGCCCTGGCTGTCGTGGAACTCTCTCCATAGACCAGGCTGTCCTCAAACTCATAGATCTGCCTGTCTCTGCCTCCCAAGTGCTGTGATTAGAGGTGTGTGCCACCACCACCCGCTTAACCAATCTTTTTTTTCTCTTTAAAGAAACAAATGAAGCTGTGCAGGTTGGCGCACACCTTTATCTCGGCACTCAAAAAACAGAGGCAGGTGGATCTCTGTGAGTTCAAGGCCAGTGGCTAACAAGGTAATTCCGGGCCAGCCAGAGGAAGTAGTGAGACTCTGTCTATCCCCCACCCCCAACCCCTGCCAACAAAGAGGAAAGAAACACGAAGGACACATGAGCAGAGGCCTCGAGAGAATCAGAGGGAATGCCACCGGAAGCAACAGGCAGAAAGGAAGGTCCACGCCCAAATCCAGGAGCAGCAGTGGCCCATGTCCAGGGCTTGGTCTGCTTTTCCTCCTTTCCCTTCAAGATGGGTTAGAACTCAGGGCCTCTCACACTAAACTAGGCTGCGGCGCCCACTCAACCATCTCCCAGACCCTCACAGGCACACACAACATTCTCCGAAGGAGACTGCATGTTCAGCTGTGGCAGAGAACAGCAAGGGCTTGAAGTGGGGGGTTGGGGGGAAGTATACTCCCTAACCTCAGCAGAAAGCTAAGCAAGAACTGAAGACAGAGGGGGACTGGGGAAATGCCAACAAATGTGGCTGTCGTCAGCAGTGCTGTGCCTGATGCCTACAGACAAATTAAAAGCAAACAGACCAAAGCCTCAAGATCTGGGGTTCCAAAGGTAAAATGCTCCCCTAGGATACAGGAAGCCCTGGGTCCCATCCCTCCCTCCACATAAGCCAGGCGTGGCACTGAACACCTGTCATGCCAGCCCTGGGGAGTAGAGGTAGGGGATGCAGGGGTTCAAGGTCACTACCTAGACATTGAAGTTGAGGCCAACTTGGTTTTTTGTTGTTAAAAAAGTGTGTGTGTGTGGGGGGGGGGCAAGCTCAGGGCGCAGAGGGCAGAGGAAAGAACCAAGATTTCCCAAAGAAAAGACTCATATTGTTAAGATGTGGAATAAATGTAGTAATATCACAGCCACCCAAAGGAAATAAAGAGGAAGACGGGCTGTCAAGATGGCTCAACGGGTAAAGAAGCTTGCTGTGCAAGCGAGAAACCTGAGTGGGATGCGGAAACAAAGTAAAGATGGAGAACTGACTCCAGTCACCTCTGTTCTCTGTATACACACATTCCTACACATACAACACACACACACACACAGAGATATACACTCTCACATATATAAACACCACACACACATACACCACACACTCTCACATATACACACACACAGATACACATACTCTCACATATACACATACCACATACACACACACACACACTCACACACATACGCACCACACTCACACACTAACACACACACCATGAATGAATGAACTAATATTTGTAGACATTTGTTTATTTTTGAGACAGGGCCTCACTCTGTAGCCCTAGCTAGCCTGGAACCCATTATGTAGACCAGGTTCATCTTGAACTCAGAGATCCACCTGTCTCTGACTGTCACACCCAGGTAAGATCCGTGTATTCTTATTTTATGTGCATGATGGTTTGCTGCCTGTGTGAACGTGCACCATATGTAATCAGTGCCCTCAGAGGCCAATGAGGTCAGATCCCCAGGGACTGGAGTGACAGAGGGCGGTGAGCCAGGCCCTCGGCCAGAACGAGCTCCTCAAGCATCTCTCCAGTCTATACAACATCACCTTACAGAGACTAAAGAGCAGCATGGGAGAAACTGAAAACCCTGGAGGAAAAAACTACGAAGAAAGCAAATGGCTGACCACGGTGAAGTCTCTGGAGACGGAGAGGAAACAAAGGGCCTGAATTAGTGTTCAAAGGCTCCCCCCAAAAAGTCCAGAGCCAACAACTTCATGGTGAATTCTAAGAAACACTGAAAAGAGAAGGAGCACCACTCTGCAGAGACTCCGCAGAATGAACTGGAGGGAACACTTCTGAGCTCACTCTGCAAGGCCAGCATTCTTCACACTACTTAGGAAGTCAGAGGGAGGCATCAGACAGTTCCCCTCCTCCTGGAAGGCGTGAGAGTAAAAGGGAGTTTGGTGCCAGATGCGGGACGGGAGGCCCTGGGCCCATCACAGGCTATAGTCGCTGCCGTTGGCCCAGCAGAGCTAAGTGGTCAGACCACCTCTGAAGACACCACACTCATGGAAAGCTGCTGCCTGCTGGCCAGCAGCGAGTGCTAGAGGTGCTGAGAAAGAAAGCCATCAGTGGTCCTTCCTGGCTGTGGCCCACAAGCTACCATAACAACCTGTCTGGAAAGATATGAGCACTGGTACAGCAAGGCTATCAGGATTACTACTGGGATACACTAACCACAGGAGGGCCACTCTACAGGAAGAAACTGAAGCTGGCCAGAGGCTGGGAGCTAGAGAGCTCCAGGATTTGGGGGAAGTACTTACTACAGGGTGTTTTTTTTGGGGGGGGGGGGGTGTTTGTTTGTTTAAACAGGGTCTCTATATAGTCCTGGGACTGGAATTGTAGATCAGGGTGGCCATGAGATCTCGTGTCTGTCTCCGGGGACTGGGACTAAAGGCTAGTTCCGCCATGACCATCTGGACCTACTACTGTTGTTTAACTGACAAACTGGATTCTAAGTGCTGAAGTTTATAGCTCTGACTCAGGCTGCTCTCAGCCTCTGCAGTGAGCAGTTCTTCGTGTGGACATGAACAGCTTATCAGCATGGAAGAGGAACTGCAGGGGGCTTGCTCAGAACAGATCTCAACAGGACAGCTCTACCAATGCCTTCAAAATTCAAGAAACATTTGGAATCAGGAACAGAAAGATGTTAAGAAGCCAGGCATATGCCTCTAATCCCAGCACTCAAGAGGCAGGTAAATATTTGTGAGGCCTATATAGGGAGTTTTAGAACAGCCAAATCTACATAGCGGGACTGTATAAAAACAAAAACAACAACAACAAACAAGCCAAGTGTTGTGGTGCATGTCTTTATTCTGATCTATAGAGCAAGTTCCAGGACAGGCAAGAGTACACAAAGAATCCCTGTTTTTGAAAAACTAATATAGGGCTGAAGAGATGGATCAGAGGCACCGACTATTCTTCCAAAGGTCCCAAGTTCAAATCCCAGCAAACACATGGTATACAACCATCTGTAATGAGATCCGATGCCCTCTTCTGGTGTGTCTGAAGATAGCTACAGTGTACTTACATATAATAAATAAATAAATTTTTTTAAAAAAAGAAAGAAAAACTAAAATAAATAGCAAATAAAATAAAGATTTTACAAACCAGCGGGCAAGGAGGAGTGCTGAGAAACTGTCTTCTGGACAGGGCACACCTGTAGCTACACTGCTTGCTGATCCAGCCTACCAACATTTTATTATGCTCAGAGGAGGGGCTCATGAGGCTCCTCTCCTCACCGAGGGGAAGGGTTCTGGGAGGCAGTGTCATGGGCAGTAAGTAACACATAGGCACATTCACATGCATGCACACACACACACACACACACACAGGCACACGCACATGCACACACACACACTTGCGCGCCTTTGCAAACAACCATAACTAAGTCAGTGGGAGGAGGGGTGAGGGAGAAGAAACAGACTGCCTCAGCTAATTTCCTCTCTCTTTTTTTCCTGAAACAGGGTCTGTCTTCATACTCTGGCTATCCTGTAACTCATTATGTAGATCAGGCTGGCCTTGAACTCATAAAGATCTGCCAGCCTCTACCTCTGCAGTGGTGGTGGTATTAAAGGCATGCACCACCATATCCAGCTCTTCCCTACTTTTTATTGCCGTGACAAAACACCATGAGAACTAACGGCAGCTTATAAAAGCAAGCATGTAAGCTGGGCACACGGTAGCTGAGAGTGAGCTAGGTGACGACCGCCACAGTGGGGAACCTGGCCGCAGACAGCCGGCCGGCCACAGCACTGCAGTACTACGGCTGGGGTAGGCTGAGAACTTACATCTGATGTGCAGGACCCAGAGTGAGGACTAACTGGGAACAGTGCGAGCTTTTAAAACCTCAAAGCCCACCCCAGAGTGTTCTGAACAAGAGGGTAGATTATATATAGTTAGTATAACAAAAGTTATGTATATATTTTTAAAGATTTATTGATTGTTATATGTAAGTACACTGTAGCTGTCTTCAGACACACCAGAAGAGGGCATCAGATCTCATTACGGATGGTTGTAAGCCACCATGTGGTTGCTGGGATTTGAACTCCGGACCTTCAGAAAAACAAGTCAGTGTTCTTAACCATCTCACCAGCCCCAAAAGTTATATTTTTATTAGGCTAAGGGTCACCACACAAGGTTCTAAATTCCTATGTTCTAAGCCTATCTCCCTAAGGCAGCTCACCTGTGCAAAATACCTTCCTTAGCTGTGGGTCAGGTCTAATCTCTAACAGAAATCTGATTCAAGGGTCAGAATCCTGGGGGAGCCTCTCCAGCCACACACGTGACAGATCAAGGTGTCATCTCTCCAGATGTGCAGAGCACAGCCTGCTCTTGGCCTCTCTTCCACACTGTCCAGCGGGCATCACAGGGTTCCGGGACTGCCTGGTTACCCTGAGTGAGTGATGTCACTGGATTCTGGGGTCAGGTGCAGCCTCGGGTGTCGTGGGTCCTGACTGAGCCATTTTTACCCGTCTAAAAGGCATTGTTTACTACGCTCCTTACACTCAGCGGCACACCTCTTCCAACAAGCCTCACCTCCTAACCAAGTGTTCTTTGGTTCTACCAAATGGGGACCAAGTATTAAGCATGTGAGCCCGTGGTGCATTCTCAGACACTGCGATGACCAAGCATTCAATGTTTAAATGAATGAAATTCCAAAGGTTTTTGTTGTTTTGTTTCTGTTTTTGTTTTTCTGAACTTCACAAAGAAACAGTGTAAGCTGGCATGGAAGTACTTCCAAGTGCTTGGGAAGCTGAGGCAGGACAGTCACACAACCTGGGCTACACAGCCAGAACTCACCACAAAGACAAAACATGACAACAACTCATGAGGCCCCTCTTCACAGCCTGAGGAGCTAGTGCTAGTGAGGCTGCTGAGGGGAAATGGGTCGTGTTTCTCTCGTGATGTGGATATTGCTCACTGGATGCTCCGGTGAACAGCACCACCTCACTAAGACATTTGAGTTTGGAGGGATGTGCTAAAGGGCTCTAGGGAAATTAGAGGAACTGGGTGTGGCCTGGCCTGGGTCACACACCTTTAATTCCAACTCTGGGGAAAGGTAAAGGGGGTGAGCCGGATGATGATCTCTGTTTGAGGCCAGCCTGGCCTAAATACTGAGTCTCAGGCCAACACAGGTACACAATGAGACTCTGTCTCAAAAAAAAAAAAAACAACTGTAAGGGCTGATACTATGACTTAGTTGGTAAAGTGCTTAACTGGAATATTAAGAAGTCCCAGGTTCTAGCCCCAGCACTGATTAAACAGGGTGTGGTGTGGTAGCAGTGCTTGTCACCTGGCACTGGAGTCTTGGCTAGGCTGGACTAGACTGTATGATGAGATCCCACAGGAGGGCTGACAATGAGCCTCCTAACATGCATGGGGGTGGGGGGAGTCAATCTCCAATCCCCCAAAAAGTAAGTAAATAAGTTTAAAAGGCCTGGAGCTTGGTACAGCACGGAAGCACAGTGGACTCCTGACACCATTAGGACAGAAGCCCAGCCAGGCCACTCCTGGGAGTCCAAGCCAGTGAGCAGACTTTGTTCCTCCAGAGCCTGGCTGTGTGTGCGAGAGGGGCGGAGCCAAGCTGGGGAATGGGCAGTCTGTGGTGCACAGGGCTTGGCGGCTGGGGCTTGCCATGAAGTGGGTAGGTCCATCTCGGAGGCCATCTGTGCTTCTTTGACCTACGGCCCCTACTGTTTTTGAGCCAGTCTCACACCATAGCCCAGGTTGAATTCTTGGCGACCCTCCTGCCTCAGTGGCACTGCCTTGTGTGCAAGGCAAAAAAAGTTGTTCTTTTGTAGGTGTATGGCAAGGGACAGGAGAGTTGCTTCCTGCCTCCAGCTTAACTGCCTTTCTGGAACGTGCGTCACAGCTTTACGGCCCACTGGTTTTAAGTGGCTGCTAGGGGTTTTGTGGATTCAGGTTGTGAAACTGTTCTCACTGATTTCAGGACGTTTTAATCTCCCCAAGCTCTGTGTGCATCAAGCACTCGCTCCCTCACCACCTCCCGAGACCACAGCTCTACTTTCTGTCTCGGGGAACCCGCCTGTTCTTCCATGTGGCTTCTCATGTCTTTCTTTCTATTATGTTTTTCTGGTGGATTGTTGCTTACTTGCTTTTATAATTTTAAAAAGGCCTTCACTGTACATGATATTGTGTTCTAGAAGGGCATTTTCATATCTGAGTATCAGACACTGCTTACCCCCACTAGTCTTCATGCCCTACACTCGTACAGTTTCTCATGCCTCACACACAGTCCACACAGTCATGACTTTATGTCTGTATAAATCCAGGCTCTAGGGCTATGGTTGGCACTGACCATGAGTTAGCAGAGCACTTGCCTAGCACATAGGAGCTCCAGGTGCCATCTTCACCCTCCCCCACCCCCCAAGCAGATGTGGTTGGTGCTGGGTCATCCCAATGCCGGGAAAGTAAAGGCAGAAAGGTCAGAAGTTTGAGGTCAGCCTCCTCTAGATTTGAGGCCTGTCTCAGCAACATGGGACCCTGTCTCAAAAACCCCCAACTGCTGTCCACACAAACCCAGGCAGGCCTTGACCCTCCCCTTGCTGTGTGTAGGTGCAGTGTCTCACTGTGACCCAGATCCACAGAGCACGACACACATTGGTTTGGCCCAGCTGGGTGGAGCCCAGGTCACAGTGTGGCAAAGAGCACACCTGTCTACTTTGCTGCGTGACTCTTGGTGACTAAAGCAAAGGTGGGTGTAAGGTGACACAGGGAGATGGCCCAGGTACCAGCAAAGCAAGGGCACACCCAGGAAGAGGAACCTTAGGTCAAGCAAACAGAGAGTATAAATACTTCTAGAAGGAATTACAAGGGGAACATGAGGCAGTAGCAGAGGGCCCTGGGACTGCCCAAGGGAGGGAAACCTGAACGGGGCAGGAAGTGAGATGCAGCACTGCCTGAGGGTCAGGAAGTGCAGACAGGCTCAGGGCGACCAAGGCTTGGTGGGGCTGGGATAGAATAAAGAAGGGGGCTGTGACGGCTCAGCAGTAAGGTGCTGTCAGTCCAGTCTTAAAGACACCGAGGAAGGAGAGAAGCAAGTCTTGAAAGTTGTCCTCTCACCAACACACACACACCCTCACGCACATCTCAAGTGGTTAAGGCTGGATGTGATGCCACACGCCTTTCAGTCTCAAAAGCTGGAAGGCAGAGGCATGTGGATGTCTGTAAGAGTCTGAGGCCAGCCTAGTCTACATAGCAAGCTCTAGAATAACTAGAGCTACATTATAGAGATCCTGTCTCACAACAACACAACACAAAACAAAACAAAACAAAACAACAAAAATAAAGAGGGACTTGCTGAGCGGTGGTGGTGGCGTACACCTTTAATCCCAGCACTTGGGAGGCAGAGGCACATGGCCTCTGAGTTAGAGGTCAGCCTGGTCTGCAGAACGAGTTCCAGGACATCCAGGGCTACACAGAGAAATCCTGTCTTGGAAAAAAAATATACAATTGCATTTGTAGAACACAAGCACTGATGTTTTCTGAGTGGCTACTTTCTAACCAATACACTGAAGCATTTCCACCATTTTTGGAATCGCTGGAGCCCAGGCCTGCACCACCACATGCCCCTGGGTTTGGGGCAGGCTCCTTGGGGGTGGGGGTCAAATGGACAAGACTGAGGCAGCAGGCAATGCGGGCCTGGACAGCTGACGAAACAGCACAGCCATCAAAACCAACAGGAGTCTGGGATGCACAGACAGATTTCCGCACCGGGGCTGCCTGACCTGCCCTCCACAGCACCTGACAGGAGACCCCGTCTCCAACGAGGTGAAGGCCAGAACCCACGCCTTACCCACACCTGGAGCTATATCCTGAGGCCCACATCCACAACAGTGCACATGAAGCCTAAGAAGGAATAAAGTAAGCCTGAGGCTCACTTGGTCCAGTGCTGGCTGGCACGCAGTCCTGAGTAGCAGACTCAGTGCTGGTGGACTCAGGACATCAGGAGCCCAAGGTCACCCTCAGATGCACGATGAGCCTGAAGCCAGCCTAGGCCAGGCCAGGCCAGAAGAGGCTTCAACAAGTCTTTATGAACAGCCTTTTTTATTTCCGTGTGTGTATGTGTGTGTGTGTGTGTTATAGACAGTATCCTGGTCTGTGGTTGACTAGGTCTCCATCACTGTGCTATAGTGTCTTAGCTTTTTTATTTTGTTTGTAGAAACCCACAACATAGCTGGGGTTGGGGACCCGCACCTTTAAGCCCAATACTTGGAGGCTGATATTTAAAGCCAGCCTAGCTACATAGCCAGTTCCAAGACAGACAGAATTGCTTAGTGAGACTCTGTCTAAGATAGATGGATAGGTGGACAGACAGACAGACAGAGTGGTCACAAGCTGATCGTTTAATGGGCATTCAGAGCTGGGTGTGCTACGGCACCTCTACCACCAGCGTGCACCGAACTGAGGCCCAAGAGGCTCATGTTCCAGGTCAGTGTGAGAAGCAAAGCAAGAACTCCCAAAAAAACCAAATAGAAACAAAATTAATGTTTAAAGGCCCTAGAACATCCAAAACAATTGAGAAAAAGAACAAAGTGTCCCCACAGCCTGATTTCAACACTGAGCAGAGATGCAGTCATGAACAGATGTGGCTTGTGCAGATGTGGGAACCACTGGGCAGTGCTCCAGCAGCACCCAAAAAAGACCATGCCCGTCTGACAAGGCCATCCAATGCTCTTCAGCTTTTCAACTCTCACTTTCTAATCTATACAGACTGCACCAGCTAGGATAGGACTGGGCTCCAACAGTAAAGTGCCTACCTAGGATGCCCCAGTGAAGGGTTGGAGGTGTGGCTCTGCTATAGCACTTTCCCTCTACCCCCTAATTAGGGGCTGAAGAGCCAACTCAGCAGGAGGGCACTTGCCTGAAATCCATCAGTGAGAAACTAGGGATATTATTTAATGGTGGAACTTTTGCCTGGAATCCCCCAGTGAGGCACTGAGGGCATGGCTCAGTGGTAGAGCCCCTGACTAGAATCCCTGTGGAGAGGAGACAGGTCTGGTTCAGCGGTAGAGGCCTTTCCTAGTATACATGAGGTCGTGAGTTTCATCCCCAGACCTGGAAACATCAAAAGAAAGGTTGGGAAGATGCTCTTACATGCAGACTTGAGGATAAGGTCTAGATCCCAGGCACTAACATGCCAGGCTCTCCTGGTGTCTGCCTGCCAGGGTTTGTGGGCAACAGATAAGAGATCTCCAGAACATGCTGGCTAGCCAGATTAGCAGATTTAGACAAGCTCTGTTTAAGCCAAAGATCCTTCCACAGTATTTAAGGGAGATACTTGACACTGATCTTTGGCCGCCACACACAAGTACCTACACATGCATGCAAACTCACACATACACTTAGGTCCTCATACATAAAAACTTTAGGGCCTGGATACTTACAATGGATAAAATATGAAAGAAAAAAAAAACCGCAGTAACTTTCAGGTAAGGAAACATGGCAGATGCCGTGTCCACAGGGAGACTACAGTCCTGTCCCTGGTAATGGCCCGCTGGCCCTCATTATGGAGTCCTACAACACACATAAAGCGGACCTAAGTAGTTCCTTACCCAAAATGAAGGAACTCACAGTCAGCTGTGAGAAAAGCCAGATAAGCCAGGAGAAGTTACTGTTGTTCGTGTTCTGTCACAACCCAAGGTCATGAGAACCTGGGAAGGCCTGGGAGCCCAGAGCCGAGAAGGGAAGCAGCTGGGTGTCTGATCCTGCGGCAGAAGGGCAGGGGCAGGCATGACAGGTGCCTTCCGTCGGCTGAGGAGGGCAGACAGGAGCAACCGGCCCTATATACTTTTAAACTGCATCTTGTTGACTTATTTGCTTGGAGGTGGGATTGCTATGGCCCTGGTCAGGAGTCTGCTCAGGGATGCAAGGCGGGTCATCGTGCTTGGCAGCAAGCACCTCTCTCCCGCTGAGCCACCTGCCCCACCACTGCTCTCTCAGTAACTCCTCTGTACCTGTGCATACCCTTCACTCCCTGCACTCAGGAGACAGAGGCAGGCAGATCTCTGAATCTGGAGCCAGCCTGGTCTACAGCCAGCCAGGGCTATACTGGAAAACACTGTCTCTAACAACCAAAATACATTAACAACCCTACTGTGATCTTAAAGCTGACAAGGCAGCTCAGTGGTAGAGCCCTGGGAGCAGCCCCTGGGCTGTGAGGCACTTGCCCACAATCCCAGCACGCAGGCGGCAGGGCAGGAGGATCAGGAGTCCAGAAGAGATGGAGAACGATCCTGTCAAAAAAAAAAAAAAAAACCCAGGCAAACCAGGCTTGTGGGCGCACGAAGCCCTGGGTTCCCTCGCTAGTACCACGTGAAACAGGAGTTGTGGTCCACGCCCTCATCTTAGCACTCAGATGGTAGAGGCAGGAGGGTCAGAAGTTTGAGGCCAGCCTGGATTACATGAAACCTTCAACTTTTTAGAAATCCAGGCATGATCGTGGTGGAACAGGCCTGCAATACCAGTACTTGAGGCTGAAGCAATTTGTCGTAGAGAAAAAAAAAGCATCTAGGCCTGGTGCCATCTGTAACCTCAGCACACGGCAGGAAGTACAGAGGCACAAACCCCTCAGCTCTGCATTTAACTTAGTTTGACATTAGCAATGTGATATGAGATCTCAAGAAAACTTCAATAGAAAAAAAAATTTAAGACTCAGCTTTCACCCCATGCCAGGGCAAACCCCATGTAGGCCCTTCCCAAGAAAACATCTCATACCCAACTCCTGACAGCCTATGCAAGACGGTGTCCCTTGGCAGTGCCATCAAGGCAAAGGAGACAGAAGCCAGGCTTCCTTCCGCTTGGTTGAGTGGGAAGTCAGCATTGCAAACGATGGCCCAGGGGACCTAACCACAGGAAGGCTGAGCAGAGCAGGGGTCCGGACGTCACAGGCGCCGGTCTGGACTTGGCTTCACTGAGTAGCCACAGGGATCTCAGCAAACTTGAAGTCCCTCTCAGCACAGTGGCACACCGAGTGCCAGCACTCAGAGTGGACGCTGCTGGGGACGGGCATGCTAGGCCAGAGAGCGGCAGCTCTCCATCTGTGAGTCACCACACTCTGAGGTCAAACAACCCTTTCTCAGGGGTCACATATCAGATATTTATACTACAATTCTTAACAGTAACAAAAAATTACAATTATGAAGTAGCAACAAAAGTCATCTTATGGTTGGGTCATCTTAAGAAGACTGAGAACAACTACTCTAAAAAAAACCTCATCTATCAGTACAAAAGACAGAAGCTTCTGGGCCAGGACAGAGTGTCTGAGGCCACCTCTGGGGCTTTCTATGGGGATGGCCTGTCTGTGCCAGGGTGTGTCTCTCAGCAAGCAGCATCACACTAGGACAATGGCTGCCTGCTCTACAGTTATGAGGGTCTGGAAAATGTGTTAGGAGCAGTCCCTGGCGTGCCTCCTTCTTCACTAGGGAGTGGATGTTTCCAGACAGCCTTGCTGGCCTCACCTCCACACCGGTGGATCAGTCAGACTCTACCTCAGCTTCTCCACGGGGAAAGACTGCAGAGGACCCAGAGATAGTGACACTGCCTGTAATCCCAGCATTAAGGATGCTAAGGCCAGGGCCTTTCAAGTTTGAATCCAGCCGGAGCTGTATAGCAAAACTCTGTATCAAAAATAAAATAAATACACGAATCGCAGAGGCTAGGGAGATCATCTCCAGAGATAAAACACTTGCTGAACCAGGAAAACCTGAGCATGACACATGTGCCTGTAATCCTACTTCCAGACGAGAAGAGGGCACAGGCACGAGACCAGGTTCTGAGGGAGATCCTATCTCAAAAATCTGTAAATAAGGGTCTGGAGAGATGGCTCAGTAGCTAAGAACATGGGCTGCTCTTGCAGAGAAACAGTTCAATTCCCAGTAACCACAGGATGGATCACAACCATCTGTAACGCCAATTCCGGGGGATCCAAGGTCCTCTTCCTCGGGTACCAGACAAGCTCATGACACAGGAGCACTCATACACATAGAACATGTTTTTAAGTGAAAATAGTCCCTGGCCTCCGTCACTGTCCCTCCACACAAGTACACAGACACATGCCCCAATAGCAAGGGAACAACGATAATCACAGGACTGGGAACAGGCTGGCCATAAGCCAGCACGGGGCTTGCCTAGCACGCGGCATGCGAGTTCCCTGCTCAGCTCCACACAAACCAGGCACTGGGGACTTGTAATCCCAGCACTCAGGTGGCCACATGAAGACGCAGGGTTCAAGGTCATTCCCAGTTACGCGTGGAATTCAGGACCACAGTGCCACACATGAGGCACAGTCTTGAAGAGAGAAGGAGACAATGAGAGAGGGAGTGGCTGAGAACCCACGGCGGTGGAAGGGGAGGAAGCGGGTAGAGGAGGCACAGCAGTGAGGTGCCAGGGTCTGCAGGTTCTCAGGAGTCGTTGGTTTTGTTCTGCAACTGGAAGCTGAGCGGCTCTGAGCAGACAAGTGGCACACGGGACACAGGGACCAGAGGCAAGCCGTGGAGGGAGGCCAAAGGCACGTGTCCAACTCCAGCCGTGGGTGCCACCACCAGGGTGAGGGCCACATAGCCTTCCCCATTCCCATCCCACTCTACAAGGAAGGATCCTTCCATGACATGCATTCGGAGTCCTGGGACAATGATGTCTGTCACCAACAGGTCCACACAGAAGCCACCGAACACTTCACAGCACACAGGCACGGAGCACAGGGGCAGCAAATCATTCCTTTGCTTCACCTCAGCAGGAAGACAGTGGTCTCCTCCAAGAGGCTCTCCAGGCCTGCCACTCCAGCCTCCTACACACAGGCACCTGGAAAGCCTTCCATGAAGCCTCCCCAAAGGCTCCACAGACAGAGCTCTAATACAACTCTTGGCACCTGGGACATTTTCTGAGGACTACTCCAGGCTCAGGAGGAAGACTCAAAACCTAAGGGGAATCTATAGGGAGGCAAAGCAAGCCTCAGGGTAAGGTCCTGAGAGAGGCTAAGAGGCTGGTTTCATAAACCCCACTAGAGGAATCTCTGCTAGGGAGAGGCAGCACACACAGGCCTCCGGGGCGGGGGTTGTGGCGGGTAAGGCCCATGACCAAGGCTGTAGACAACAGCCCAGACGGAGCTGCTTCTCAACAGCATGGCCACCTCGCCCCCTCCCCCCCAGCTCCTGCTCGCCTCACTCCTCTCAGGAAGCTCCACACTACAACTGGAAAGTAACATGCAAAGGTTTGTGGGAAGTGTGCAGGTCAGGAAGCCAGGTGTGGAGGGCTGGGGAGGGGTTCAGAGGTTAAGAGCTACTCTTCCAGAGGATCAGGATCAGGTTCAATTCCTAGCATCCATATGGCAGCTCACAACTTTCTATAACTCCTGTTCCAGGGGATCCAACACGCTCACACAGACCTACATGCAGTCAAATCAAAAATGCACATTAAAAATAAATCTCCCTCTCTCTCTCTCTCTCTCTCTCTCTCTCTCTCTCTCTCTCTCTCTCTCTCTCTCACACACACACACACACACACACACACACACACACACACACACACACATACACTAGCCGTGGGCTCAGTTTGGATCCCTAGAGCCCACATAAATGCTAGGTAGATTTCATAGCCCTCTTCTAATTCCAGCCTAGAAAGACCAGATAATGGATCGATGCCCAGAACAAACCGGCTAGCCAAACTAGCTGAATCAGTGAGCTCAGGGTTTGATTGAGAGGCCCTGTCTCAATGGATGCAGTGGGAGATACCGTTTGGTTTGCTTGGGTTTTGAGTCAGTCCAGGCTGGCCTCCACTTGTCTCAATAGAAGAGGCTCACCCTAACCTTCTCTCCTCCTCCCACCTCTCAGGTGCTGGGATGACAGCCAGCTTTTCTTCTTGTTTTTGTTTTGTTTTTTGTGTGTTTGCATCCTGAGACAAGATGACTCTGTACCCCAAGATAACCCTGAAATATGGTGAATCCTCCAGCCTCAGCCTCTCCAATGCTGGGATTACAGGAGTGAGCCCCACACTCAGCTTGGGAAACTAGCTGCCAGTATAAGCAGAGGGATCACAGTGGTCTACGGTGGAGACAAGGGGTCAGCCTAGAACAGCAGGCATCCTGCTCTGAGAGAGGCGGCCGTGGGACAGACTCCAGCGCTGGCCCACAGGAGGCTGATGGACAGGGTCTGTTACTAGGTCCCACTCTGCTCTGGTAACTAAAAACTGACAGGCACTGTCCCGAGCCCCATGTATCCCAGGCTATGCCAAACCTGCATCCGGCAATCAGCTAAGCAGGTGTGTGCAGGGCGCTCTTCCTGTTGTTCCTTCTGTGTGGATTCTGCTCTGTCCCACCAGTCTCCAGTTCAACCGAGGGGCACCCACGTGACAGTAGGTACTAAACCAACCTCTCACATCTGACTCCATGCTATCTATCTATCTCCAGACTTCTCAATCTTCCCGAATGTTCGTTCTTTCTTTATCTGCCTGCCCATTTTTCTTTTCTGTTTGGTTAGGTCCGGGTCCCTGTCAAGTCTCCAGCACCTGGTCCGTTAGGAGCAACTTAAGGCTTGACAGTGAAGACACACAGCTGACACCTCAAAGGAACCTGGCCTCCCTCTCCAGTCTGTTCCCCAGCCTGCAACTGAGAACAGTATAAAAGCAGCAACTGTCTCCCAAACACTGATGGCACTTTGCTGGTGGGCTGGTCAGTTGCCTGGCAGGTGGCAAGCCCTGGGTTCCAGCCCAGCAAGGAATAAACCAGAAAGATGGTGCACATCTGGAATAACAGCACACAAATACACAAAGGTCATCCTCAGCTGCTTAGGAAATTCTAGTTAGCCTGGGCTACATGAGACCCCATCTCAAAAGAAACAAGAGGAGGTATGAGGAAGACACTCAGCAGTCATGAGCACTTACTGCTCTTGCAGAGGACCAGGGTTCAAGTCCTGGGACCACGTGGCAATTCACAACTGTTTGCAACTCCAGTTCTGGAGGGTCCAACATCGGCTAGCCTTCAAGGGCATTGCACATGTGTAGTGCACATAAACTCATGGAAGTGCACACACACACACACACACACACACACACACACAGGAAAAAAGTAGATCTTAAAGAGAAACTACACGGAAGCAAAGTGGCCGCACCCACAGCTGGAGCAGGAGACTTCCCTGGTGCAGCATCAGGCTCGGGAGGCAAGGCGGGTCTCCACTCCTCAGAGAGAGGAGAGTGAGAGGCCTGTGAGGAGCTCATTACTGACTCTATTTCCTCCAAAAACATTGACACTTTAATAAGGGCCTAGCACTTGGGCCCGCCCCTGTAAATTAAGGTTCAGCAGATGCCCAAGTTTCTCCCAGCAACCAGGGAGCCTGCCATTTCAGCATTTGTATTCAAACCTGGCACAGCCTAGCCCAGCTGCAGCTCAGAGCAACTGCAGAGCAAGAGCAAGGGCTTCCCTTCAGCGCCGGCTCTTACCCCTCTGCAAATGCTCCATCCAGTCCAGGGTGGTGAGCAGGCCTGCCTTTGCAGCACTGCGGAAACAGGGGCAAGGAATCAGAAGCTTGGGGTCAGCCTGGGCTACATTTCAGAAACACCGTGTATTAAAAACAGAAGAAAAGCCAGATAGTGATGGCCAATCAAACCTTTAATCCTAGCACTAAGGAGGAGGCAGAGGAAGCCTGGTCTCTGTGAGTTCAAGGCCATCCTGATCTACACAGTTCCAGAACAGCCAGGTTACACAGAGAAACCCAGTGTCAAAACACAAAACCACCACCACCACCATCATTCCCCACGCCCCCCCACTCCCCTACCACCACTCCCCATCCCCCCCACCCTCTGGTGAAATGCTCACTGGATGAAGACACCTGCAGCCAAGCCTGATGACCTGAGTGGGCTCCATGGGACCCACAAAGGAGAGAAACAACTCCTGTGAGCTGTCCTCTGCCCTCTATACCACACGCAACCTCTGATATCCACATGCACATGAACACATGTCCAAATGCACCCATGCACACAGCCACCCATGCCTCCTGATCCTAGGAAAATGGGATCATGTTTGGACAGGTGAACCGCACAGAGAGAAAACTGACCGTGTGGAGCAGCTCACCCAAGTGTCCAGCTAGAGGTAGGGAGTGTGCCTGCAGGCCACATTCCCTGCCTTCCCTGCTCCCCAGGAGAGAAGGGGCCTGTACCATGCCCCACACCAATTCCTTTTAACCCTCCCCGCACAGCTCGGGCATCCCACAGCTCTGGCTTCCTGATGCGGGCCTCCACACTGGCTGTCCCCGTACCCTGGGATGCTCGCCCGACCTTCAGGATACCTTTCCCAACTCCTCCCAGCCTCTTCTCCTCTGATCCCTGTCCTCCCTTCCTCGTCTCATCACTCCACTCTGTTTCCCAGCGCTATTAGGACCACACCAGTGTCTAAGCAGGACGGTTATCTGGCTCAAGGCCATATCCCTAGGCACAAGGCAAAGTTGTGCTAAGCACTGGAAAACACTGTCCACTGAACACTCACTTGGCCTAAATCAGTTATTGCTATTAGACGCTCTCTCGCTCTGTCTCTCTTTCTCTCTCTCTCTCTCTCTCTCTCTCTCTCTCTCTCTCTCTCTCTCTCACACACACACACACACACACACACACTTATTTATTTATTTCCCAACAGAGCCCACCCAAGGCTGGCAATCTTCCTGCCTCAGCTGAGCCCTGGGCTCCTGGCCCAAGGCTGCATGCCCATGCCCCAGGTCTCCGCGTTACCGAAGTGGAACCTCCGTGCATGCTAAGTCCACACCGACTGAGCTACGGCCCTGAACTCCCTTTTTTTTTTTCTTTTCTTTTCTTTTCTTTTCTTTTCTTTCTTTCTTTCTTTCTTTTTTTTTTTTTCCAAGACAGGGTTTCTCTATATAGCCCTGGCTGTCCTGGAGCTCACTCTGTGGAACCAGGCTGGCCTCGAACTCAGAAATCTGCCTGCCTCTGCCTCCCAAGTGCTGGGGTTAAAGGCGACGTGCGCCACCACCGCCCAACTCCCTTTTTTTCTTTAAAAAAACAAAACAAAACAAAACAACTTTTCCCAAACATTTCATTTATTTGCCTCTTTGGGTTTGTGTTTCTGTGTGCATACACCACACAGAAATTGCTTCTCTGCTTCTACCACTGGATTTCAGAAACCAACCCGGGTCATCAGGCTTGGTGGCAATCCCTTTACCAACTGAGCCATCTAGCTAGCCTGCCAGAAAGCCATACAGAAGTGGAATGCAGCCTCTTGCCAAAGGCCTCAGTGAGATGCACAAGGGGACTCTATAAGGTAGCATGTCAAACACTCCAGGAATGGTGACCCCACTTCCTACTGACATTCGGATCGGGAAAGGAGGGACATCCACATCCACAGGAAGGAGTCTAGCCTCTGCTTCTCAGGCCTGAACCCCAACTTCCTGGGCTCCTGTCCAAATACGAGGTGGGGGGGGGGAGGAAAAACATCCCAGCTTTGCCAGCCCCTCAGCTAATAGCAGAGGCTAGGTAGGAGCCAAGCCCTCCTGAGAGCACAAGCTAGCTCACAAAGCTAGCTGGCCAGAGGTTTCAAGTGTTGACGCTCTAAAAGGGTAAAAGTGGCCCTGGGAAGAAGACCCAGTGAGTTACCCGTGAAGTCAGCTCACCCCAGGGCGAGGGTCTCAGTTTTACTTTTTAACCTCTGAGCCTTATCACACGACAGCAGACGTTATAGCCCTGCCCTGTACTGCCCAGCCTATATACAGTTCTGTCTTACAGAGAGAAACGTGGGGTCCGGCTGCCTCACCTACCATGCACAAAGTACCTGGCTCCATCCCCAGTGCTACACAAACCCAAACGAGGCAGTGCATACCTGCAACGCCGGAACTCAGAAGGTAAAGGCAGGAGATGAAGAGTTCTAGGTTATCCTCAGCTACATAGCCATTTTTTTGTTTTTTGAGGCAGGGTTTCTCTGTGTAGCCCTGGCTGTCCTGGAGCTCACTCTGTAGACCAGGCTGGCCTCGAACTCAGAAATCCACCTGCCTCTGCCTTCTAGAGTGCTGGGATCACAGGTGTGCACCACCACCGCCCGGCTACACAGCCATTTAGAAGTCAGCTCAAGATTCAGTCCTTAGCACTCAAGGGAAAAGCCAGGTATCATAATGCACACCTGTCATTCCTGTACTGTCCAGGCAGACATATCCCTGGGGCTTCCTGGCCAGTCAATCTAGACTAATTAACAAGCCCCAAAGTCCAGAGAGACCAGGACCCAAAGCCACAAAGCAGATGGCTCCTGAGGGACCGTGCCTAAGGCTGCCCTCTGACCTCCGAACAATCATATTCAGACACACACACACCACACAGGAAGCTGGGGCCTAGAATGTCCACTCAACCCCCTTGACTAAAGTCATAAGTCGACTACTGTAGACCCGTGTCTGGAGCCTCAGGCCTCCACCTTATTATCACTCTCTAGAACCTTCGGGGGAGTCTCAGGCTCTGTAGAAATCTGGACCTCAGGGCTAGCAATCTGCATGCAAGCCTCGGGAAGGGGCTGGGCCAACCGAGAGGTCCTAGAGTGCACTAGTGTTCTTAGAAAAATCTAAGGCAGCCCTGACAGGAAGCAGCCTGAGCTGTCCCTAGGTGCTGGGCTGGCCCAAGCCTTTGGCACACTCTCTCCTCTGCTCCTGGCTGGCAGCCAGATGCCCACTGCATGGACATTCAAGAACAGAAGAAGGGAACAGCAGAAGGGTCAGAGCACTCTTAGTTCTGACACTGTTTAGTAAAATTCATAGCAAGAAATAGAGACTGTGACTGAGTGGGCCCCTCTTAGCAAGGCCCTGCAGCCCAGGTACATTATGCATTCTAGAGTGAAAAGATCTGAATCCCAGACATAGTGGTGCACGCCTGGGACCCCAGCACTTGGAAAATGAAATCAAACAACTGCTACTACAATTCTGGGGCCAACCTATGCTACATAGTGAGTTCCAGGTCAGTCTGGACTACAATATGAGACTGTTTCAAAACAAACAAACAACAAATAAAAAAAAAAAAACAAAAACCGGAAACAAAACCAGGAATGGTGCTGTCTACCTTTAATCCCAGCACTCAGGAGGCAGAAGCAGGCGCATCCCCGTGTGTTCAGGGCCAGCCCGTCTACACTGTGAGACGCTATTTAAGAACTCATCGCTAGCCGGGTGTGGTGGCACTTGCCTTTAACCTCATCACTCGGGAGGTAGAAGCAACTCTCAGTTTGAGGCCAGCCTGGCCTACACTGGGGGTTTCAAGACAGCTGGGGCTCTGTGACACAGAGAAACTCCGTCTCAAAAAACCAAAATAAATAAATAAATGGATAAAAAAACAAACAGGGATATGTGTATATACATATACATAAAATTTTTATTTCAGTACCTAAAAGCCATAGGTCTCTTTGAGTAAGAAGCAATCAAAGAGAACATAACTATCAATACCTGTTATGGTTTGTGCTGGGAACTGACCCCAGGCTCTTATCCATGCCAGGCGAGGACTCTATGCCAGAGCTCCATCCACAGCCCTCTTAGGGCTTTTTTTGAGACAAGGACTAACAGTGAAGCCAGGTTGACCTCAACCTCAAGAAATCTGCCTCAGACTCCGGAGTTCCTAAGGTCACAGGGGCAGCTAATTCAACCTAAACAGACACTTCCAACAACCCAGTCCCCGCAGCATTGCATCAACTTTTAAGGTTTTTTTTTTTTTTTTTTGGAGACAGGGTCTCACTATGTAGCCCTGAGTGCCCTAGAACTCTCTATGTAGAGTGAGCTAGCCTCAAATTTAGAGATGCTCCCGCTTAGACTGGTAACAACGATAACAGAGGGGTATGTGTGTGTGTGTGTGTGTGTGTGTGTGTGTGTGTGTCCCAATGATCAGGTGAGGCAGAGAGAGGGAGAGAGGTGGGCCACTGGAGCTCTCCGGCCAGCCAGACTAGCTGATCAGTGAGCTTCATGCTCAGTGAGAGGCCATGTCCCTAAAACTTAAGATGGAAGGACAACGGATACAAGGGCTTGCTATATAAGCCTGAGGCCTGGAGTTTAATCCCCAGGACCCATATAAACTTGGAAGGACTTCACAAAGATTATGTCCTCTGACTTCCACAAGCGCCCTCTGGCACACACTTGGGCACACACTTGGACACACACACACACACACACACACACACACACACACACACACACACGATAGTGTCCAAGGCAAAGCAAATGTTATCACTGGGCACGCGCTGCAGCACCATAGGAGGAACACTTCCTGGAATGGAGAAGTGGTGCCTGAGAGGCAGGGGGAGGGGCCAGGAGTAGTCAACATCTCTCCTCCACTCACTTCCTGGATCCGAGAAACAGCTGCAAGTGGAATTTGCCCACTGGACAGATGGAACAAGCTGAGGCCCCCCAGAGCTATCTGGAGAGCATTCCAACTGCGAAGCTTTAGCTTAGATGCCATCTAGTAGGTTTGGGAATCCTGGGCCAATAAAGAATACTAAAGAATGTTTCTTCCCAAGTTCTCCAACTTCTGTCACTCAGGGAGGATGGACAACCAGGGTCCCTGGGTGGTAATGGAGAACTGACTAACGGATGGAGTCACTTGGAAGACAAGAGCCAGTCGGCCCAAGAGAACCAGATAACAAGAGGCTCCCGAAGTTCAGCAAGTCAGATGGCAGAGGCCAACTCAAGTAAATAAGGGGCACAGATGGGCATTTGCACACGAGAGGTCACCTTAGACTGCTGGCCAGACAACGGTGGACTTCAGAGTGGGTCTGGCAGATGGGACAACCAAATGGTGCCGGTCGGAAGCCTGTCCAAAACAGATAGCTAGCTAACCAGGCAAGAGAGAAGGCTACAGATAAATAACTGGTCAGAGAGACCCCAGGGGTCATCCCCCACGGATGGCTGAGTAGCAAGTGTTATCTTCAACAGCACACACACTAAGACTTCCAGGTAGCAGGAGAAAAGAGGAGTGAATCTCTCCCGGATCACAGGCAAAGCGATGTCAGAGTTGCCCAGCGATAGCCGGAACTAGATGCACCAAGAGGGGTCTGCATTGCCCGTCTTGCCCCAATCGCCACCCACTATCATCGACTAGCCCCAGACCTGGATCTGCATGTCCAGTCCCTGCGGAAAGGCACGGACACTCTTGCCCCAGACCTTACCCACTGCCACTGGTCCTGCGGCGTCCGCGAGCCGCAGTTCCGCCATTCCCCGCCCGCCCTCCGCGCCCTAGGCCGCCGCCCGCCCTCCCGGCCGGAGCCCCAGAACCGCCGCCGGCGCGCTCGCTCACCGGCCCACGAAGTTCTCGAGCACCGAACTCTTGCCGGCGCTCTGGCCGCCCACCACGGCGATCTGCGGCAGGTCCAAGTGGCAGCTCTGACCGATGGAGCTGAAGGCGTCCTGCAGCTTGTTAACCAGCGGGATGAGCTCTTCCATCCCGCGGTTGCCCATGGTGCCCGCCTCCGCCCGCGGATCCCCCGACTACGACTCTCGGTTACGATGCGTCTGTGGCCGTTGCTTCCTCTTGCTCTGCTCTGCCAGCCCGCCCGGGCTCCCCTTCGCCGCGACGCCCGCTCCCGGCTCGGCCTCACAGTCGCCGCCTCATCCGGTTCTCAGGCGACACCCGACCCGAGCGACCTCCCCTCCCGGCCTCCGGGGCGGAGCCCGCAACCCTAGGGCTATAATCAATTGGTTCAAAGCACTGCCACTCAAAAGCGTGAGCCAATAAAAAAGGCACGAGGAAGGACTGATCTCACAAGTTCACTGGGTAATAAAACTGTCACTCTTAAGTGAAAGCCAATAGAAGTCGAACCGGGTTGTCAGACTGGCAAGGCGGGGTCTCTGGAAAAGACGCTGAGGCTTCAGCTCACTCGGTTGATTCCAGTTGGCTTATTGGTTGCAGCAAACGTCAACCTGCCAATGGTGTAAGGAATCATTCCTTCAACACTGGATTGTCACTTAACATTAGTTAATTCCGTAAAAAATTCTCATTGGCTGATATAAATACCACTTCTCGACTCCAACCAATAGGGAAAAGAGAGCTGCAATCTTTTTCTAGTTTCTATTCAATTTCAGTATGCGGGCTACAGACTCCCTATTTCAGCCTCCCTCCTGCTAGGACACACGCTGCTTAGCATCCCAATCCTGACTGACAACCGTGTCATAAAATTCTTCCATCTTCCTGGCATTTGTTATCACTTTGTGATATCCTTTTTAAACAGAGGGCACAGTACTCAGGGAAACACACCGTACTAAGGTTCGGAGATTGTCACGCCTGAATTCTTAGGCTGTAGTGAAAACTTGTATTTTAGAAAACATCGCAGATCCCAGCTCTGGAAGAATGCCAATGCCAGTGAAAGGTTGAGGCGACACTTCTGCCTCATAGAAGGGCGTTCTCATCCTCTCGTGCGTGTGGATGTTACTGAGGATCGATGCCACAGTTCCATGAAGCTAAGCAAGTGTTTTATCAGTGACTACAACATTAGGGTTATTTTTACTTAATTTTCTTTCCCTCCTAAACCGATGGCTCAGTTATTAAGAGTACTTGCTGCCTTTGGAGCGGACTCAAGTTTGGTTCTTGGCACCTGTATGACAGCTTACACAACCCCCAGTGACTCCAGTCCCAGGTATCTGACACCCTCTTCTGGCCTCCACTAGGCTCAGACACAGACATGAGGCACATACCTACATGCAGGCAAGAACACCCATGTACATCTTTTTTTTTTTTTTTTGGATTATTTTGAGACCGGGTTTCTCCGTGTAGCCCTGGCTGTCCTGGAACTAACTCTGTAGACCAGGCTGGCCTCGAACTCAGAAATCTGCCTGCCTCTGCCTCCCAGAGTGCTGGGATTACAGGCGTGCACCACCACGCCCGGCTACAATTTTTTAAATATTCATAAAATAGGTTAAAGTTTTAAAAGATTTATTTTATTTTTGTGTGCACCAGATACATACCTGGGGCCCACAGAAGCCATGAGGCATCAGATCCCCAATAACTAGAATTCTGGGTGGTTGTGAGCCACAATGTGGGTGCTGCGAACCGACCCAGATCTTCTCCAAGAGCAACAACTGTTCTTAACCGCTGGGCTAGCTCTACAAGCCCAAACGTTTCTTTTACATGCGTGGTGTTTGGCCTTGCAAGTATGTTTTGTTCACCAGAGTCATGCAGGACCAAGAGAATCAAGAGGGCGTCAGATCCTTGCAGAACTGGAGGGACAGCTACAAGCTGCCATACGGGTGCTCAGAACTGAACCCACCTCCTCTGCAGGAGGAAACTGTGAACCTCGCCTCCATCCCCTTTAATTATGTGTGTTTATGTTGGGTGTGGTATAGGCACGTGAGATGAGAAGAGGCGTGGAATCCCTTGAAGAGGGAGTTAAGAGCAGTTGTCAGTCATCTGATTATGGGTGCTGAGAACCAAACTGTAGTCCTCTCTGACAGCAACCTCTAAACCACACCTCCAGGCCCCGTTTTTCCCCTCAGCTGTGCCTGTGGTGTGCATGTGGAGGTCAGAGCTGACATGCGGCCTTGCCACTTTTACTTTTCCAAACAAGCTCTCTCAGCCGAGCGCTGGTCAGCTCAGCAGGACTAGCTGCTGCCTAACCTTCCCAGCGCTGGAATTACCCGTGCTCGCCACCATACTTGAGTTTTTATGAGGGCCCTGGGGATCGAGGCCACCATCTCTCCAGGTGCCTCCCCTGCCCACTCCCACGCCATGCTGCTGCAGAAGCCAATATTCCAGTTGTTTCCACCTTTCTTCAACTTTACTACATCCTACATCCTTTTAATTGCCAAGTGCAGTTTGGAGAGCCACTCCCTGATGCAAGATGGAGGACACACTACTTTGCAGGCAGAACTAGAGGTTCTGGAAGTGCCCCTTTGGGGGGATGGTGGTGTTTACTTTTGACAGAGGTTCATTTCACAGAGCCTTGCCTCAAGGCTGTGTGGCTGAGGATGGTCTTGATACTTCTGCCTGTAACTCTTCAGCACCGAGATTGCAGGCAGGAGCCGCCATGGCGGTCAGGGGGGAAGGCAGAGCTTCTTTCGTGCCAGGGCCGCAGCCTCTGCCCTGTATTTGTCCCCTTTGGTAGGGCTGAGGCAGTCCGAGTAGCTTAGGATGATCTACACTTACCATGTATCCCAGGCTGCCCACAGCTCCCAATCCTCTTGCCCCAGTCTCTGGAATATAGGATTTCGGCCACACTGCCAGGCCAGGGCGGAACAATTAATCAGTAATGATTTGATGCCTCGGGGCACACATGCTTGAGTAGGAGCCCAGTGAGGAGGCAGCAGGGCCTTGTGCCCTGGGAAGCAGCTGACAGGAGGCGGTACAGGGATCACGCTGAAGCTGTGAAGTGAGAAGGTGGCAGAGGGAGGCCCTGATCTTTAAAATAACAAAGAGAACAATCGGGGCATAAAAGCCCATCCTGTTTTGCCTTATTGGCCAGAGGAATAAAATATGTGTGCAACTCAACGGGAAACTTAGGGAACTATAGGCAGCATCAACTGACAAGCCATTGTTTAAGGAACACGGCTTAGTCCTGGGTCCCAAATATGCAAGTTTATGGCTGGTAGGTTTGGTTTTGCAGACTTTATCAGAACTGCAAGAGCCTGGAAACCTGGAAACACACTAACTGTACACAGAAGGAGGTGGCGGAATAGTATGTAGAAACTGTAAAAAAACAAACAAACAAAACAAAACAAAACAAAAAAAACACACAAGTACAGGGTTGGGTATGTGACTCTCGGATCACTGCCTGTCTGGGATGCCCTGGGTTTCATCTCCAGCACCGGAACCAGGTGTGGTGCTGCACACCTATGATCCTAGCCACAGGCAGCAGTTGATGGGAAAGATTCCAGGTCATCCTCAAGAATCCAACTGCTGTCTGATGGGTGGTTCCTGCTTTAGACCCCAGACAGTACGATCAAGACCAACCGGGTCTATATCGAGATTTATAGACCAGCTGGAGCTAGTTAGAAACTGTCTCACGAAGAAAAGCAAATGGTGACAGAGCACAGTCGGGCATGCTTGGCCTTGGGTGTGATCCCTGTCACACGCCATGGTCTGCTGATTCCCATCTATTGCTAAGGAGAGTACAGAGTGCTATGCAGAGAGTTTAATTCCCAGCAAACAACGGTGGCTCACCACCATCTGTCATGGGATCCTAGGCCGCCCTCTGGTGTGTCTGAAGGCAGCGACAGTGTACTCATATACATAAAATAAAGACTAGAGCAGCAAGGCAAGCTGCCGCTCTCTGTTGGTGACCTTGGGCAAAGCTGCTTCCTCTACCCAGGTCAGCTAAGAACCTGACAACCAGGGAGGAGTGAGAGTGATATCTTCTAGGGTAGCGGGGAGAGCCCGCAGTGTGAGACTACATTCCAAAGCAGGACCACGCCCAGTGGTTCCCAGCTACCCCCCTCCCATGCTATGACTTCTTTCTGTTTGGTTTGCATTGAGAAAGGGTCTTACTCTGTGCCCCAGACTGGCTATGAAAAACAAGTTGGCCTTAAACCTGCAGCTAACCCCCAACTCTTGCCTTCCAGAGCTGGGATTAGAGGCTAGCTCCGGAGCCACCAGACTCAAACTCAAGTCCTCGGGCAACCTCCCCAGACCTTCCGGGCTCTGCCTCTCTTTGTCCTGGGATCACACACATACATCCAATTCTGGGCACACCTCCACTCCGGCTTACTTTTGACAGAGAACCGAGATGTCAGTTAGATATGTAGTTACAGTGAGGCTTGGGATGAGGAAGAAGACAGACAGACAGCCTCCCCAAGAAGATACAAGATCTTAGACGAAAACAAAAGGTAGTAACAAAATCTTTTGTAAAAAGGAATCCTTCAATATGTCCCACACCCCGGTGTCCTTCCCCAGCAACCAGCTCATGTAAGCGTGATTCCCACGGAGGCCAGCGCTTCAATGGCCCAGGCAGGACAGAGGCTGTGGTCACCATACATGGTGCGCATGAAGTTGCGGATGAAGTCAGGAAAACGCTGTTCTAGGATGCTGCTGCGCATGGCGCCCAGGAGCTGCAGCTGAAGGGCAGGGGTGAACGTCAGCTTGGGTGCCACAGTCCCAGGAGCACCTCCCAGCAGTCCCGGGAGCACCTCCAAGGCACCAGGCAGGCAGACAGTACCAACCACATCACAAGCCCAAGGCACAGGGCTACCTTGGAGGGTTCCACCCACACCACACCCACTAGATGAATACCGCCCACAGGACCTTATGGCGCAGACTCTACACCCCCAAAGGAGCCCCACTGTGCCTCAGACCCACACTTTCAAATAAAAAGGAGTCACACACGGGGCGGTAGTGGCGCACACCTGTAATCCCAGCACTCTGGGAGGCAGAGGCAGGCGGATTTCTGAGTTCGAGGCCAGCCTGGTCTACAGAGTGAGTCCCAGGATAGTCAGGGCTATATACAGAGAAACCCTGTCTCGAAAAAAACAAATCCAAAAAAAAAAAACCCAAAAAAAAAGAAAAAAGGAGTCACGCTGCCCCCCTACCATAGCTTTACCACCACCGTTCTCCCCACCCCAGAGCCCCAAGGTGCTGCCCCACACGTGTCCGGGTCACCTGATAGGCAATGTTGTGCACGGTCAGGTGGTGCAGAGCTGCAGGGTTGTCACTGTGCAGGAGGGCATGCAGGAAGGCTCGGCTGTGCCTGTGGGTGACACAGTTGGTGGCTGGCTGCACACTGCCCGAGCCCTCTCCCCTCTCCAGTCCCCAACTTCCAAGACCTACGTCTGGCAGGTGGGACAGGGACACTCGGGGTTTATGGGGCTAAAGTCCTTGGCATACTGCTTCTTCTTCAACTGAAGGTTCCCAGTGGGCACAAGGGCCGATCCAAAGCGCTGGGGACACGGAACGTCAAGGTCACAAGGGGTACAGGCTCCTAGCCCTTCCAGCCCCCTGCCCAGGACTCACCGCTGTCCGTGTGGGGTACACACAGTCGAACATGTCACATCCAAGAGCCACACAAACTACCAAGTCGGTGGCATAGCTGGGTGCCGCCGTGGGAGAGGGAGAAGCAGAGTCCACCTGAAGAAAGGGCTCCCTCCCTCCCAGGCCTCCCTCCATCTCCCTCCAGGGAGAGCCAAGCCATCTCTTTTGTCTGTTTCTATACTATTGCTGTGGTTCATATAGCCTAGGCTAGCCTTGTATTCCCTACATAGCTGAGGATGCCCCAGAACATTATTTACTCCAGGAAGTGGCTTATGTGAGCACTTCAATAGCTCACCAGCAATGCTGTACCCTTCTTCCCAGAAGAATCCATCAGGAGGGAACGGGGGCCCCGGGACCAGCTCCCCGCACCAGGCCTTCCTCCTCTGACCCAACATACCCAACCCCCATCAGGTATCGCGGCTTGTCCTTGGGCAGCATGGAGGTGCTCAACGCCACCATCTTCCAGAATTGCTCCTTGCTCTCTCCTCCACTCAGACCTCCGATGGCGAAGCCCGGCACATCTCTCTTCGTCATCTCTGAAAGGACAGATGGCCCCAGCTTAGGGAGAGTTAGGAGTTTGTGACATTATAAAAAGTTAAAATGGGCTACTGTCACAAGGCTCAGTCTTCTTTGGTACAATACAACATTGCACTAATTTTTCATAAAACAAGGCCCTGAGGCAGGCATTTAGATGCACGCCCTGGAATCCCAACAGCTCAGGAGGCTGAGGCTGGAGAATCAGGAACTCAAGGCCACCCAGAACTACATGACTGACTGGGTCATTAGTGTCCCACTGTGCAAGAAGCCCTGGGTCCCAGCTCAGCAACACATCATCCAACTGTGGTGATGCATGCCAATGATCTTAGCACTCAGGCGTGGAGGCAGGAGGATCATCCTCTACTACACAGGAAATTCCAGACCAGCCTGGGCTACCTGGAAGTCTGTCATAAGTCAATGTAGAATTTCAACAGACCTGTGAGAAGAGCCAACAGGAGGGCAGAGGCACTTGCTGCCAAGCCTGAAGATCTGAGTCACCCCCCAAAACCCACGTGGTGGAAGGAGAGAACTGACCCCCACACTCACACCGTCACAAGCACACACATATGCACACACACACTGGAAGGGAGGGAAAGAATGGGAGGGAAAAGAGGGAGAATGGGAGAAGACACACACACACACACACACACACACACACACAGAATGATAAAATTAGAAAACCACGATCCAACCCGGGATCGGTATCTGGCTCCATTTTCTAGACCTGCCCTGTGGCACGAGGCCTCGGGGCCTTTGTCTCCAGCGCCCACACCTTTGCTAGTTACCCCACGCCACAGCATCGTTCCATACCGGGACCAGCCCCACCCTGGCCAGTGCCTGACTCTACCTTCCAGGCAAGTGGTCCGAAGATCAGCATTCAGCCCACCCTGGATGATGGCAAAGAGGTGCTGCTTGTCCTGATGCTTATGAGCTGCGATGCATCTGTCCAGCCAGCGGACCGACCTGCAGGAGGGTCCCGGGTCACAGAACCTCGAGTGGCTCAGGAGAAGGGCGGGAGCCCACATCCTCCCCGGTACATACACCCACACACACCTGTGCATGGCCTCTTCCACTACAGGGCCTGTCACCGTGCTGCTCACCACATGGTCCAACTGCATGATGATGTCTGAGCCTGGAGACAGGGCGGGAGGGCGCTCTGGTGAGGAAAGGGGTACAGAGGACCCTCCCAGGGACCACCTCTGTGATACCCTAACACGGCTACACGGAAGCCAGGAGACTTCTCATTTTCTTTTGTACAAATAACCTCCTGGACCAGTGAGATAGACGAGCAGGTAAGCGTGCCTTCCTCCAGGCCCGACTCCCCAGGCCCCACATGGTGGAAGGAGGGTACCGATCCCTGCACACTGTCCTACGGACCCCAGGCTGTTCTCCAGCTCCCACTCCTCTGAAGTGCTGTGCCTCAGTGGCCACAGACTCCATCCCCAGACTGCATAATGTGGGTGTGCGTGCAGTGTCTCTGTCCCAGCATTCAGGAGGTGGAGGCAGAGGAATCAAAAGTCTAAGGTTGGGGGTTACTGGTTAAGAATGCTAATTGCTGTTGGGCGGTGGTGGCGCACGCCTGTAATCCCAGCACTTGGGAGGCAGAGGCAGGCGGATTTCTGAGTTTGAGGCCAGCCTAGTCTACGGAGTGAGTTCCACGACAGCCAGGGCTACAGAGAAACCCTGTCTCGAATAAAAAAAAAAATCCAAAAAAAAAAAAAAAAAGAAAGAGAGAAAGAAAGAAAGAAAGAAAGAAAGAAAAAAGAAATGCTAATTGCTTGTCCAGATAAATTGGCTCCACTCCCAGAACTCACGTCACAACTCACAACCATTATCAGAGACCTGGTATCCAATGACCTCCTCTGGCCTCCATGCCACATGTGGTACACAGATATACATGCAGGCAAAACACCTACACACAATAAATAACATCAAATAGCTAGACATGGTTGGTGTACACATTTAACCTGAAAAAAAAGGCAGGAGGAGCTCTGAGTTCAAGGCCAACCTAGCCTATGTAGCAAGATCTAGGGCATCCAAAGCTATATAGTGAGACTCAGTTGTTAGATTTCCAACTCAGGACCCCTACCCTAACCGTTAATATACAAGCAATTCTCAGGGACCTAGCAATTGCTAAAGTTATCACCTGCCTGACCAGGTGCACAAGGTATGTGCTGATAACAGGACACGCCAGCCAGCCACCCTAGCATGCTCTCTCTCTGCATTCCTTCTCTCTCTCTCTCTCTCTCTCTCTCTCTCTCTCTCTCTCTCTCTCTCTCTCTCTCTCTCTCTCTCTCTCTCTCTCCCTGTCAGAGAACATACCCCCACCCCCAAAGAGCTACCTTCCAATAAACCTGCTTTTATATTTTAAACTCAGCTTGAACTGGCTTATTTCATTGATGGAGAAAACCTATTAGCTGTTTCAAATCCAACAAAAAAATAAATACAATCTTTAAAAATGTATTTTTTAGAAAAATAGAATTCTAGGTCGCTCTTGGATCCTAGAGTTTGAGGGCAGTCGGTGCCATCTGAGACAAGAGGCACCAAGACAGAAGCACAACGGCCGACCCCTGCGTGTTCTACACGTCTGGCGTGTTCTACGGCAGGAGGGCACTCACCAGTACAAATAAAGCACAGCCACCCTTAGCATAAAAGGAAAAGCGCTCTGAAACCCCAAGAATGCACACAGTGAGAGGTTTGGGGACCTGAGGACAAGACAGCAGCAGAACTCTGGCTTGGAATGTGTGAGGACCGGGGTCACAGGCCCAGCTTAGATAGACAGAGAGAGACTTAGATAAATGGGTAGATAGATAAGACAAATAAGACAGACGGACAGACGGACAGATGGATGGATGGAAGCAAGGGCTAAAGGATGAACAGGTATACAGACTGTCCCAGTCTAAAGTCATACCATCCGACTTCCAATCAGACCATCTGGTGGCCATATACCTGTGAGAGACTGTCATGTGAGAGGCCCAGCCCTCAATGAGCAATACTATCTCTAGGCAAGAGATGTTGGACTAAATAAAGAAATGCTTTGGGCCGAGACTTGGGTTTTGTGGTTAAGAGCATTCCCTGTTCTTCCAGATGACCCAGACATGGTTCCCAGCACCTGGGGAAGTCAATACCGCCTATAACTTCCTGTCTAGAAAAGCTACTCTTTCTGGCCTCTTCAGACGCCCGCACTCAAATGTACTTACAAACACATAGCTTAAAATCATAAAGACAAATTTTACTGCAGTCACTGATAAGTGGATATTAATTAGCCCAGAAGCTCTGAATACTCAAGACACAATTAGCATATCAAATGATTCCCAAGAAGAAGGAAGGAGAGGGCCCTGGTCCTGGAAAGGCTTGATCCAGCATTGTAGGGGAGCACCAGGACAGAGAAAAGGGAGGGGGTGATTGGGGGAATGGGTGGGGAGAAGAGGGCTTATGGGACATATGGGGAGGGGGGAACCGGGAAAGGGGAAAGCATTTGGAATATAAACAAAGAATATAGAAAAAAAAAAAAGACGAACTTTACTAGAAACTAGCTAACTCAGCATGTGCCCGCAAGCAAGCCAGTGAGCAGCGTTCCTCCATGGCTTCTGCTCCAGGATCCATCAGCTTCCATCAACCATCAACTGTGACCCGGAAGTATAAGCCAAATAAACATCAACCCTTTCCTCCTCAAGCAGCTTAGGTTGGGCTGTTGTATCACAGTGACAGGAAGAATCCAGAACAGGATCAAAAGCAGGTCTAGTGAGAGGTGAGGACCAGGCTGAGTGACAGAGCTTCCTTCTTTCTCAAAAAACAAACAAAACAAAACAAAACAAAACAAAACAAAACAAAAGGCAGAGCCACCTGTGGCTGATTGCGCCTGTTACCCGAGCAGGAAATAAGAGTTGTGAGCTTCTGTGCACCCAGCACAGTACAGGGAGAGCGTCTATTTAGATCCAAGAAGTAGGCCCAGGGCTCAGGGTTCCAGTGGATTAGCGACTGGCTCAGTGGTTGACTGCCTGCCTAAAACCCCTCGATGAGGGGCTATATGTAAGATGGAACAAACCCTTTCTTCTCCATGTTGTTTTTGGTCATGATGTTATCACAGCAACCTTATCCAGCTATCAGAAGATATGGGGACCCAGGGCAGCTCCTGTCACACAGGCTGTCCTGGCTCCACTTACCATAACACCACAGGTTTTCGGATAAAGAAGGCTTTAGGATAAAGCCATGCCAGCACCTGAGACACCCTGGTTTCCATCCTACTTGTCAGTACAGAAGTGGGAAAGAGTTGGAGCTCATGTTCCAAGGCTCCGGCCCCATGTACAGTCTATACAACAAACTGTCCTGGACTGGAGATGCAGCTCAGTGACCAGAGTGCCCTGTATTATACAGAAAGCCATGGGTCTGATTCACAGCTCAGGGTAAAACTAGGCATGGTGGCATTTGGCTGTAATCCCACCACTCTGGAGGTGGAGGGAAGAGGGTCGGGGGTTCAAAGTCCACCTCAGTTAAAGCGGGAGTGAGGCCCAGGCCAGCACAGATTAACTACGTAGGTCTCTGATGGAAATAAGGGACCCTAAGTATGCCTATCTCATCTTGTTGCCACCAATATTTTATTAAATCCAATTTGTTACTAAGAACACTAACAACTGGGTGTGGTGGCACCTGTCTTTAGTGCCAGCACTCCAGAGGAGAGGCAAAAGCAAATATCTCCGTGTTTGCGGTTAGCCTGGTCCACCAGTCTACACAGAGAGTTCTAGACCTGCTGAAGCGACATAGTGAGACCCCCTCCAAAATAATAAATGATAAGTAATTAATAAAATGCATACACATAAAACAAACCAATAAATAAAAAAGAATGACTCTGTATCCAGTACTGTGCTTACACTACTGACATTAGCTCTCTTTTTCTGTCAGGAAATGGAGATGGCTTTTTTTTTAGGCCAAGCAGGCCTGGAAGTAGTAACAATTTTTCTGTTAGCTAGGCCGCTAGCACACAGTTTTGTTTTGGTTTTGGTTTTTTGTAATGTGTTTGTTTCGTTTTGTTGGCTGTGGTAGGGATCTAGTCCAGGATATTGGCAAAGCACTCTGAGGCGCATGCCCAACCCAGGACCCATTCTTTATCCTTATTTTCGCTAGGTGAAAGAGTCCAAATTCGAAGACGTCCCAAACCGTACGTGGCATTGAAGCCCCGTCTAAGCTGCAGACATCTTGAAGGGGCAGCGCGCCCTCTTACCCAGGGCATTCTGGATCTCCACAGACCTCTCTGGGCTCAAAAGTGTCTCCTCTCCATCGTAGGGCGAGCTGAAGCGGACGCCCTCCTCCGTCACCTCGGACAGGGAGAAGAGGGACACCATCTGGAAGCCGCCGCTATCCTGGGGAGACGCCGCAGCGAAGCTGTCAGGAGATCGAGACTGGGGTCCTCTTACCTCCACGCAGAGCCCGAGGGTGGCAACCCCAACTCACCGTCAGCAGATTGTGGGGCCAATTCATGAAGCCGTGAAGACCCCGGGCTTTCTGGATCAGCTCCGGACCCTGTGATGGAGACAATGCTAGGCGGTAGCCCGCAGCTCCACGGCCAGGTCTGGGGAGCCCAGCGAGGTGGGTGCTACTCCACGGACTTTTCCAGAGGCGCGTCCCGGCCAGGCGGCCCCCCTCGACGCCCACCCCCAGATCGAATCCACACACCGGCCTCAGCCCCAGATGGTAGGTGTTGCCCAAGCAGATGCGGCAGCCCAGGGTGTCCAGCTGCTCCGCGGTGATGCCCTTCATGGTGGCCTGCGTACCCACAGGCATGAACACAGGGGTGGCTACCGTTCCATGCGGCAGCCGCAGCTCACCCGCCCGAGCTCTGGAGCGACTGCACTCAGCGACCAGCCGCATGATTCGTGGAGCGGACTCGAACGAACCTGGGCAGCCTGCCGCCGCCATTTTCAGTCCCGGAACCACGTGGGCTGAGACCACAGTGCATGGCGCCATGTTGCCCTGAATCACGTGATCTGAGAAGCTTTCGGGAACCATAGCAACTGACGCCTACACCCTCCACACTCTTGTGTGAGCTACTTCAGTTCCCACTCCTGCCACTTTCCCTCTATAAGGCCCAGTGCCATGGTTCAGCGATTGAAGATACTCCGGCGCCAAGACGGATGACCTGAGCTTCAGGGACCTACAAGACAGCCATTCAAATTCGCATGAGCGGACATACAATAAATAAAAACACTCCAAGACATGTTTTTCTGCTGTATAAAATACAACAGACCAGCCGGGCAGCCCTTCCAGGAGCAGAGAAACTTCCTAAATAAAAGATTCCCGGTCAGGTGGTGGTGGCACACGCCTTTAATCCAGGCACTTGGGAGGCAGAGGCAGGCGAATTTCTGAGTTCAAGGCCAGCCTGGTCTACAGAGTGACTTCCAGGACAGCCAGGGCTATACAGAGAAATCCTGTCTCAAAAAAACAACACACACACACACAATCAAAATAGGGGCTAATGAGTAGGTCCCCAGAGGACATGGGATTCCTAGCACACACAGCCGCCTGTAACTCCAGTTCCAGGGGATCTGACATCCTCCTCTGACCAGGCAGGGAGATGGTAGTACACACATTTTCAGGCAAAATATTTACACAAAATAAATGTTTAAAAACGAACTTGCCTAGCATGTACAAGGCTCTGGATTGAGTCCTCTGCACACATACTCACATACACACAGAGCACAAAGATGGATGTATTTGTGTCTTCATACATGGAGTCCCTACACACTAGTCTCTGTCCTCTGTTCATTTATTAAGGGCCCAGCATGTAGTCAGGTGCTGTCATTTTTTTCTCAAAGGATTCCTTTCATTACACGAAGAAATCTAAAGCCCAGAAACATGACCCTCACCATTACTTTATTCAACGAGGTGTGTGTGTGTATGTATATGTGTATATATATACATATATATATGTATGTGTATATATACACACATATACATACACATATATATATCCATGTGTCTCCAGTGCCCTGAACAAAGATAAAGGTAGCCAAGTGATTTTCTGTCACTATAAACCTTATCTGTCATCTCTGCCAGCAGAGGGCACCATTGTCCCACAACATTCCCAGGAAGCAGCTATGCAGAATTTGCTCTCCTGGGCAGAGGTACTGGGTAGAGTCTGAGAGTCTGCTGTTGTGATAAAGGGCAAATGATACCAATTTCCAGAGGTTATAGGGGTGAGCTTAGGCAGAATGCCTCAAAACAGCAAGACTGAGGTGTCGCTCAGTGATACAACCACTTTCTCAGCAATAGTCAAGGTCCTAGTGCCCTCTGTGTGCGCAGAGAGCTCAGGATGGCTAATACCCTGTTCTGTAGGACATTACACTTCCATCCTAAGGCAGTCTCTGAGCTGAAAGCACCTTGGCAGTCAAGAAGCCCCAGCAAACCTCATCTCTATGACCACTCCTCCACATGCATCATGTGTGTGGGTGTACCCCACACACCCGTGTCAGCGTGGATATACCCACACGCCTGCCACAGCATCCATGCGATGTGGGGGGGTTAGAAGACAACTTCCAGAGGTCTGTGCTCTGTGGCCCCAGAAAATGAAATCCAGGTGTCATGACGCTGTCATCTTTATGCGTTTACTCAGCTCACCAGACCCCATGCCAGCTATTGAAAAATGTTGTGTTTCCCTACATGAACATTGATGTGCTGACTGCAAGCAACCTGTAACTGGAGTTACAGTTGTGAGCCACCATGTAGCGTCTGGGACTACAACAGCTGAGCCATCTCTCCAGTCCTGTATCGGTTATTTTTTTTTGTAGACAAGCTCTCACATAGTTCGTACTGACCTCAAATTCACTATGTAGCCGAGGTTGATCCTCTTGCTTGAGGCAGGATTTCTCTGTGTAGTCAGTCAGTCCAATCTGTCCAGGAACTTGCTCTGTAGACCAGTCAAGAGATCTGCCTGCCTCTGCCTACCAAGTGTTGGGATTAAAAGCGTGCACCACCACTACCCACCTTGCCTCCACCTTTAAGTTGCCAGGCCTACCACCACAGTAGCTGGCAATGTTTTTGGCTTGAGGCGGGATTTTACCCTGTTGGACTACACAGTCCTGGAATAGTCTGGGCTAACCTCTCACAGCGATCTCTCTGCCCCAGTCGCCATTAGGTTTAAGCTACTACAGCCAGCTTTGATGTCCAACATTTCCTCTGTTGTTTCTCAAGAAAAGGTGTCACTGTGTAGACCAGGCTGACCTTTGCCTTGAACTGAGATCCACCTGCCACCACTGGGCTTATTGACAGGGTCTTGACACGCAGCCCACCTGCCTCTGCCTCTGGGTGTGGACATTAAAGGTCTGTGCCCCCAACCCAGCACCTTACTCTAGTGATTCATCCACTAGGTGAGGCTAGCTCACACGCAATCACAGAGGGTCTCTCTGCCTCCCAGCACCAGGGTCAAAGCAGAAGATCACTGCCACACCTGACACGTGCTGGGGCTCTGCACGGGACCTTACCACTGACTGGTCAGGCTTATGGACTGACCTTCCCACCCCTGGAGCAGATTGCTTTGGTTTTTTCAAGACAGGGTTTCTCTGTGTAGCCCTGGCTGTCCTGGAACTCACTCTGTAGACCAGGCTGGTCTTGAACTCAGAAATCTGCCTCCCTCTGCCTCCCAAGTGCTGGGATTATAGGCATGTGCCACCACCACCCGGCTTGGAGCAGATTTCTCTGGGTCTAGATTTGTATTCCTTTTCTTTCTCCCTTTTAGTGTTTTATAGCCTATTCTGGCCTCAAGAATCTTGTGCTTGGGCTGGAGAGATGGCTCAGCAGTTAAGAGTACCTACAGCTCTTCCAGAGGTCCTGAGTTCAATTCCCAGCAACCACATGGTTGGTCAAGACCGTCTGTAATGAGATCTGACGCCCTCTTCTGGTGTGTCTGAAGACAGCTACTGTGTACTCATATAAATAAAATAAATCTTAAAAAAAAAAAAAAAGGATCTTGTGCTCACATGAACTCATTAACCTCCAATGGTTGAGAAACAGAAACAAGGACTGGGCCTTGGTGGAAGGCCCCCAAGCTTAAAGTAAGACCTGAAAGTTGGCGCCAAGACTGGAGAAGGCTCTCCAGGCTGCACGAACAGAAGGGAAAGTAACGGGACACTTGAGTAGTGAATCCCAAGAATGGCTGGTGGGACTGGGGGGAATGGAAGGTAAATGTCACCGCAAGCTGTGAGGCTTTGCCATTGGGGTAAATATGCATGGTAGCAGCATCAGAGGTTTAATGCCATCAGTGGCAGAGCTGGGAGTGTCCTGAGCCCTCCCCTACAACTAACATCATCAGGATCTCCACTTCAGCACAAGGGACAGCGCCAGGAGACTGGAGAAGCCACTGCACATACAAGAGGCGGGGCTGAGAGCACTGCCTTCAGAGGCTTGGGGACTCAGTGAGAATACTGGCTGAGTTCCCAGTGTGGCAAAGTCCAGGAGTTACCTAGGAAATCCTGAGGAGGGAACTGGTTTAGTGCTGTGTTCTATCTAGCCATACAGAGTCTGTGCCTTCACTCAGACTGTGTTCTCACTTAACCAGAGGTCCTGTGGTTGTCCATGGAACCCTCTAAACAGGGATTAGGTGGCTGGTAGGAGAGAGCAGAGGTCTGGAGTCTAGACAGACAGGCAGGGACTAGATAGAATTCTGGGTTCAGATAGAAACTGAGAACTTTCAGAAATGTAAAAAACTAGGGTTTCAGACCCAATGGTAAAATGGTGGTTTAAGGACCATGGATTCCAGTGGGCACTGTAGAAGGCTCTAAAGCCTTTAAGCTTGTTTAGTTAGCCAGGGTAGAGTGTCCCATGACACCTCTGGATGCCACAGCAGCTGGACTTGGATGCCATTTTGGGAGCAGTAAAGAGGCCTGTGTCAAGGAATCACAATCACCTTAGCTCTTAAAATCCCACTTCACACAGGAGTACAAGCCCTGTCCTTTCAAAAGGCCCACCTCTAGAGTTCTTCAAACAACTTTAGTTCTCCTTCAAGTCCCAGAGACCTTCAAATTTCAGAACACTCCAGAATTTCAGCACTTCCTGGCCTACAATCTCTCTTCTTGTCTTGCAATGCCACCGACCTTGTTCCATAACTCAGAAGGATCATCCAGGTCTTCCCAGGTCAGAACCCTCAAGTGACCCATCCCACTGCCCTCAGGACAAGGTTTATAACTCCAGGCCTGGCATCTGGTGCATTCCGGCCACCAGTTACACTTCTCAACATTCCCTTTGCATACAAGCTTCAATCCTTGTCCAAACCCTACTGTCCTCTGCCCAGGATACTCCCCCCTGCACTTCTCTCCTCCTTCCGGCCCAACTGAAGTTGTTCAGTACCAACACAGGTAGCAGAGACCCTCAACACCCACTAAAGTGTGTGCTTAAAAAAATAAATAAATAAAACAACGAACAAAGTGTGGCAGCATCTCCCTGTGTGTGTGTCTCTCCTGGGAAGGGCTGGAGTGAAGCCTGCACCAGACCTCCACTGTCTTGCCTTATCTCCAGTTCTCAGTAGGTCAAGTACATAGCTAGACTTAAGGTCACAGCTGCAGATGCGAAAAGCATTATGGTGAGCTTTGGACCAGAGCCCATCAGTGGAGGTAAGCTGGCGGATGAGAATGGCCACAGGCCGGGCACTGCTCGAGTAGGTGGAAGCCTCAGGCCTGTAGCCTCCCTTTACTGAGTCCAGAGGTGGCCTTTAGTCACCCATTTCCTGCCTGGGAGACTTCCTGCCTTCTGACAGGTGTTTCCACTCTGGAGCAGTTTGCAGCTGGAACCCAGGCCCCAATCCCAAGCATCTTATCATCAGATGGGCATCTGGGCATTAGGAGGGGCAACGCTCCTTGCTCCTTCCTGCTGAGGCTCCTGGTGACCTTTGAAGACAGATGGCATGAGACACCACAACCTGGAGAATAGCACTCAAGGAGTGTGTACCTCATAAACCAGCTCCTGTCTACTTGCTACTGGGCGGGGGAGGGGTATCAGCTCTCTGGAGAGCAACGAAGGGCTCCCATCAGGTATGCAGGTCACGGGCCAGCAAGGTCTCTATATTCGGGGGACAAGCTACACATTCCTAAAGCCAGTTTCCTAGGGTGACAGATACCCCAGGGGTGGGTATGTGCATGGACTGCCACTGGATGGTTGAGTGTGCACTGGCTTGTGTGGTAGGCAGGCAACATCTCCCAGAGCTGCTGGAAGGGAGACCAGCTTAGCAGAGGGTGTGGCTGCTGCTGTGGTCATTAGGAGTTCTAAAGGTCCCAGGTTTCACAACTCCTCCCTCAGGCTATTAACCTAAGGCACCCTTGGCATCCCTTTCTCACAGCAGAAGAGAGTAATTTTCCTTGGCTGCCTTGTTGCATGGATGCAGGAGCCTGGAGTGCCCCAAACATCTTCTGAGCACCCTGTTACTTGTGAGAGAAGTCGAGGGACACCTGTGCTCAAGCTTGCAGACTCTAGACTCTAGAAAAGGTGACAAGGGTGTTGTTGAAGGTGCTGGGGCTCCGCCCAACAGGCTGAACAGGAGGCTGGCTGCCCTCTAGACCGTCTGTCTGCAGGTGAGAAGAGCAGCACCACCTGCACTGTGAGCAGCAGGAGCCATGTCCCCAGGCACACTCTCCAGGCAACCCGGTTCCGGCAGCATCCCTCCCACCATGGTGTAGAATGTCCCCTGGGAGCAAAGACCACTGATGTGACAACCACTGCCCTTGGGCACTCACAAGTCCCAGTCCCAACTCTTCAATGTTCACAGTACCTCCAGGCAGGACTGAATCTGGGCGACCTTACCCAGCCCCCTCACCCATGAAGTTTTCCAACTGAGTTTATAGTCTGCTGCCTGGATGTGAGAGAAGACTTAAAACCAGTATCAAATCTGGGTGTGATAGCGCATCCTCTGTCCCCACATCCCAGCACCTGGGAGGCTGAGATAGGGGTTGTGCAAGTTTGAGACGGCTGGGGTCCTAGAGTGAATGAGGACCTGAAGAACCGACACTATCCAAATAGAGAAGACACTGGAAGGCCTGCATATGGACTGTGGCTAGTAAACACGGTCTTCCCTGACCTGCTCCCCTCTTGTATGGTGGGGGTCAGACACCCAGGCCTGAGACAGGCGTTGTTTTGTTTTTCTTTTATTTATCTACATTCAGCGGAATTCAAATGTACTGTCTGAATGATCCAGACATAAAAAAAAAAAAAACCAAAAACAAAAAACCCCACTGTTTTTTAAAATAAAACTTTCACTTATAAAACTGAAACACTAAGCATTAAAATAATGAAAGCTTGTTTAACTCACTTCACAAAAAAAAGCATTAACAGATGATGTATCCCTCCTGCAACTATTTAAAGACACCCGATGGAACTCGCACCGGGCGTAAACAGCCAGAGGGATACTGCACGGCAAGAACTCGGAACACTACTCAGACAAGGAGTAATGGTAACTAACAAACCACTGAAGACACGGAGTCCAAAACACAGCTAAATAGGGGTCACGGCACGGGTCCCAGGGACCACACCTCACAGCGTGGCAACGTCAGCAACGTGGACGGGTGGGCACTGGCCCAGTGGGCATGGCAACTGGTGATGTGCAGACTCAATCTCCCGAGACAAGTTGGAGGCAGAGGCGCAGAAGGCTGAAGGGGCAGCCTGGGCCTTTATCTGTACTGGTAGTTCATGCTGTGCTCTGTGTTCCGACTGTAGCCACCCTGTGAGGACTGGTAGGAGCTGGCAGGGCCACTGTAGCTCTGGCTGGACCCAGGGGAGCTGTAGTTTGACTGTGATGAGTAGCCTCCTGCAAGATGAAAGTAGCTTAGAGGACAGAACTGTACACTGAGGTGGCAGCTCCTGCTTTGTCACACAGGCCTATCACTCACTCACTGCTACCCTGAGAAGTGGGACAAGCCTCTAGAGGCTGGTGTCAGGTGTTGACTTTCTGACCGGAGAAAGGAGCCTCACAGCTCAGCTCAGTCCCCTCTGACACAAGTGAATCTATGGTGCCAATATGTAAGAACTTGAGCTAGGCATGGTGACACACCTTTATTCTCAGCATTCATAAGGCAGAGGCAGGCCAACCTCTGTGAGTCTGAGGCCAGCCTGGTCTATAGAGCTGGCCTCAAAAAAACAGGTTGGAGGGTGGAGTTGGGTAACCTGAGGTCTCTAGCTTCTGAAGACTGAGTAGTAGGTGTGGGCCAGAGCCCAGGCTCCCTACCCCCCCAAGCACAGTGACCAGCAGCTGCCAGTATAGCCAAGGCCCATTGCATTCCGGTCAAGACCTATGCCCTGTAATGCCCCCACCCCACCCCAAGTGGGCCCACCTTGTTTGCCTTGGTATGAAGAGCTGCCTCCGGAGCCTGCGCCATAGCCTCCGTGTGAGCCCGTGTTGTAGGACGATGACCCGCTAGAGCCATAGCTGTTCCCTCCACTCCGGCCTCCACTCCCACTGTAGTCTGAGGGAAAGAAATCACCGCGTTCAGGGCCTGAGCTGAGGACACCTGAGGTAGGCAAGGGCCTGAGTCGCAATCCTGTCACACCTTGCCCTGCCCTGGGTCAGGCTGGAACCCACTGAGGTCCATCTGCCTCACCTTCCCACCTCCCTCTTCTTCCACGACACCTGCTTTCACCTTCCCCGCCATCCACACCGACTGTTTAGTCCCCAGTCCTAATGGCTGCTCTTCTGTCATGAGGACAAGCTCACACCTATTCAACCCTACTGGGCAACAGTGTGCATGAGGTCCTGAGACCTGTGCATGAGGATGGCTCACGGGGAGCTGGATATAACCTTGAGAAGTCCCAGGATGTCGACAGCCTCGCAATGTCTACCCTGGTTAACTAGCCATAGCCTGAGGACAGAGGCCTCAGCCAGAGGTAGAGACAGAAGAAACTTAGAGCCCAAAGGGATGCTTCCAGGTTTCTTCCTACCTCTCACCCTCAGAGCCAAGACTGTCTGAGATCAAGACCTCACAGTTCCTGGCTAGAGCTGGGCTTCTTGCCATCCCCAACCAGGAGGCGGACACTGGAGGTCAACTCACTGAATTTGCTGTCGTAGCTGTAGTCAGAGCCCCCACCACCACCAGGGGAGCTGTAAGAGTTGGAGTAGGAGGAGTAGCTGCCCTGCCCATGGCCATAGCCTTTCTGCTTGCCCTGTGGCGTGCCGTAGCTGCTGTACTGGCTCTGGTTGTAAGGCTGCTGCTGGCCCTGGTGGGACTGGTAGGCCGAGCTGTAGGAGGGTTTCTGCTGGCCCCCATGCAGCGGCTTCTTCCCAGCATGTTTCGGGGGCACTGGTGAGTTGTAGCTGTCTCCTTGGTAGTAGGAGCTGTAGCTGGATGAGCCACCACCTCCCCCGCTGCCTCCACCACCGGCATTCCCAGAATGCCCTCCATTGCTGTAGAACTGACCTAGACAGGGAAGCAGCAGATTAGATGGAGGGTCCCAGGGTGAGGGCTGGGAGGGGAGGAAGGCAGAAGTCATGGCCCCTGAAGGCTGGCCCGCAGCCTGCTGCTCAGAGCAGCGAGGAACAGACTGGAGCACAAGGCTCTGCTGGTCGAGGCAGCCTGGCTTAAGCCAGCCCAGCCTTCAGCTCCACTCACCCTCAGCTGGTGACAAGGGTCTTTGCCAAGCAGCAGCACGACAGCAGCTTTGCAGATGTCAACATTACAATGAGATGGGCTCCGAGCGTGGATGACATTCAGGACTAGCTGACGGCTACCCAGATGTCCCCAACGGTGACAGGAAAAGCAAAGCACCCAGAAGCAGTGAGCCACCCCCTTTCCCCTCCGAGCAGGAAATGACCTCAACAGACATAAGCCTTGGGGCCCCCAGGCGGAGCTGCCTTGCATAACCACCATGGTTGTCAAAGACCAAGTGCACTTAAGATAGTGCACTCAGACCCTTGCCAAGCTTTCTCCTTCTCTTTCTGTGAAAAACACAGGAATACGGGCACAAAATGGGTCCCTAGCCTCATGAGAAGGCAGGCACAGGCTATGCTATAACGTCTGATGGGTCTCAGTGGCAGGACTGATGAGCTAGCCCTATGGCCCCCACTGCTGACCACTGGGTTTGTCAACATGCTCCCTATTGGAGACTTGGGTGGAATGACATGGGCTGGGCTAGGCCATGGCATCACTTCAGCCACACTGAAGAAGGGAGTTCCCATCTCCAGGCAGGCTCAAGGGAAGCCAGTGCTGAACAGGGCCCTGGAGTTCCTAGAAGCCTGAATTCCCAGAGTAGGTGCCTCAGCATGCAGGCCTTTATGCCCAAGAACCCTATGAAGCCCTAGACAGGTAGAAGGGAAAAGGGATATTCCCACAAAGCCTGTCCTCCCTTCCCAGACTGAAAACTAAGGGCACCACACCTTCCCTCTGCCCCTCATGGATGCACACCTCACGCCCATGCTGATACCTCCCCCCACCCACCAGCACAAGCACCAGGAGAGGCATTGCCCCTGTGCAAGCCTTCCTCTACACAGGTCTCTCCCACCCCATCACAAAGCCACAACACTGCAGGAGGAAGTGTTCCACAATGCAAGAAAGCAGACACATGGAGGCTCAGTGAGGACCCTGGGAAGCCGAGGCACCGTCCCTCCCCACCCCACCCCACCCCACCCCAGCGCCTCCTCCAAGCCCCTGCCTGCCCTGCCCCGGCTTCCCCAGGCTCCTATGCTGAGCAGCTGAGCTGCCTGCTGGAAGCCAGGCGTGAATGAAGACTCAAGTACGGAGGGCTCATTACTTTAACATGTATTCATTTAAAAAATAATAGTAATAAGGAAGGGTAGGTTTTCAACGTCATTCAGAACTATTTCCTGGTATAAAAAGACATTATTTGCCAACAATAACTTTCTAAAAAATAAAAATAAAATAAAATACATCATGCAAAATGGTAGAAAGTTTCACTGACTTTTCAAACCTTGGGGAACAAATCACACAGGAAGCATTTTGACCACTTTTTTGCCTGAATAAACGTCAAATCTTGCAAGTCAAGGCAGGGGCAGGTCTGCAGTAAAGACTGCAGAGCAAAGGTTCTCCACCAAAAAGAAGGGAATCTGTACTTTATACACTGGGAGAAATTTCTAGGCACACAGATTCAGTGTCTGTGTGCCAGGCAGTGTAGAGTAGACCCTGGTGGGGTCAAAGCCAACTCTTTGCTGAGAAAAAAAACCTCTGGGCAATGTGTCAGGCTCTTCCAGCTCATGTTTAAAGCCCCATTGTGAAAAAGAAAACAAAGCCAAACCGCAATCCAGGAGTCCGATGCCGATGCTGCCATCAGGACTTGCAAAATTTTACGTTATTCCCTCCTCTCAAGCCTGTCTCATTTCTCAGACAAGTAACGGAAGCGCAGTTTTGATGCCTTTGCAAGTTCACTCTCTTAACTAAAGCAGCCACAGAACCTCCTCACCCCGAGGACCCACCAGAGCATTACAAAGGTGGGAGGCCCTGCTCTAGGCAGCACACAGTCCTGGCCATCCCAGGTTCATATGCTCATTAAAAAGGCAAGGAAGGAAGGAGTCCACTGCCGGGGTCACATGTGCTGAAGCAGCTCCGTCACTGCCAAAGGCGTCAGCCGGATGGGAGACTCGTGAAAAGTTAAAAACGCATACAAAACCTGCTGTAAACTAAGACAAAGGTAGAGTAAAACGTGCCATTATCTGTCTCTTTAAATAAAAGAATGCTTTCCATAAAAAGCAGAGATGGGTTTTTGCCTTGATGCTGAACAACGTTGGCTCTAGAATTCTGTGCAAGGCTGCACACACACACACACGCACACGCACAAAAATCTCTGAGAAAAGGGTTTTTCCACTTAGTGTGAACTTCGAAATGGCCAAGTTCAAAGGCAAAGGCGCGCCAGACACGCCAGTGTCTTAGGTCTGCAGGCTAAGTGTCGGGCAGGCTGCGCGGGGAGCCACGGTGGACAGGGCCCCTGAAGCACAGGGACACAGCACGGACACTTTGGGTTTTGGAGTTGGAGGAAATTGGAGTAAAAAGTTGATTTTGTGTCAATACTTTTAGACGCTCTAGGAAGCCCCAAAATCATGATAGCCGTAGCAGTCTGTGAAAAAGTCACCTACAAAAGGGGGAGACAGAGCAGAGAGAAGAAATTAGAATTCTTTTGAAAAAGGGCACAGAGCGCCACATTTGAAATTCAGGTTTTAGATTTCTCTGCTCGTGTGACCCCCCAATGAAGGCTCCTTCTCAAGACAAGAGCGGTGCACGGGCAGGAAGGTGCATTCTCAAAGACTGGTGCTTAAAGCAGAGAAATTTAAAATGCCGACTTCAAAGGAACTTAAGTGCTACACAAAGGGTGTCTTAGCATTAAAATTGTCAAGGACACACTTTGGGGACGGGGAGGTGGGGGCTTGAGGGCCAGCTAACCTAATCACCGCAAAAAGGTACGGCTGGTAGCCCTGAGCCTCAGAGATGCTGAGGCAAGCACCCTACCCTAATCAGACCCAGACTATGCTGCCGCAGCTTCCCAAGTACAAGCACAGAAAGAGCACTTACTGTAGCCTGCTGTGGCCGAATTGCTGCTGTAGCCATAGCTTCCATATCCAGCACCTGTGAGAGAACAGACAGGTTGCAGGGTAGACAGGCACCCACCATGTGCCTTGCAAGGAAAGGTACACAATCATTCCTGGAGTAGGCCAGTAGGTGACATGAAAGAAGAGCTCCCTCACCAGCATTCATGTAGCCTCCTCCATGGTTAGCGCCACCAAATCCTCGCCCCCGTCCTCGCCCTCGGATGTTAGCTCCTCGGCCTCGACCTCGGATGTTGGGAGGTGGGGGCACTTCATTATGCATTGGGCCTCCCATGCCAAAGCCAGGGTTGTGTGGCTGAAAGAGAACGCAGAGTAATAGGGTTCACCCACCCTCAGATTATCCAAATTCCCACCCATGGTCAGAGGGGGCCAAAGGTAAATCCTCACCTTGGCAGCAAATTTGGGTCCACCTCGGACAGGTACAGGGGTTCTTTTCTTTTTGTTGGCTTCAAGAGCAAGAGGGGCATCAGGGAAAAGCTTTTCTAATGCGGCAAGCGCAGCATAAGCCTTTGCCACCTTTTTGTTTGAACCAGCACCTTGAAACTTCTGTCCGTCCACCTCAACCTGTAGAAAAATACACTGTGAGGGGGCTGAACTGAGCCAGCGCCTCCTCCAGGGGGAGAGCCTATGTCAAAGCCTTTCTGGAGAGGACCACCCCTCACCCCCATGCCCCAGCATTTATTTCCCAGGAAGTTCAGAGTATACCCAGCCTGCCACCTGCTTACGCACCTCCATAACAAAGCGTTTGTCATGGCTGCCCCCAGTCTCAGAAATGAGCTCATATTTGAGGCCTCGCCTCTTCTCATTCAGCTCCATAACAGGGTTCTTGCCGTGCTTAGTCAAAATCGGTCCCTGCTGTTCGACGCCCTCAGGGAAAGCACAAAACAAACAAACAAACCCCACTAAATTAGATTTGGGCACTCCATCACCCCAGAAGGGGACCGTCACTGAGCTGACCCTCTAACTGGATCTGGACTCCCTATGTGTATGCCAGCTGCCAGGTCTCAAGGGAAGCACCACCTCCACCTGTGTCTTTCTGGCTCCCTGGCTCCAGGGCTCTGGGCTGCATGACTCCCACAGTTTCCTACGGCAGGTTATTGCAAAGCATTACTATATACCAAGTTCTCACACAGGGGCAAGCAAGATAGTTCAGTGGGCAGAGATGCTTGCCACAAAGCCTGATGGTCCAAGTCAGTCTCTGGAACTCCCATAGTAGAAAACAGGCTTCCGGAGGTTAGGACCACCAACCATGTACTATCCGGAGGTTAGGACCACCAACCATGTACTATCCGGAGGTTAGGACCACCAACCATGTACTATTTGGAGGCTTGGGTCCTCATGTGTGTATACACACAATAATGAGTAGAAGAAAAAGATTGCAGTAATGAGATTGCCATGAACTTATTAAAGAGGGGAAAACAAGGTCCAGGGACTAAACTAACGCAGAGTTTTAAAGCACTGGCTGTTCTCCAGGGGACCCACATTCAGCTCCCAGCACCTACATGATGGTTCATAAGCTTTTTTAAATTCAGTTCTGAAGTTCTGAGGGATGAGGGCACTGAACACATGTTTTATACACACACACACACACACACACAAAGATACACATAAAAGATAAAATGAAAGCGGGGACTGTTTAAGCCTGAGAACCAGGTACCCCAGTTTGAAAAAAACAAAAAAAAACAAAACAAAAACTGCAAAATAATCTCAGAATGTGTGAAGTGATTTTGGGATTTCACACTGGGCCACAGGATGGATGGACGAGCCTGGCTGTTCAGAATATAAGGAGTAGTGGCCGCCTGCTCTGTCCTGGTAAGAGGTTATTTCTAGCACCCACCATGCATGCAGTGCCATCTCTAGCACCCACCACAGGCTCACCTCAGTAGTGGCATCTGAAGGGAAGACAGAACTGGGGTTGGAGACAGCTTCCACCACAGGGGGTGGGGCCACTACTGCTGGCTTCCCATCTGACTCCTCAGCGGAGTCCTCCCCCTTGCTGGAGTCTCTGCCTTCAGCGCCTGTTGGCAAGCCCATGTCCTGTAACACCTGTGGAGCAGACAGAAAGCCTCAGGTGAGGAGGGCTTGCAGGGAACCACCTCACAGGCCCTTCCCACACTCCACAGAGCCTCCCACGGGGGCTCCCAGCACAGTCCCAACTACCTTGTCCTTTCAGTTCCTGGTGTTACCTCTGAACATATAATAGATGTAATTTGTCGAATGATCCAAAAATCTAACTACCTATATTTTTAACCCTTTCTGAGATGCATGCCATAAGCCTGAAAACCCTAAGGCCGAAGTGGGAAGTGATTCTGTGTTAGGAAGGGAGAGCCCGCCCACACTCACCTTCACAGCCACGTGAAGCTTGGCGGTCTTTTTAGATGGCCCGGAGGCCTCGAAGGTACTGCCGTCTACCTCCACAGACATGGTGAAGATGGGAGCATGAACAGGACCTGTCTGGGAGATCAGCTTGTACTGCAGCCCAGGCTTCAGCTGGTTTAACCTCATCAGGGCATTCATAGCTTGGGGAGGTTCGGTCTTCTCCTCTAAGAAGAGAACAAGGTCGATGGGATGAAACTTCCAGGCCCAGAAAAGGCAAAGCCCAGAGATTGCTAGGACCCTCTGCAGCAGCTGTGACTCACAGGAGCCTCTCTCTTTATCTCAGCTTAGACGTGAAGTTACGGCAGTCTCTCACCTTAGCCTCATGGTGCTGAGGTTATAGACGCGAGCCACCAGACCAAGACATTACTTTTTTACAATACTTAAACATCAAGGGTAGCCTGGTTTCCATAGACAGGTCAAGGACAAGTATAGCTACATAAAAGAGACCATGTTTCAAAAAAAAAAAAAAAAAAAAAAAATCAGGAGCTGAGCTGGGAAGTGGCTAAGAGGCCAAAGAATGTTGTGAATGAATGCCTCAGAGTTCAGATTTCTGTACTCCTGTGGCTAGACAGGAGATGAAAATCCAAGAATTCCCAGGAAGCACATGGGACAGCTAGCCTGGCCTAGTGAGCAGTGAACAATAAAGACACCCTGTGTAAACGAGGTGGAAGGCAGACACCCAAGGCTGTCCTCTAACCTACACAAGAACACCATGACACATGCACATTCACACCCGTACCAAATAAATAAATAAATAAATAAATAAATGAATGAATGAATGAATGAATGAATGAATGAATAAATAAATAAATAAATAAAATATACAGAGATTAAAAAAAAATTAAGCTGGGCAGTGGTGGTAATGCCTTTCATCCCAGCCCTCAGGAGGCAGAGGCAGGCAGACCTCTGAGTTCAAGGACAGCCAGGGCTATGGAGAAAACCCTGCCTCGAACAAAACAAACAAACAAAAAACCCCACAATGAATGAATAAAGTAATGAATGCTTTAAATAGGCTTTTTCCAAAAAAAAAAAAGCAAAGAGCAGGGCAGTGGTGGCGCACGCCTTTAATCCCAGCACTTGGGAGGCAGAGGCAGGTGGATTTCTGAGTTTGCGGCCAGCCTGGTCTACAGAGTGAGTTCCAGGACAGCCAGGGCTACACAGAGAAACCCTGTCTCAAAAAAAAAAAAAAGCCAAGCAAAAATCGAAGCACACTCCCGACTCCCAGCTGCTCAGTAACGGGGTAGGTGAGGAAGGGCAGCGTCCAAACCCAGGGCACACACGCTCGCACCTTTCTTCTGGATCTTCTTTTTCTTTTTGCTGGGAGACTTCTCCTCCCCATCCTCCTCCATAGGGCGCTTCATGGGTGTGATGGCGTAGGTGGTGCTGGGGGGGATTTGAACTGAAAAGGAAGGAGACCAAGTGAGAGCAGCTGAGACAGGCAAACGGCACTCTAGAGAGCCTGTCGTCAACATCCGTGTGTCCTTACCAGTGTAGTCCACCGGGTTCTCGTTCTTTGGTTTCTTGGGCATTTTGGAAGGCAGGGGGTCCATTCCCAGTACTTTATGGAGTTGACCAAAGGCAGCAAGCCGCAGAGCGTGCTATAGAAGGGAAGAAAGTCTGACTCGGCTGCCTCGTGCTACAGTGATTGTGTGTGTGCTTACTAATGCCTTCTGAGATGGGGCAGGAGCTAGAGGGTTACTAACAGTCTCCCCTAGGTCATCAAGGGGGTCCCCTGACAGCCAGGGCGGGGCCTGACAGCTCTGGCCCAGCCTTGCTGTGGGGGAGGGCCAGCCTGTGACCACCCCCCTGAAGATGCGTACAGGAAACTCCAACCTGGGGCTGGTTGCCACACGGAGTCAGGTGTAGCCCCGCAAGGGAAGAGCCCCACTGCGAAGGTGTGGCCCACTGCTCTTGCTGTGCCAACGCGGCACACAGGCAGGGTGGAAGGCAGACAACAACCACATGTGGCGCCAGAGCAAAGAAACGGCCCAGGCTGGAGCACCCTGTACCAGACACTAAGCCTTTGCCCTGGTCCCCAACCTGAGCCTATGATCCAGGGGCTGCCCTTCAAATGCCCAGTAATGGAACTGGGAGCCAGTGAGTGCAGACTGGGTAAGGGCTCATGTTGGCAATGGCGACGACTATACCTGCGCACTCTGTGTGATATCTTCCCGTTGCTGTCTGTCTAGATGCCCAATAGCATCAGTGGCTTCTTTTTCACAAGGGTCATAAATGCCAGAACCATCTGAAGGCAGGAAACAAGGAAGATATGCAGAGGATTATCTCTTGTCGTCTCATAAGAGGTGTTGGCTGAGGGAACCAGGTGTGTTACCCCCCCGCACCCCATCCACACCCAGCTCTGGAAAACACACCGAGCTCGGTGACCCACTCGGCATCCAGCCCTTGACAGAAATAAATCATGTGTGTCTCAGAGCAAGAAAGTCACGTGGGAGTGGGTCACCACCGGCCCCGGGTCCGCCCTCTGATTTATGGCTGCGGACCCGGCACAGGGCTGGATATGATGGTGCAAGAGGGTAGTCACGAGCTTTGGCCCTAGCAGGGGGACATGGAGCTGCTGTAGCCCTAACCCAGTCAGTGGACCAGTGAGGCAGTGGCTGTAAGTCCTTCATCCCTGTCCTTTTCCCTGTCCCTTGAAAATCCCAAGGCCCCAACCTGGCATTACGATGCCGGACGCCAGGCACTCCAGCACTCTCCGCAGGGCCTCACCGGCACCCATCGGCCTGTTGGCCGTGCCGATGGACTTCTCACACAGCAGCTCCAGAGGCTGAAAAGCAAGACGTACAGTGAGCTCCCAGCTGCACAAAGTGACATCCCAGGAAGTCTTCCCCATTACAGGGGGAGAGAGAGGCTAAGGAGTCCCAAGAATCAAAGCCAGCCAGAGAGGTCAAAGTCTAACAGCAGACATCTAGCCAGGGGCTGGCTAGACTTTCTCAGGAGCAGTGTAGGGACCAAGGAACAACATTGAGGACCCAAATGAGTAATTATGCTTAAAATGTAACCACTAGAAAGGATGCTCTTAATGGCAGGCTGTTAAGAAACAGGCAGCTGGTAGAACAGGCCTCAGGCCCTGTTGGCAAGGGGTTCAAGGACACTCACACACCCATCCTTAGGTGAGTCACGGCACACTGCCAGCCAGCTCCCTGCTCCTCTCTGGACTATGCCCTCACAGATGGTCCTAGTCTTGCTTCTACCCACAAACCAAGGTATAAATGATCACAACCGCAGCCACCCAAGCCTGTTAACAGCCATGAAGCTATGTGAAGGCTACACTCTGAAAGGGCCTGCCTAGACAAACACTACTCCCACCCCTAGTCACAAGTGTGTCTTACCCATCCTCTGAGGGGACCCCAGGTGGGCACTCGGGTACACAAGTCCCTTAGGACACGGATGACAATGACACATGACTTCAGCCCATTGGCTCTGGCCTACAGGAAGAAAGTGCAGACTTCATACTCAGGGCACCATGGAGGACACCAGGCACACATGAACAACTTGAGTCTCATGATGCTGCTTTGCCAAGGGTACACGATTGCAGGGGTGCACTGCCACCAAGTATGTGGCCGGCATCTCGCTCACTGCTCATGTGAAAGCCTGTTACCCTTACTACAAAGCAGCCCATGCTCAGCTGAGCCTCCGCAGGGTTGTCAAGTCAAATGGACTGAGGCGCGCTCCATTAAGCTGCACACCGCAGGTGCTGACAAGACTGGCACAGCTACAGTCAATGTTAAGGACACTTTATGGTCAAAGTTAGCCATGTTGCAAAACTTAAGCATTCTCTACCAAAAGACAAAGAGAAGAACAAAATGCAAACCTGGAACCACTTGGCGTGTCGGAGGGACGCCAGGGCAGCAAGGCATTTCTGCCTGTCCAGAACGTCCGGGGGGTCGTTGACTGATAGCGTTTCTATTCATGGATGGAATAAGAAGACAAGGCACAGTTTGACCAAGGGGTTCTGTCAGGTACAAAGGGGATGTGGCAGCTTCCTAAAGGGCAGCTGAGTCTCCCACAATCTCAATTTGTGTCCACCCTGGACAAGGGAAGGAGAGGCTAAAGTGCCATCAGCTCTGCTCTGAGAGGAAGTCAGAAAAAAATGGGAGGCCCTCTCCCAATTTTAAACCACAGAAACAAAAACCAAAATCAAAAAAGAAAAGTTACTCTAAAAGGAACAATCGGTAGGGAAGGGAAAGATAGGCTAGCCCTATCTTCTAGTAGACCGTTCCCTTGCTTCCTCCCCACGGATTAGCTAGGCTGGAATTTACAATAAAAAAATAAATAAAAACAAAAACAAAAACAAAAAACAAAAACAAAAAGAGGTGGGGGAGTGGAAATTAACTCCCTCTCTGCGTCTCACAAACAGGCATCCACCTGTAGCACAGGGGACCACCTCCACCCACCAGGCAGGACTGCCCTAGCCCCAGGCCTTGACAGAGAGAGTCCTGTTGGTCAAAGGTCCAGCGTCCCTGAGTGGATAAGCTAAGAGGGCTTTGCTCACTGGCATCAGATACATGTGCCAAGAGGGAATCAACAAGTCAGCCTCCACTGCGGTACAACAAGGCTGTCGTCTGGCTCTGCCAGCTATCAAGAATTTGGATAAGGCCTGACAGCAGGCCCAGGAGGGCCCCAGGGAGACCAGTGAATTGTGGACGATGCATTAACTTAGAATCTGAAGTGCAAAGACTGGGCTGGAAGACAGCACACTAGTTTAAAACCTTATCCAAAACTCTGCTGCTGCTCCTGGCCTCTCCAAAGCTCATAGTGTGCCACAGGCAGAGGCTAAACAAGACACCCAGACTATGCCGCAGGGCCAGTCGGTCACTGCTCCTGAGTGCGGTTCATAGAGAAGCCATCTGGTGGCTGCTAACCACTGCAACACTGGAGGATTCCCAGGGACACAGTTTTTCCCAAGAGGGAACAAGTTTAACAAAGAGATTCCAGACCATTTGAGGAGTAAGAGAAGCAAAACGGTGCACTCCCCGTGCAAAGTGCTACTCACTTTTAGTGCCACTGCTGGGTCACACTCCCAAGCACACAAGGCGGAGGGGAGACATGAATTGAGAGTAAAGGCAGTCAGAGCCACACTGATGCCCTCTAACCAGAGCACTCTAACTGAATAGCACATTTGAGGAAGAGGGAACACCAGGTTTGCCATGTTCTGCTGGCCTCTCTCGGCCTCCCTACCTCCAGCTAATACTTTCTCCATTTCTTCTCTGACAACAGGGGAGGTCAGATGGATGGTCAAGGACAAGGGGGGCTCTTTTGTGTTTTTTATCACAATCGCAGCATCATCCACAGACTGGAGTATTTCATACTTGTCTTCTGTTACAGTCTGGAGGAGGAAAAAAAAGGTAGCTTTCAAAATACTTTCTCTGCAAGGCAATCAACAATTCTGACAAGCTCTGTTGAGTTTCAGGCTATGAATGTTAGGAGGGCCCCTATCTGGTCTGTCAGGAGCTGCCCTGGGCTGGCCAGGTCTTTGGGCCTCTAACCCTGTAATCAAAGAAGCTTTTTCCCACGAGGAGTATTAAAGTGTAGAGAAGCAGATGTGGTAGCTCACACCTATATAATCCCAGCACTGAAGAGCCTGAGTCAGGCGATGAGTTTAAAGGTTACACAAGCCACTGAACAAGACTGTCTCAAGGGCACACAATGGAAGGCGCAGTGCTGTGGCAGCCATTCCAGTGACTCCGGACACTGAAGCCAAAGAGTCACTTGAGCCCAAGAGGTTAGAGCCAGCCAGGGCAACAGAGTGGCACCAACAACAGTGAATCTTAATTTAAAAACAAACAAAGATGAGATTCAAACTGAGCATCGGGATACATGCCTGAAACCCCAGCACTCTGAAGACGGAGGCAAGAGGGCGACGCTCAAGTTCTCAGGCCTGCTACCTAGTCTACACAGTAAGATCCAGGCTACACAGCCACACAAGGGAAGCCAGGGTTAAATTAAAATAAATCAACAGCTAACATGTCTATAATCCCAACACTCAGGACTCTGAGACTGAGTTCAAGGCCAGTCTAAAATAGCAAAGAGAGAACCTATTTAAAACAAAACAAAAAGTTTTCTTCATTTCCCGAGGCAGGCTCTCTTACCATACAGAGCTCCCCACCTCAACTTTAGAGCCACCTCAAGGCATAAGGTTCTAATTTCTAGCACGCACCTAACATACCAACACTTCAAGGCTGCAGAATGAAGAACATGTCAGTGCACTGTGTGGGAAACCCAGTGCGCACGACAGAGGGGGATCCTCAGCCCCAACAAGTTCCACGCTGGGAGAAGCAATCAGCAGACAAGGCAGAATAGAGGCACATGCACTACTGCAGCCTCGAGCCAAGGATAGGCACGGGCCATGTCCTCCTGCAGAGCAGTCCACAGGGTGTTCAACAGTCGCCTGCTTTAGTATGCTAGTTTATGCTAACTGGAAATTAGGGTTCTGTTATCATTTCTATTAAAAGAAGTAAAGCGCATATACTGTAGAGAAGACATGTGCCCTGGAAACTGAGAGGAGGCTGTCCTGCAGCACATGGGCTGTTTAAAGCATCCCTGGCAGCCAAGGCGTGCTCATTTCCCCTATCTCCAGATGTCCAGAAGTCCTTAGGGAGAGTGGAGATGTCAGCTGTCAAGTTCCGCAGATACAATGAGCATGGACTTCTGTGTATGCACTAGGGATGGAATTGGGCAAATTCACCAAGCACACTATACGTTGCAAGATAGCCACCATTTCCATTACTACCGCTTAAAAAACAGCTCTTCACAAAGCTTTTTCTTCTAAAATATTTACCAATGTACTCTATATAACAATCTTTAAAAAAAAAAAACGTAATTATAACTGAACTCCCAGCTATGAGAAACCTTCAGCAGCTCTCAGGTTTCTAACGTTCTACAATTGCTCCTCCACAGCTCAACTCACACTACTGTCCTGAGCCTGTATGTACCCAACATATTATGGAAATGTTTACTGGCATACAGAGATATTTTTCGTTGCAAATTAAAACCAATTCTGATTTTCCGTTTGCTATCTGTTCTAAGCATGCAGACTACGGCAGTGAGGAAGCCTCGCTGTCCCGGCTGCCCTGGGACCGGCTTCTACACTCCCGAGTGCTACATCACCCTGTACTCAGACAAGTGTGATGTCAGCCACCGCAACTGGCCAGGGACACCCACTCGTATAATCCTAGCGCTCTGGAGGAAGAGAAAAGAGATGCTAAGACCAGCCTGGGCTATATGAGATTCTTTCTCAAAAGTCAGGGAATAGAAAGTGGGTCCAAATGGGCAGACTCTCAAAGAAAGTGGGGGAGAGAGATAAACATATATCTGACTCGAGATCTGGCTTAGTAAAGGTTAAATATTAAAGACCATTACTTATGCAATATCTTAGTAACAACAGAAGAAATGACTGAGGTTGTTTGCTTGTTTATTTGTTTTTCGAGTCAGGGTCTTACTCTACAGCCCAGGCTGGACATGACTTCCCAATATAATCTTTCTGACTCGCCTCCTAAATGCTGGGATTACAGGTTTGAGCCACCATGACCACACTCTTTTCCCCCTTCTCTTTCTCTACTCAACCACTGGACTCTCCTCCAGCTGCAGCCAGATGAATGGAGTTTTAAGTATGTCCATGTCTGACTCCCCCATCCCACACAGCTCACATATTTCTTGCCCAATAGCCAAGGCTTCACAGGAAGGAGCACAGGCTTTTAATAATTAGCAGACTGGGCACCACTACAGACAGCAGCTGATTCCCACAAACACTCCATGGCTCCAGTGTCCTGCCTGTTATCAAGGTGAGCACAAAGACAGTGCAAAAGGGACCCTGCTCCCTGCACACGGCAGACAGACCCTCCCTTCCTCTGACCATCTCCTCTTCACAAGAGCTAGGACACCCCCCCCCCCCCCCCCGCATGATGGTGGTGGTGGTGACGACTCACAGTGAGCTGGATGGCCAGGTTGTCAGCCACCTTGTCCAGAAGGGCGGTTGTGGGCTTCTCCTTACAGAGCAGAACCAGCTCCAGATCCAAGTCCCCCTTGAGCAGAAGACCCTTGGCTACCAGGCCGACCCGCATCACGCCCCTCAGGGTCCTAGTCATGTGTTCCGCCTTCTGTTCCCTGAGAGACAGATAAAAGTCGAGCTCAATGGGAAACCGACCTAGCCAGAACCCAGAGAGGTTGGCACTTCTTAGAAGAGATGCTAGTTTAGCTGTGCCACATGGTGACACAGACCTGTAATCCCAGCTCTCAGGGGGCTGAGGCAGAAGGAGCTCTGTGATGTTAATGCTACCTTGGACTATAAAATAAGTTAAAGGCCAGCACAGGCTATCCAGTGAGATCCTGTCACAAAAAAACACTAGCTAAGCTAGGCGAGATAGAGGCAGGCTTGGCTACATAATGCCTGAGCTACGTGAGACCCTGCCTGAAAAGATCTAAGCCCTCCTCAACAAACATATACTCATGCACACACACACACACATAAATACACAGAGACAGAGACACTGAGACTCACCCAGCCCCTTCTTTGCTCTCATCATCTGGGGGCGTGTCCATATTTTCTGCCTCCGAGAGCTCGCTGTTGCCTTTCTCCTGCTCATCGATCCAGTCAGAGACCGCCTTGAGGGCCCGCTCAGTGTGGGACACCATGCTCTGGACAGCCTCCAGCTCCTCTTGCGTTGGGTACACTGAAGAATGCTTTGCCATCACATGCCGATCATCATTCACAAAAATTCTCATGGGACGCTGGAAATGTGAAAACTACGCTAAAAATGATGCAAGGACAGCCAGCAGCCCACCCTCACTTCAGTTCCACTCCATCCTTTGTCTGTGGGCTTGTGACCCAGGACCTGAGAGGAGACTGACTCTCCAGGCCACAGCGGGAATGGGGCACTCTACGTACCGCTACACTACAGTAGTCCCCCCTTATCCGCGGGGTACACATTCCAAGACCCCAGTGGAAGCCTTAAACCGCGGACAGCACCAAAACCAGTATGGTCTGGGTTTGACCTCTACGCACACAGGCACGGTAGTTTAATCGGTCAATCGGGCACAGGAAGGGCTTAGACAGGACGGAATGTAAATGTTGTCTCCCTCCAAGTAGCATCGTCCTACTCACCCTTCTTCTTCTTGTGATGAAGTGATGATGATACAAAGCCTACGTGATGAGATGAAGTGAGGTGAATGACGCAGGCATCAGGACGGTGCACAATTTAAAACTTATCCATTTTTTCTTTCTGGAAATTGCCACTTAATATTTTCAGACTGCGGTGGACCGCAGGTAACTGAAACCGCGGGAATTGAGAACACAGCTAAGGGGGGACTACTGTATTCACATCGTGACACGTAATTATTTTAGAGAATTCAAATGTCTAAGATAAAATGCTAGCAGCATCAAATGCTCTGGGGACATGCTATCTCTGTACATAAGTGAAGGAAAAGTGTTGATGACCAAAGGAAAAAAATGTCTTACCATTTTCCCCTCCTTTTTTCTTGTAGTGTCTGGAAATCAGTCTTGGCTTATCTTTTCAAATTGTGACAGTTCCTTGGTGTTAGCAATACTTCAACTATCTATAAGATCAGAAAACCTTTTTAGTTTTAGCCCCAGAAATGGATGATCTCAGCAGTTAAATACTTGGTAGTAGGGATAAAGTTGCTCACAAAGGGCCTGCTCACAGCAGGACACATCTGTCTTCCAAGGTAGCCAAGACAAGGCACCATAACAACTCACTCCAACTTAACGATGCAAAAACAGCAGGCTTTGAGAAGACAGACACACTGAAGGTGTTTCTGTTTTCCCCTATGTTCCCTGTTTCATTTCTTCCTATACAGCATGCAAGGGAAGCCAGGAATGCAGTAGGATGGTGGGCCAGGACACAGATGACACAGTGTGCATAGGGGGCAGGTTGTCAGGGGTTTCTGGCCCTCAAAATTCAAATCCTTTGGCATCCATCTCCCAAGTGTTAGGACAACAAACATGGACCACCAAGCCTAGCTTAGACTCTTCTGCAGTTCTGGAAGCAAACGGGGACTCATATTCTGGGTATATGCTCCATTTTGGAAGTGTGTACTATCTATCTACACACGTAATTATGTGTGTCTCTGTGGGCACACGTGGAGAGCAGGGGTGGTGTTGGGTGCGCTGCTCCATCACTTCCCACTTTGTCCCTTACAATAGAGCCTCTCTCTCACCAAACCTAGAGCTAGGGTAGCACCCGGGAAGCCCTAGGGATCCTGTCTCTGTCCCACCGTAGCACTAGTGTTACATCCTCCATGAGGCCATGGTCCAGCTTATCCCAAGGACACTGGAACTCTCTCAGGTTTTCATGCATGTGCAGCAAGCTTTCAGATTTATCCATTAGGCCGTCTTCCCAATCCTAGGGTTGGTTTTTCAAGGCAGGATTTTCTATTATAGCTCAGGCTGATCTAAAATTTTCTATGTAGAGGAAAGATGACCTTAAATTTCTAATTCTCCTCTATCTCTATGTTCCAAGTGCTAGATTACAGGCATTTGTCACAGAAATCAAGCTTTTACTTAGTTTGTATCTAGATTCCAACGCTCATACAAGCTAGGCACATGCTCATTCCCCTGGCTGCACTCCAACACCAAAGTATGCCGGGCTTTATAAATAAACTAGAGCAGGCGGTGAAACGGCCGCTCAGCAGTAGAGCTCAAACTTAACACAGTGCAAACAGTGGGTATTATCCCCAGCACTAAAACTCAAAATGTAACCCAAAGCTGAGCATGGTGGCACACACAAGTGATCCAGGCAGAGGTAAAAGGCCAGAATGAGTTACACAAAGCCTGATGACCTTCCTTCAAACCTTAGGGTCCACACAGTGGAAGGAAAGAAACAACTGCATTCCTCAAGTTGTCCCCTGATTGCTACATGAGTGGGATAACACGTTCTTCCCCATGCACACAAATAAATGTAATAAAAAAATTAAACATAACATAAACATAAGATTAACAAGCTACTAAAGTATGTTTTGGGTAGAAACAAAATACAGGCGCTATTCCCAAGCCCTGGTGAGGACAGAGGCAGGAGCACTGTGAGAGGGAGGCTAGACTGGGTCTGCAGAGCCAGCTCCAGGCCAGCGAATGCTGTGAGAGGAAGAAAGGCAGGGAAAGAAAAAGAAATCAAGAAAACCGTGGAACTTGGTGGTATACATCTTTATGAGGGAGCTCTGAGTTCGAGGCCAGCCTGGTCTACGGGGTGAGTTCCAGGAAGGCCAGGGCTACACGGAGAAGTCCTGTCTCAAAAGAAAGACAAACAAACAGAAATAAAAGGGGGGGGGGGAAGGAAGGGAGGGAAGGGAAGAAAGAAAGGCAAAAGAAAAACAAAACTGTGTCATTAGGCATGATAGTATTCCCTGCACTAAGGAAGCAAAAGTTAAGGCCAGCCTAGGCTATAACCATTTTAATAACTAGGCAGGGCGGGAGCTAGTTTAGTGGGTAAGAACACTTGCTAATCAAGCATGAACACCTGCTTCCCCAACACTCATACCAGAAAGCCTGTAACCTTAGCTAGTACTGTGTAGGTTAGAGACAGGAGGATGGCTGGCAAAAGTGTTCTGCTCACTGCCCAGCTCCAGCCTCACTGAAAGCATGCAAACCTGTGTAAGGACTGAGGTGAGTGACAGGGCAGGACACACACTCTCCTCTCCCCTCACACACATGCATATATACCACATACAAAAAGAAATCAAACGCACAAACAAATGAACCAAAATATCAACCCTTTATGTTGGGAAAAGGAAAAAAGGTAGGAGCTCTGACCCTCAAGGACACTGCAGAGAAAATTATGAGGTTGCAAGGGAAAGCGGTGAGTACTCTCACCCTTGGCCAGAGACCCTTCTGTTTGCAGTGGGCTTGGGTTAATGCACACTCATAAGCAGTCCAAGTGCTGAAAATAAGTGATTACTAAGTACACGGCCCTAAATGGGACATCTAGTCACTGGCTCCCAGGTCTAGGGAACAGCACAGAAGACTGTGAAAGCATGTCTTCCTGATGCTACACCTGATGAGGGCCACTGCACTCATAACTTCCCAGCAGCTGGGGATACTTGCACAAGACCTACACTGCTGGGGGTCTGCCAACATTTTAGCATAGAAAGAGGAGGGGCTTCTGAGGCCCCACCCTAGCTGAGGCCCTCTTGGTAGTTAATAGCTGTTGAGGAAAAGAGAGTAATTTTCTTCAATGTTGCAACCATTGGTAAGTTGTCCACACACCAGAATATGGAACAATCCCACCACTACCACACAAACATACCTTTACAAGCAACCTTAATTAGAGGCAATGGGCTATCAAACAGCAACAAAACAAAACAATGACAACAAAGGCAACCCTGAGCCAAGAAGGGACTTGTTGGAAAGGATTCAGTAGGAGTGTGACAGGGTGAAGGGGGAGTAAGAATAATCAAACTATATTATTTACATGGGCAGAACTGTTAAAAAATTTAAATTTTTTTTTCTAGAAGGAGCAGTCAGCAGAATGGCTCAGGTGCATTCTAAAGGTGCGAAAAGCCAACTCCTGCAAGCTGTCTGTCAGGTATGCCCTCCTCAGGTATGGTATGGCATGTGTGCCCCCCTCCATGCAATGAAAAAGTGAATGAACATTTAGAAAAGCTAAGACACTCAAATGGACAACACAAGATTTTAGGGCAGAAGCAGCTACATACACAGTTCTCAAAGCAACATGCAAACTACAATCTACCCTACTCTGTGCCCTACAAGCGGCCTGTCTAGGCTGCAAGTGCCCACCAGTCAACAGCTAAGGCCCTCCTCTAGCTCCACAGCACCACTCTCTGCTCCATCACACCAGTGAGGCTTTTCAGCCACACTAGTTACAAGACAGACGATAGGCACTAGGCACAACCCTCAAAAGGCATAAATTTCAAGGACAAAGTGCCAAGACTGGCCAAAGAGACTTTCCTGGAGACCTTCAGGACTGCCTAGCAATCAACACGACCCAGTTAGAGTCAAACAAGCAGCACAGCGTGGTGGTTACAGAGTGCTGCAGAGGTGGCTCAGCAAAGAGGAGCAAGGCTTCAGAGGCCAAAAGTAGGGCAAGGAGAGAGTGCAGATGTCACAGAGGGCCTACACAACATCTTAAAAGCTAAGCAGGTCAGCCTGTGTAAGCCACAAAGCCCAAGTCCCTCTGACCCTTAGGATGGTAGCAACTCCTGTTCCTAACAGTGTTATCACCAGACTATGCAGTTTCTTTCCAAAGGAAGAGACTAGAACTCAACTGGGAGTCAACTATACAAGGCTGCGCTGCAGAAGGATGTCTATGTACTGCTCCAGTGTCAGCTCTTGGATGGTAGAGGAAAGATCAGGATTTATGACATGTTCGAGGCCAGCCTATGTTAAAGGAAAATTTATCTCAAAAGCCAATACATGAAAGCTAGAAAGGCAGTGTAGCGGTTAAGAGCACTAGCTGCTCTTGTAGAGGACTGGAGTTCAACTACCAGCACCCATATTGAATAGCTTATACTACACCCTCCTGTAACTCCAGACACAGACACTCGTACTCTCATACTTACCCAACAAAGGGACACACAGACAGACTGACAGACACACACACACACACAAGTAAAAAATACATTTTTTTTAAAAAATGTAGCCAGGCAATGGTGGCACATGCCTTTAGTCCCAGCACTTCGGAGACAGAGGCAGGCGGATTTCTGAGTTTGAGCCCAGCCTGGTCTACAGAGTGAGTTCCAGGACAGCCAGGGCTACACAGAGAAACCCTGTCTCCAAAAAACCAACAAACAAACAAAAAAAAAGTACTGCTTAGATGTGATAACTGGGGGCTGCTGAAGAGATGACTCAGTGGTTAAGAGCACCGGCTGCTCTTCTGAAGGTCCTCAGTTCAAATCCCGGCAACCACATGGTGGCTCACAACCATACGTAATGAGATCTGACGCCCTCTTCTGGTGTCTGAAGACATCTACAGTGTAATTACATATAATAATACATCTTAAAAAAAAAAAAAAAGATGTGATAAGGATCCAAGTTAGCATGGTATAATGGAGTATAGCTTTGATCTTAGCACTCAGGAGGCAGACAGCCAGATGTATCTCTGTGCATCTGAGGCCAGCCTGATCTATACAGCAGACAGCCAGAGTTATGTATAGAGACTCTGTCTCTAAAAACAAAACAGAAAGAAGTTCAAGTGCAGTTCCCAGGACCCACATCAGGCAGTTCACAGCCTCCGCTAACTCCAGGTCCATGAGATCACATGTCCCTCTTGTGGACCGCACAGGGATCTCCTGCACACAGGCGCACATACAACACACATCACATCTGGACGCCCACACACATAAATAAAAATTTCAAAACAAAACTTTAAAAAAAAGAAAGAACCTTTAATCCAGCACGCACGAGGCAAAGGCAGATGAATCTTTCTGAATTTCAGGTCAGTTTGCCTACAAAGCAGGGTCCAGGCCAGCCAGAGCTAGACTGAGATCCTGTCCAAAAAAAAAAAAAAAAAAAAAGCAAACAAGAAAAAAAAAAAAAAAGCAAACAAGAAAAAATTAATCATGGTACCTTAAGATATGGGAGGAATAATTTGGTCTACCTGCTTATACCTACCTAGTTCAGATAAATACATAGCTGAATTACTACATGCCTGATGCTTCCCAGAAATGCTCCAGGGAGAAAATACAAGAGATGAGTAAAACTCAAGGCAGTGGGCAGGAGATGGATGTCCCAGGGCTCGCTTCCTTGGGAAGCTCCTCAGGTCTGTTCTGGTGTAGGAATAAATAAAACCCAGGGCCGTAGGCATGGCAATGCCCTACCTCCAGTCATGCCATGCCCCAGCCCCTTTCCATCCTTTCCGAAAATCTTGCCTAAGTTCTCCCAGGAGGATCTTGAACTTGCCACCCTCCTGCTCTCCCCTCCCAAAGTGCTGACCTTACAGGTATGCAACAGTATAACCACTCATTTTTGGGTTTTTTTTTTTTTTTTTTTTTTGGTTTTTTTTTGAGACAGGGTTTCTCTGTGTAGCCTTGGCTGTCCTGGAACTCACTCTGTAGACCAGGCTGGCCTCGAACTCAGAGATCCACCTGCCTCAGCCTCCCAGAGTGCTGGGATTACAGCCACCACCGCCTGGCTGGTTTTTTTTAAAGATTTATTTATTTTATTTATACTACAGTACACTGTCACTGTCTTCAGACACACTAGAAGAGGGCATCAGATCCCATTACCAATGATTGTGAGCCACCATGTGGTTGCTGGGAATTGAACTCAGGACCTCTGGAAGAGCAGTCGATGCTCTGAACCGCAGAGCCATCTCTCCAGCCCCCACTGGTTGTTTTTTAATTGTTATTTATTTTATGTGTGTTTGGTGGAACTGGGAGAGGGAGGTGGGCATGTACGCCTGTCATGGTATGCCTGTGCTGATCAAATTTACAAGAATTAGCTCATTCCTTCTACCATGTGGGTCCTGAGGATAGACTCATGTCACCAGGTGTAGCAGAAAGGGCTTTCATACACTGACCCCACTAGTTTACTTTTACCCGATAATAAAACGGTATTTTTTAAAAACATTTATTTATTTGTATATGAAATACACTGTAGCTGTCTTCAGACACACCAGAAGAGGGCACAGAATCCCATTACAGATGGTTGTGAGACACCATGTGGTTGTTGGGGTTTGAACTCAGAACGTCTGGAAGAGCAGCCAGAGCAGTGCTCTTAACCGCTGAGCCATCTCTCCAGTCCTTTTTAATCTTTTTCTCCCCCTAGTATTTTTGATAAAGCACAGTACATGGCGAATAACTAAAATCAAATCCAAAGATGTGAAAACTAACCACAGCCTGAATTCTTTCAGGCACAGAAAATAGCCAGGGTTAAAAGTTAAGCTGTGACTGGCTTTCACCCCAAGTCCCATGTACACTAAACAAGTCAAATCTTTATAAAATCTCACAAATTGTGATCATGAAGTTTCTGTGAGGTGTGTTTATGTAGACTGGAGAGGTGGCTTGGAAGTTAAAATATATGTGCTGCTCTGAGAATTCAATTCAATTCCCAGCACTTACGGTGGCTTACAACATTCTGTAATTCTATTTTGGGAGCAATCTACTCTCTTCTGGCCTCCTCAGGCAACAGCAGACAAAACTGTGGAGCGCAGACATCCAAGCAACAGCACAAATTGAGAACAGGGTTAAGGATGTTTGGAAGGACCACTTGGCATAGGGACTACAAGGGGATTTTCCCAGGGCTAGAACACATGCAACATTCAAAGCTACCACGTGGCATATTTAAGGACTGTGTGTCACTTCAAAAAAACATATAACTGAACTGAAGAGATTGTGCAGTGGCTAAGAATACTTGCTGAGATCTTGCAAAGGACCTGAGGTCCCTTGCCAGCACCCACATCAGGTGACTCACAGCCACTAAGAATTTAGCTACATGAGATTAACACCCTCTTCTGGTCTCCTCAGGTACCTGCACATGTGTAGCATGTACTCTCACACACACAGACCACAGTAGAATTTAGACACAGAGCAGTAGGCCCTGGGTGTTAACACAAGTTTGTAATCCTAGTGCTCTCAAGGCTGAAACTGGAGATCATTCTGAGGCCAGCTTGGGCATCCTATCCAAAAAAAAGGACTCTGCCACACAAGCCAAGCCTGACAGCCTGACTACGTAAGTACAAGGACAGCATGGAGTCCCCAAAGGCTGTCCCTCTGATTACCATACATGTGCCATGTTACACTCACATCCCTCCCAAATATCATAGACACACATGCAGAGTAATATATATATATATATATATATGCATTTTAAATTAAACATGAGGGGGTTGGGGGTTGGGTGAGCCAAGGGCCCTAAGTGTTGCTCCTGCAGAGGCTGTGGCTCCTGTCTCCCAGTGGGCGGACCTGGTGCTAGCTAAGGCTTAAAGCCCTTACACACTACAACTACTGATGAAAGCTTTAATATGGTATTTATTCTAGCCAAGAGTTCTTCATCCTAGGAGACATAAGTATCACTGGAATAAAGCAGAATCAGTGTTAATAAGAAAAACAATCTGCAGATGCAGAGTTGGCTCAGCAGTTTAAGAAGTTCTTACAGAGGACCTAGATTCAGTTCCCAGCAAAACAACATAACTCACAACCATCTCTTAACTCCAGTTCCAGGCGATCCAACATCCTCTTCTGGTCTCAGCAGGCACTGCACATACATGTTACACATATATGCAGGTGAAAACCACACACAAAATTAGGTTTTAGTAATGACATCCTGCCTCAGAAACAAAAAAACACAACTTAAGAAAACATCCCAGGGGCTGGAGAGATGGCTCAGAGGTTAAGACCACTGGCTGTTATTCCGGAAGTCCTGAGTTCAAATTCCAGCAACCACATGGTGGTTCACAATCATCTGCAATGAGATCTGATGCTCTCTTCTGGAGTGTCTGAAGACAGCTACAGTGTACTTACATAAATAAATAAATCTTTGAAAAAGAAAAAAAGGAAACATCCCAAATTAGAAGAACTGTGAACAAATACTTAACTCCAGATAACTTTGTAAAATGGCAACACTCGCCAGGCAGTGGTGGGCGTATTTCTGAGTTCAAGGCCAGCCTGCTCTACAGAGTAAGTTCCAGGACAGCCAGAGCTACACAGAGAAACCCTGTCTTTAAAAAAAAAAAAAAAGCAACACTCTACTCCTTGGCCTTAACTGCATCAAAAGATCCTGGAAAATGGAGGTACTAGGCATGGCTGCACCCACTCTAAACCCCAGTGCTACAGGAAGTTAAGACAGGAGCATCTGCTGGCTGCCAGTCTACCTCCAGGTCCAGCTCCAGCCCTTTTCAAGGGAAATAGATGGAGAAGAACAGAACAGGACATTTGATATCCTTATCTGCCCTTTGCATCCATATTCAAGGCATGCACACAAACATACAGCACACTCCAACATACACACAATAAATTATCTTCTTTTTTTCTTAAAGAGTTATTTGTTTATTATATGTAAGTACACTGTAGCTGTCTTCAGACACTCCAGAAGAGGGCATCAGTTCTCATTACCTGGGATTTGAACTCAGGATCTTTGGAAGAACAGTGATCTTAACCCTGAGCCATCTCTCCAGCCCCCATAAATTATCTTCTTAAATGAAGAACTGCCCTGGGAAGATGGTTCGGGACATGAGTTTGGATCCTCGGCACCCACATAAGTCAAGTACAGTAGTCAGTGTTGGTCTGTAATGCCACCACTGGGGAGGAAAGAGCAAACCCCAGGTTCTGTGAGTAACAGTGTCTCAAAAATTAAGGTGAAAAACTGAGGGTGATCACCTTACACTAGCCTCTAGGACTTCACAAGCAGCTATCAGTGAGCAAACACACACAAAGCCTAAGAAAGCAAAAATGGGGTAATTCGAATGACTGAGGGCTGGACAGAACCTACATACAGCTCATCTACAGTGTCAGCCAGAGTGGTACCAGTGAGCAACCTCAGCTGTGCTTACTGCTGTCAAGTCCTCTGTAGCAAATTTGAACCTGTTTTGTCTTATATACAAGTTAGAAACCATACAGAAAAGGATTCAGCACAGCTAAATACAAATCTAGAAGCCCACAAAGATAACAAGAGGAAAGCAACTCGCTATACTCTATTCTAAATGTTTTTTAGGTAGAAGACAATCGGCCTGGTGATTGAAGGACTCTTAACAAAAAAACACTTGGAGGCTGTGGCTGGAGCTCAGCTGGAGAGGTCAGGAATAGCAATGTGGGAAGGGGGGCCTGGTTCCCACCCCAGCACTGCATAAACAGGGTGATGGTACCAACCTGTAATCCCAGCGTTTAGGAGACCTAAGGATACAGGGTTCAAGGCCAGCCTTGGCTACACAGTTAAGACACTGTGAGAAGGAAAGAGGAAGAAAGAGGAAAGGGGGGAGCAAGCTCCTCTAACCACAAGAATTCAGGTATTCATTGGGCGACAGCATCATAGAAAGCAGCAGCTCAGTCTTCCATCTTCATTCCAGCATCCAGTCAATGTTCTTTGTTTGTTTGTTTGTTTGTTTGTTTTTTGGGTTTTTTTTGGATTTGGTTTTTTTTTTTTGGTTTTTTTTTTTTGAGGCAGGGTTTCTCTGTATAGCCCTGGCTGTCCTGGAGCTCACTCTGTAGACCAGGCTGGCCTCTGCCTCCCAGAGTGCTTTCCAGATTACAGGCATGCGCCAGCACCGCCCAGCCCAGTCAACCTTCTGATTACCACAATCAGTGCTGAGCAGAAGACAGGTGGACTTGCCTTAGCAACAGAGGCTGCCTAATTTCATCCTCTGATGCCACCAATAGGCCTACTAAGTTGACTCGGGAGGCTCCATCATGCTGCCAAGGACCATACCTGGCCTACCTGCATGCAGTGTACCCTCCCTGGGCCCTCCTTACTTAACTATAATGGATGGAGATCGCTCTCAATTCAGTTGGACAAAACAAACAAAAGAACTAAGTATCTGTTAACAATGACAGAGCTAGGCTGCCAGACCTACCAAGCAAGGCTCCCAGTCTGTGTGAGCCCAGATCTGCATGTCATGAACTGACCAGCAGCCCTTCCAGGAGCAGAGAAACTTCCTAAATAAAAGATTCTTAGGTAGAAACAAAATTAGCAAGAGGCCCCCAGCCCTGGCCACATCACTCCATAAAGAATCTACACCTTTCTCCAGGGTTGGGACTCAAGTTCAGACACCAGGACATGGAGTTGCTGGAATTTCCAACCCAATAAGCCTATAGAAAAAACACACAACCCAGCTATTATAATTATAAGCTATAAGCCTAGACAGGGCAGATCTAATACTATACTAATTTGTCCCCTTGCTCTTCTGGCCACGAGGTCCATCATGACCTCCTCCTCCTTCTCTTCCCCTCATACTCTTCTGCCTCTCTCCCTGTACTTTTTCAAACCTCCAGCCCCACTCAAACTCCACTACCCAGATCATAGGCTCTAGCCTTTATTGACCAGTTAAAATGGGGAGAAGGTTCCTATGAGATCACCTGAGTACAAGATGGGCTGCTAGTCAGGGGCAGTCCCTCTTGAGGAAGCAGAATCAACATCAGAACACAAGCAGCATCAGAACAACCCACAGCAGACACCAACCAGCCTCTCTGAGACGCTGAGGGAGGCATGGTGATGAAGAACTTCCAAGTGGACAAGGAACACGTTCTCTCCCTTTATTATTGAAGCAGGATTGCAAATCTATGGTGTGCTGGACATCTTCCCACCTCTAATTACATACAAGGTAATGTTTGCAAAACTGTCCTGCCGAATGACAAAGAAATCAAAATCATATAAAATATAAAAATAAAAAACCATCAACACTTCCCAACACTGGGGAATGGTCCTGAAGTAAGGGGCATGCTCATCTTGCAGTAAATGTGGCTTTTACAGTAAAAGCTGTCAGCACTGTGCAGCACTCAGCAGTGTCTACCTTCACCTTTGATTCCACCACAGAGTCCTGCAATCTAAAAGCAGCCAAGCCAGCTGCCAGCAATTTAAACTTTGACAAGCGATCAAAAGCCCTCATACAAATCTCAATTCTCAAGGCTAGATCAGCTCCCAACATCCACACAGCAGCTCACAGCCATCTGCATCTTTAACTCCAGTTCCAGAAGATCTGATAGCCTCTGAGACCTCTGCATGCATTGGGTGCATATACATACAAACAGGCAAAACCTCACATATTAAAAAAAGAAAAGTGTTCACTGTGAAGTTAAAAGAAAATCTCAATCCTATTTCTCTCAAGGGGCCCTCATTCCACCTGTACAGTTTCTACAGTCATGCAAAAATTAAGTAGAATAACCTTCAATTCGAACATTATTAATGTGAAGGACTGCCCCTTTCAAGGGCTCCCCTCTATTTTTGTTATTAAGGCATCCTTAATGAGCAGTGTGATGCAGTCCTGCTATGCCAGCACTCAGGTGAAGACATGAGGATCAGCAGTTTAAGACAAACCTAAGGTGCAAGAGACCTTGTCTCAAAAAGATACACAGTTAAGTCCAGTTCCAAGCAGCTACACTGATCGGCTCACAAACCCCCGTAACTCTAGCTTCAGGAGGTTCTGTCAGGCCAGACAGTGGTGGTGCATGCCTTTAATTCCAGCACTTGGGAGGCAGAGACAGGTGGATTTCTGAGTTCAAGGCCAGCCTGGACAGCTAGGGCTACACAAAGAAACCCTGTCTCGAAAAACAAAAACAAACAAACAAAAAAGGGAGGCTCTGTCAGGTGTGGTGGTGTACGCCTTGAATCCTGGCAGCAAAGGCAGGTGCGTTTCTGAAACTAGTCAGGTCTGCATAAGGAGTTCCAGGCTAACTAGAGTCACACAGTGAGACCAGAAAACAAGGTAGAGTGTGGGCTGGGAACACAGCTTGACAGTAGAGACCTTGCACTCAATCCCTCATACCACCAAAATAAACAAGCAAGCAAACAGACAAAAACCTAAACAAAAATTCAAACGGGGGGCTGGAAAGATGGCTCAGTTAAGAGCACTGACTGCTCTTCTGAAGGTCCTAAGTTCAAATCCCAGGAACCACATGGTGGCTCACAACCATCCCTAGTAAGATGATGCCCTCTTCTGATGTACCTAAAGACAGCTACAGTGTACTTCCATATAATAATAAATAAATTAAAAAAAAAAAAAAAAAGAATTCTACAAGTGAAGCACACCACCGTTGTGTTACCACTGTTAAAGAACTGGCGTCCTGAGAGAGGAAGAGGGTTCAGTGGCAAAGTGCTTGCTATGCAAGCCTGAGACTCAGTCTGAGTCTCAGATACCACACAACAGCCCGGTAGCCCTGTAATCCTAGCATTGGGGCTTGGGGGCTGAGAATTCCTTGAGCAGACTGGCCAGCTAGACTAGTCAATCTGTCCGAGAAACCCTGCCTCAACCAAATGAACAGCAAGCAAGGAAGACACTGGGTCCAGCTTTGCTTCTCCACACTCACTTGCACACACACGTGCACTAGCACCTACACACCACATGCAACATACACAAGGGGAAGACACCACACATACATGTACAAGAGGAGAAGAGGGGATGAAGATAGGGGGCCTTGCTGTGTTACCTATGCCCGTAGCTGGGAGGACAGATGCCCTATGTCATTCTGAAATAACTGCAGCTGCACGCAGAGATCTAAGAAGCCAGATAAACACACTGTACCCTAGGTCCTTCCTCTGAAACAATTTGCAAAGCCAGAGCAAAAGAGTCTGACCAAGACTCTGACACTAGCACATGGAGACAAAGAATACTGCCCAGGGCTTAAAGAGCCTACCCACAACCACTGGAACCCACTCACCTAATCAGGTTAAGAATGTCAGAAGGTGAGGACATAGCTCAGTGCTAAAGGAAATAAGAGGCCCTGGTTCAAACCCAACCACCAAAAAAAAGAAAGAATATCACAGACACGGAATTGCAGGGCTGGAGTGATGGCTCAGTAGGCAATAAATAGCACTTTTTTAAATACAAGTTCAAGGCCCAGAGTCTGAATCCCTGGCAACGGCCAGGCATAAGGAAACAGGTAGAGCTCATGTGCTCAATGGCCAGTCAGTCTAGCTGAAACGGCCAGCTCTGGGTTTAGAGAAACCCTGGCTCAAGGGAATAAGGTTTAAAAAAAAAAGTGATACAGCAGACATGCAAAGTCCTCCCCTGACCTCTATGGGAGGGCGCATGGGCAAATGAACACACACAGGAGCACTCACGAGCACACACCTCACACAAAACCTGCCACTCTTCTCCCTCCCCTGGCAGCACTGCAGCCTGTCACACTTCATTCATGCTGGGCATGGTACTGGGCATCTGCCTGCACAACAGCACCTGAGGCTCAGCAGGACAACTGGCAAGTGAAGATCAACCCAAGGCCTCCCAACGAAGAAATCTAACAAGGCTCAAATAGACTCTGTGCTCCACAGCATTCCTGGGATGCTGGTGCAGCTTAACCAGAACACACATGAGCCAGGCCCCACTGAAAAGTCAGCTGTAGTGGTTTGGGAGAGAGGGCAGACCAGAAAGGGTCTCTGTATACAGGCCTAGCTGTCCTGAACTTGGCATACCTGCCAGGCTGGCCTCAAACTCACAATCTGCCAACTAAGCTGGTTTTTTCTTAAGATATGATTCTTTTCCCCAGAACCTTATCAGGTTAATCTAGCACTTAATCCAGCAGGAAGCAGAGGCAGGCAAATGTCTGAGTTCAAGGCCAGCCTACTCTACAAATGGAGTTTGAAGACAGCCAGGGCTACAAAAAGAAACCCTGTTTCAAAAAACAAAAAACAAAACAAAAAAAAAAGAAACAAAGTTTTTAGTATTTTTGAATGTATGTATTTATTTTGTGTGCATGTACACGCTGTATATTCTGTTCTTGGAGATCAGAGAAGTGATACAAGGATCAGTTTCTCCTCCCTCTTGCTTGGGCTTGTGTAACAAGTGCCTTTAGCCCTGAGCTACCTCACAGGTCTATCATCCTTTTTTGAAAAAAAAATTTTTATGTGAGTACACTGTTGCTGTCTTTGGACACAGCAGAAGAGGTCATCAGATCCCATTACAGCCAGTTGTGAGCCACCATGTGGTTGCTGGAAATTGAACTCAGGACCTCTAGAAGGAAAGGCAGTGCTCTTAACCACTGGGCCATCTTACCCAGCACCCATCTTCCATCTTTTGTTCTTATTTTCCCCCCTTTAAGATTTATTGTTATTTACATGTATGTGGATGCCAAATGTTTGCAGGTGCCAGTAGAAGCCAGGAGAGGTTGTTGAATCTCCTAGCGCCTGACTTTCAAGTAACTCAGTCTCCAGACCTGGGTGCTGGGAACCAAAATTAAGTCTTCTGGAAAAACAAAGTGTTCTTAACCTCTCTTAAGCCCCCACGTTATTTTCCTTTTTTGTAGGGGCTGGGGACATGAACAGAGAGTCTCACTATGAACCAGGCTGACCTTAAACTCACCTCTGCTTCCTCCAAGCTAAGATTAAAGATATCACCCTGTCTAGTCACTTTTGTTTTGAGACACTGTCACTTGGTAGTTCAGGCTAACCTCAAGCTTGACACCTTCCCGCCTCAGCCTTCATCCTCAACTTTTGTCACCAGCACTTGAGAGATATCACCAGGTCAAGGCTAGCCTGGACTATATAACATCTTTGCTTTGCATGTGCGAAGCCCTGGATTTGTTTTGTTTTGTTTTGTTTTTTGAGACAGGGTTTCTCTGTGTAGCCCTGGCTGTCCTGGAACTCACTCTGTAGACCAGGCTGGCCTCCAACTCAGAAATCCACCTGCCTCTGCCTCCCAAGTGCTGGGATTACAGGCATGCGCCACCACGCCTGGCAAGGCCCTGGATTTTTAATGGCAGAAGAAAATTAAATGAATGGGCTGGAGAGATAGATGGCTCAGCGGTTAAGAGCACTGACTACTCTTTCTTTCAAAGGTCCTGAGTTCAATTCCCAGCAACCACATGGTGGCACACAACCATCTAGAATGGGATCAGGTGCTCTCTTCTGGTGTGTCTCAGGACAGTGTACTTATATACACAAAATAAATAAATCTTTAAAAAGAAAAAAATAAATGAATAAATAATAGACTCAAGCAAACACACCAAAAATAATTCAAGTCCCCACACCCCCCAAGGCAGTTACATACCTAAGTGTTACAGCTGTGGTCAGGCATCCTGCTGTACCTCTAAGAACACTGACTAGAAGCTGGGCAGTGGTGGCGCACGCCTTTAATCCCAGCACTTGGGAGGCAGAGGCAGGTGGATTTCTGAGTTCAAGGCCAGCCTGGTCTACAGAGTGAATTCCAGAACAGCCAGGGCTACACAGAGAAACCCTGTCTCGAAAACAAACAAACAAAAACAAAAAAAATCACCGACTAGAGACCCTTTCTTTCATGGCTATACAGGGCTTTTAAAATAAATTATGAATGAAGAGCAACAATTAACCTGCAAAAACTTTCAAACAATACACCCAGAAACAAATCTAAGGCAACACTTTGTTCTTTAAAACCATATACCAGGGCCAGACAGTGGTGACACATGCCTTTAATCCCAGCCCTCAGGAGAAGAGGCAGGCAGATCTCTGTGATTTCAAGGCCAGCCTGGTCTACAGAATGAGTTCCAGGAGAGCCAGAACTGTTACACAGAGAAACCGTCTTGAAGGAGAAACACACACACACACACACACACACACACACACACACACACACACACACCACAGACACTGGCTACAACTTCATACTACACAGTGAAACCCTGTCTTAAGAAAGGGAAGGGAGCAGGATGGTTAAGAGCATGTGCTGCCCTTGCAGAAGACCTAAGGTCTGTTAACAGCACCCAAGTAATTCCTGCTCCAAGGAATCCCAACACCCTCAGATGAAACCAAGTGTTAGCAGTCACAGTGCATGCAACAGTAGAGCAGCAACGAGAAAGATGGGTGACCACACCCACACCTAAGTGCTAAACCAACCAGACTTCAACCTCACAAAGATCAGATGACAGCTGTGCAGCATGCCTGAGAACCCAGTCATGCACTCCAGGGAAGCCACTTCATACTGATCACTCAGGGTCATACACAATAGCATACCCTAATGACAGAATACAAAATTAAATTATCCTTGATGCTTAGATGTGGTCAAGAAGACAATGACCCTTAAAAGCCAAGCATAATGGATGAAGCCTGTGTTCATACTTGAGAGAATAAGACAAAAGGACTGCTGTTGGAGGACAGCCTGAATTACAAAATGAGACATTGTCTCAAAATAAATAAATAAATAAACCAAACACTGGGGGGGGGGGGGGCAGTGGTGGTGCACGCCTTTAATCCCAATACTTGGGAGGCAGAGGTAGGCAGATCTCTGAGTTCAAGGCCAGCCTGGTCTACAGACTGAGTTCCAGGACAGCCAGGACTACAGAGAAACCCCCTGTCTCAAAAACAAACAAGCCGGGCGGTGGTGGCGCACGCCTGTAATCCCAGCACTCTGGGAGGCAGAGGCAGGCGGATTTCTGAGTTCGAGGATACAGAGAAACCCTGCCTCGAAAAAAAACAAAAAAAAACAAACAAACAAACAAAAAAAACAACCAAAAAACAAACAAAGTATCTGTTTAGGATGGGGCATGCCATTAATCCCAATAACACTTGGAAGGGTGAGGCATGTGGATCTCTGAGCTCATGAGTTTGAGGTCAGTCTAGTCTACACAGTGAGTTTCCAGAAATAATGCACAGTGAAACCCTGTCTCAAGAATGAGAAGGGGAGGGGGGGGGAAGGATGGTTAAGAGCATGTGCTGTCCTTGCAGAGGATCTAAGGTCTGTTAACCGCACCCATGGGAATCCAACATCCTCTTCTGGCCACCGACAGTGCCTGGACTCACATGTGTGCATGAAAACACACCATCAAAACTGCAATCAATCTAAGAAAGAAAACTTGGGTGTGATGACCCATGCATGGAGGTGATCTATGTGAGTTCCAGAACAGCCACAGCTACATCAACATAAAGGAAGAAAGGATGTCACAAACCCCAAGCTCAACCAGTAGAGCAGGAGTGTGTCTCTTTGAGGTTGAGGCACAGAAACCACAGGCCAGCCAGGACTACAAAGTGAGACCCTGACTCAAAATAGAGGGCAGATACCTTGGGGACAGAAGTACTGGATAAAGATGGTTCAGCGGTTAAGAGCTCATACTGTTCTTAAGGAAGAGCTATTTGATTCCCAGCACCCACAGTGGGTGGGAGCTCACAAGTGCCTGATCTACAAAGGGAGTTCCAGGTCAGCCAGTGTTACAGAGAAACCATATCTCAAAGAACCAAATCAGGGCTGGAGAGATGGCTCAGCGGTTAAGAGCACTGATTGCTCTTCTGAAGGTCCTGAGTTCAAATCCCAGCAACCACATGGTGACCCAAACCATCTATAATGAGATCTGGTGCCCTCTTCTGGTCTGCTTAAAGACAGCTACAGTGTACTTACATACAATAATAAACAAACCTTTGGGGCAGAGCGAGTACGCTACAGTAATATATAATCATATACATAAAATTAATAAATTAAAAAAAAGAAACAAAACGAACAATTATTTCTTTTCAAATTAGTTATACTTTGAAGGGCTGCAATCATAGCTAATTGTTTAAAACTGAATGCACAAGGCCTTGGGTATCATCTCCCAAAAACTGTAACATACACAAGTGGCAAGCCAGAAAACTATTAAACTTCTTGCCTTTTCTTCTTTTAATTTTTTATTCCATTTGTTTATTGTGGATGTGGTGTGGCTATGCCCACACCATTATGGCAAACGTGCAGATCAGAGAACAACTTCTGGGAGTCCTCTCATTTCATGTGGATTCGGCCACAAGCACCGTTACTCATTGAGCCTTCTAGCCTGCCCTCACTTGTAGAAACAAAGTTTCAACTGGACATCCCTCTACAAGACATTTAAAAAAGAGCAAGAGAAGCTAGAGGCTGAAGAGATGGCTCATGGTTTTAGAGCACTTGTGCACTAGAGAAGAATTCAACTCCCAGCTTCACAGATTTGTTCACAGTCATCCATAACTCCAGCTTCTTCATGGGAAACCACGCCCTCTTTTGATCTCCTCCGGTACTAGGCACACACCTGTGGTGTGCTGACATACATGCGGGCAAAACACCCATAAAGAAAAAGAAGTGACTTCAGAGTATCCAACTGTCTATTGCTATAAATAGGATCACCTAAGATATGTTATCTTGTAAAAATCTCAAGAACCTAACATATCCAAACTAGTAAATGCTTAGAAAGTTCCGGACAGATGGGGCCCCAGGCTGGCCTTCCCTAGGTTTCAGCACTTGCATGAAGCAGGGAGGGGCAGCCACTGCAGCCTCAGACCCAGCAGCTCGAGGCTGCATCAATACTCTCAAATCCAGTTCATCTCTCCAAAAGCCACAACCCTCTTCATACACTGTGAAGACCTCAGTCAAGCCTCTTTTGCTCTAATTCTAAACCACTGAAAATAGTAAATAAAGCTTCTCTAGGACTTTACTATAATGAAAGAAAAAGCACCAAATATATAGAACATAGGAAAAATAGTCCTAATGCACTGAAAGGCTCACCTGCAGGGTGGCAGTCCCACAGTTGGAAAGTCTAAACAAGGATCCTGAAGCTAGACTAACCTCGACTACAACACTTGTCCCTCTTTCAAAAGGAAAAACAGAGCCGGGCAGTGGTGGCGCATGCCTTTAATCCCAGCACTTGGGAGGCAGAGGCAGGTGGATTTCTGAGTTCGAGGCCAGCCTGGTCTACAGAGTGAGTTCCAGGACAGCCAGGGCTACACAGAGAAACCCTGTCTTGAAAAACCAAAAAAAAAAAAAAAAAAAAAGGAAAAACAAACAAACAAACAAAAAAACAGTGGCCAGTAGTGGCAAGCCTTTAATCCCAGCAGTCTGAAAGCAGAGGGAGGTGGATCTCTCGAGTTTGAGGACAACCTGGTCTACTCAGAGTCTCAAGAAAAAGAAAAAAAAGCTGCAAGTCCATGGGCTACACACATTGATATATATATACTTGATGGTGAGGTTACCCATCTTTCAGAATGGATCAAATAATCAAAGAAGCAACAATAGGTCCTGACTTAAATGTTATCACTTACAGGCCGGGCAGTGGTGGCGCACGCCTGTAATCCCAGCACTCTGGGAGGCAGAGGCAGGCGGATTTCTGAGTTCAAGGCCAGCCTGGTCTACAGAGTGAGTTCCAGGACAGCCAGGGCTACACAGAGAAACCCTGTCTCAAACCAAAAATCAAAAAAAAAAAAAAAAAAAAAAGGGGGGGGGGCTGGAGAGATGGCTCAGCAGGTAAGAGCACTGAGTGCTCTTCCAAAGGTCATGAGTTCAAATCCCAGCATCCACATGGTGGCTCACAACCATCCATAAAGAGATCTGACTCCGTCTTCTGGCATCTGAAGACAGCTACAGTGTACTTACATATAATAAATAAATATTAAAAAAAAAAAAGCATAAAAGAAAAAGTATCACTTACAATAAAATGTATCTGCACAGCTAAGAGAAATATCTACACTTCTTGTGCATAAGAATCACTCCCCTAGATCAAGAAAAGTATCAAGGAATTCGGGGGGGGGGGGAAAAAAAAAGGGGGGGGGGGGCTGGAGAGATGGCTCAGTGGTTAAGGGTACTGACAGCTCTTCCTGAGGTCATTAGTTCAAATCCCAGCAACCACATGGTGGCTCACGACCATCTGTGATGAGATCTGATGCCCTCTTCTGGAGTGTCTGAAGACAATTACAGTGTACTCATATACATAAAAATAAATAAATACATCTTAAAAAAAAAAAAGGCATTCCAGCATAGCCTGCAATCCCTGTCTCAAATTAAGGCATTTTGGGGCCTTAAGTAGGGAGAGAGCAAGGAGAAGCTATCCCAGGCCAGAAAGAACTTCTAGGAAGATATGGTGATACATGCCTTTAAGACCAGCACTCAGGAAGCAGAGACAGAAGGATCTCCAAGAGTTAAGAGACCACCCTGCTACACAGTGAGATCCTGTTCAAAAAAGATTCTTTTAAGCCGGGCGATAGTTTAAAAAAAAAAAAAGGTTCTTTTAACTTAAATCTATACCTTCCTCTTGCGCCAGGTCCTGACACTAGGATGCCTTTCCCATAGATCAAATGGCTGTGGGTTGTGGGAGAAACACTTGGTGTAGTGACATAATCCCAACTCTTGAGAAGATTGAGGCAGAAGGATTCCAAGTTCAAAGCCTACATAGTAAGACACTACTTCAAAAAAAGTAGGAAAAAGAAAAAAGCAAAACTTTAGCAAGTTAGTCAAAGACCAAAGTTGAGAGAAATAAAGGATAGCACACACAGATTACTCCCAGTAACATGAGCCTAGAAAGCGGTATTAGAAAAAGCCAAAAAGAACTTCTGCCTAGAGGTATCCATTAAGTTACATCAGAAAAGCTGAAAACAATCATACCCTTTTCAGCTCCAGTAGGAGGGGAATCCCAGGCTGGTCCAAATCAGCACACAGAGACTGATACTGCGCCCAGCCTTGCCAAGGCCAGTCTGGCACTGATCACCAGCCTCCAATCTGGACTGCAGACTTCCAGCCAAAACACCCAGGGCCTGTAGATTCCATTCACAAACCTCAACAGTCAGGAGCTGCCCACAACATGCTAGCTAAGGGACAAAGACCTCTCAGCTCTACTGGACAGGTACCTGCAGTGGCCTTTCTCCTTTTCCGCTGTTCCTCACACTTCATTCACAGGCTGGGTGACTGCAGTAGCTACCCCAAGAGGCCCCACTCAGAGAATAGTGAGTGGCAGAACTCTATAATCAATCACCACAGGCGCCCACCCACAAAAACCTGAGGGAAAAACAAGAGAGAAGTTCTAAACTCCTTTTCCTGTAGACACAACATCATCATCACTATGGACAAGTCAAATAGAACAGAATTTTAAATCAGAAAGATACAATGAGAACACTCGAATCCCAACAGTGAGGAGTACCACAGAAACTGAGGCCTCTTTGCTGATCCAGCAAAGTGGATGTCCAAACACCAACTTACCAGCAATTTCACTAAGAGACGGCTTACTCTTTCCCAGTATAGACCCTTAACAGGGGGAAAATCAAACACACCGTTATACATCCCAAGTAGCTTACCCCAATTATGGAATAACCAAAGGTGAATTCCCACCACTCGACTACTTAAATAAAATTTAAAGCACTCGCGTTCAAAAGACTTCAATCATGGCAATCTACATATCACAGAGCCCCCAACTATCACACTACCTCACCGTTTTGGGGGATTAGAGGCACAACCGCAACAAGCTGGGAATCACCATGAATGAAAACCACCTGGTCGCAAAGGTCGGGAAACTCAAACGATCTTAAGTTTGGGTCTCCATTTGGAGAAAACCTACAGATCCAGGCTTTGAGAACTCGATGAATCCATAAATGCTTCTCTCAACGACCGTCTAGGGAAAAGGTTTCCAGGGACCCTATTCAAGACCGTGTTCGGGACAAAGAAGACATGTTTCCCGCCATGGGAACTGGGATGAACCTGGCATCCTCCTAGAAGCCAGGGATGTGCCTGAACAAAGCGGTAAAGCGAGTAAAGGAAGGAGATTTCCCCTTCTGCGCCCGCTGAGATGCTCTAGATGTGAGGGGGTGTGTGCTCCAACACGTGCGCGCCTGCGCGGGGCCAAAGCAACAGACAAAAGCTCGGGCTGGGGGACAGTAAGCGGCCCAGGGAGAGGGGAGGGTACCACAGTGCGTGCGCACCCCCCCGGGAGCAGCGCCCAGGCCTGGGCAGAGGGGGCCACGGAGGGGGGAGAATGGATGCGCGCGCACGGGGGCACTGCCGCCGCCATTTTGTTTCCTCGGCACAATGGGGGAGAGTAACGGCCAAGCGCGGGAGCGAGGCCGGAGGAGGAAGGAGCGAGACGCTGAGAGATGGAAGATCCAAGCGAAGGGGAGGCTCGGCGGGATAGCAACAGCCCTGTCACTAGCATCCTTAGCATCCTCTTAGCCCAGCCGTCACTGACAAGTGGGAGAACGGGCGGGGGGGAGGGGCAGAGGCGGGAGACGCCACATTGCTGCTTACCTTGTCGGCGCTCTGGTCCTTCGGCTTCAGGCGCCGCCGGCCTCCTGCCACCAGCCTTCCGGAGTCTTCACAACCCCCCTCAAAAAAAAAAAAAAAGCCACGCGGTTCTCGCCGGGGCTGCTTCAGTCCCAACTGCAATGGCGAGAAGAGGAGGAGGAGCCGGGGACCGGGGGCGAGCGAGCGGGCGGGAGGGCGGGCGCGCGCCGGGGAGGTGCAGGGCCACGTGACTGGCGGCGCCCCGCCCCCGCATCACGTGGGCGATCAACCTAGGTCCTACCCCCAGTGGGCGGGGGAGAAGAGACGCGCTGGGAGGGGCGCGGGGGGGGGGCGTGTCACGTGACGTTAACTTAGCGACCGTGTCTGATTGCGTGCGGTCGACGTCAGGCCGGTTCTCTCACGAGTTTGATAGGTCACGTGACAGTGGCTGGCTTCGCTTTCGTCCAGTGAGAGGGCTTTCGTTGTTTCTTGACTCGTTTTCACTATTGGTAGACCGGTATCACCTGATGAGGCCCGTCTAATTCGTTTGTTTTCTCCAGCGGAGGTTTTTTTTTTTTTTTTTTCCGGAGCAACCGTTATCACGTGACGCAATGGAGCAGGTAGGCCCTTATGACGACTCCGGTTCGTGCGCGTGCGCATGCGCCGTGTTTCGGAGCCGGCCTCCGTGTGTTGACAAGACACCCTGGTGAAAGACGTGCAGATGCGGTTGACAACACTGGTCCAGGGCTCCATCAGCAATAGGTCAAGGGGCTCAGACGTCAGGCTGCTGAGCCACCTCATCGTTCCTCATTTTTGTCTTTTTGAGATACCGTTTTGCTGTGTTGCCCATACTGACTTTGAACTCGAAGGTTCTGCCTCCACTTTGATGTAGCTAGATCACAAATAAGGCCATGTCACTAGGCAAGTGGGGGGTTAATGATCCCTCTGTGTTAAGAGTGCTTAGCATTAGGAAGCCCTGGGTCAGACCCCGTACCACACACACACAAAAGGCAAATTCCCGGCAAGAATGAACAGAACAAAGCTCTCAAGCACCCGGGCCCCTCCCTCTTCGTATCGTTTGTCTGTATATAGGAATTTATTGCTGCTGTCAACAAATAATAGAGTCGGTATCTGGGTTTTTTTTTCTTAACTTGGCTAATCGGTTTTAGAGATCTGCCTCTCCCAAAGTCTGAAATTGAGGAAAAACTTAAAAATGAATCAATTTGTAGGAGACCTAAGATACTTCTAATATAGGAAGATGCTCTAAATGACACGCCTGTTCTAACAGCGCCACCAAGTGGTAGACATAGTAATTCGGTTTTTCTGAGGTTGATTGTTCGGATGGATTTTTAATTTCTTTTTTAATGCGTTTAGTGTTTTGACTGCATGTATGTCTGCAACACATTGTGTCTGTGCATCACATATGTGACAGTGTCCCAGGGAAGTTAGAAGAAAGTGTTGAATCTTCTGGAATTAGAGTTACTGCTGAGGCACCTCCCCAGCTCCAGCAGACAGACGTTAGTAATTATTTGTTCTTTTCTTTTATTTTCTTTTTTTCTTTTTCTTTTATTTCCTTTTTCTTTTTTCTTTTTTGGTTTTTCGAGACAGGGTTTCTCTGTGTAGCCCTGGCTGTCCTGAAACTCACCCTGTAGACCAGGCTGGCCTCGAACTCAGAAATTCACCTGCCTCTGTCTCCCAAGTGCTGTATAAATTATTTTTTCTTTCAGCCTTTCTCAGTGTCTGTCTCTGTCTGCCTGTCTTTGTCTTGTCTGTCTATGTCTCTTTCTCCACATGTATGTGTGTTTGTGTAGCCATACACTGTATGAAGGGCAGAGGCCTTTCTATTTTTGTCTTTATGTGAGGTCCCAGGATTGAACTCAGCTGATTTTATGTGCACCCATGTACAAAGTAGGGCATGGCAGTGTGCAGCTGTAAGCCCGGGCGGGGAGGCATCCCTTGGGTCTCATTGGCCAGCCAACCTAGCAGAATTAGCGAGCTCAGGGATTAGTGAGACTGACTGAAGAAGTGATAAAGACAATCAGACATGCTCCTCTCCCCTCCACGTGCATGAGTGAGCGTGAACGTGTAAACCCCTGTACACCAGTCTTTTAAACGTGCACCACTGTTAGGCACAGCCGCACTGCCTGGTGGGCTGCCAGACATGAGCTGACAAGATACTGTGACAAGCTGTGTCCTCCAACTTCCTCATCCACATCTGCTTCTCAGTGGATCTGGGGCTCAAACTGGGGTCCTCAGGCCTGGCAGCAAGTGTCGGTGCCCAGTGAGCTATCTCGCCAGCCCCTGTACCACAACTCTTTTTATTTTTTAAGACAGGGTCTCACCCAAGCTGGCCTTGATCTCAGCAGAGAGCAAGGAGCCGTCGCCCTCTGCATCTGGAATACTGATGCGGGAAAACATTTGCCACATCCAGCTTGTACCATAGCTTTTAAAATCAAAAATGGGGGGCTAGAGATGGCTCAGCAGTTAAGAGCACTGACTGCTCTTCTAGAGATCCTGAGTTCAAATCCTAGCAACCACATGGGGGCTCACAGCCACCTGTAATGAGATCTGGTGCCCTCTCCTGGAGTGTCTGAAGACAGCTACAGTGTATTTACATATAATAAATAAAACAGCTACAGTGTATTTACATATAATAAATAAATCTTTTTTTAAATATTTATTTATTTTTTATTTATTTATTATATGTAAATACACTGTAGCTGTCTTCAGACACCAGAATAGGGTGTCAGATCTCTTTACGGGATGCTGGGATTTGAACTCGTGACCTTTGGAAGAGCAGTCGGTGCTCTTACCCGCTGAGCCATCTCTCCAGCCCCAAATAAATCTTTTTTAAAAAATTGAAAATGGAGGCTGGAGAAAGATGAGTGGTTAAGAGCATATCTTACCCTGGCAGAGACCCCGGGTCAGTGGCTTCATAGCCCCTGAGTGCTTGGAGTAAAGTCTACTGAGGAGTGATAGCTGTCAGTTCTCTTGCTTAAGCCTGCATTAAAATCTTTAATAGGGACTGGACCTAGATTTGGTTCCTAGCAACTATATCAGAATGCTCACAGTTTCCTGTAGTCCCAGCTGTCTGCTGATGTTCTCCTCTGGCCTCTCTGGGTACCCGCAAACATACTTACATTAATAAAAATAAAGTAAAATGTAAATACACCTTTAGCTGGTTGTGGACCTTCAAGCCTTTAATGCCAGCATTCAGGAGGCAGAGGCAGGCAAATCTGTAATTCAAGGCCAATCAGAGCTGTGGAATTACAGCCAGTCTAAAAGCAAGAGCAACAGCGCTTTGGGGCTGAAGAAAGGTTTCCTCAGTGTAGGGAACTTATTGCTCCTGAAGAGGACTTAGGTTTCAGTGACATCAGCTGCGTGGCAGCATACGATGTTCTCAGTGACAGTCGCAGGGGATCCAACACCCTCCTCTGACCTCCCCAGCACAGGTATGCACTTAGAACACATGTATACTTACAGGTGATGCAGAACAAGATAGAAAAGGGAGACATTGATTTTTGACATAGTTATTAATGCACTGCTAGTATTGCTTATTTACAAACCATGATGTCACTTGCTACATGGAACACAATGGCCTGGAGAAATAGCTAAAACAATAGGCAGTTGCCCTTAGCAACCTGCTGTCACGCAGACTTCTGTAAAATCTCCCTTGCTTGCCTGTGGTTTTAAAGTATGAAAGGAGAGTGCAACCCAGTGCTTGGGAGGCAGAGAGAGAGAGACAGAGACAGAGACAGAGAGACAGAGACAGACAGAGGCAGACAGAGACAGAGACAGACAGAGACAGAGAGACAGACAGAGACAGAGACAGACAGAGACAGACAAACAGAGACAGAGAGAGACAGACAGAGAAAGAGAGAGACACAGAGAGAGACACATACACACACACACACACACACACACACACAGAGAGAGAGAGAGAGAGAAAAAGAAAGAATGCAAACTGGCCCCGGCATTGAAGCCTTCGAGAGCATCCTAGCTTTGGTCCACCAATGACATCTCCTCTCCTCCACTCCACTCTCCTTGGTTTCAGAACACTTAACTACAGAAGGAGTCTCAGAACATCCCTGGAGACTGCAGTGAGCTCTCCTTCAACAGACAAAATTAATCAAAAGAGAATGATGCTCCTGCATCTCTTAGCACACTGAAAGTCTTTGGAACTGAAAATAGTATAGCCCTGAGAAGATTCCAGGGTCCAAAGTCTCTGCCTAGAAGAGGAGACTAGGCTGGACCTCCAGACTGTGTAAGGATAGACCCCCTCCCCCAAGAACTAGGACGAGCCAAGGGGGCTTGAGCACACTGCAGAACCTCCCATCTGAAGCCTTGGTGGGAGGTGGCCCTGGTCCCCAAGGACAGGCTTCAAAGGGATTCCAAGACACTGGTACTCTGGGGGTTTAAGGTTGGTAATTGCAAGTTTTGAAGGTTAAAGGAAGGGCTGGAGAGATGTCTCAGTGGTTAAGAGCACTGACTGCTCTTCCAAAGGTCTTGAGTTCAAATCCCAGCAACTACATGGTGGCTCACAACCTGATGTACCGAGATCTGACGACCTCTTCTGGAGTGTCTGAAGACAGCTACAGTGTATTTACATATAATAAATAAACAAATCTGAAAAAATATAAAACTCTGAACTCATCAAGATATAGATAATAAAATATGTTATCCAAAGTTGCCAAACACAAATGGCCTCGATTTTATGCATGTTACTCTTAACTAATAATTTTCATAATTATTTCACATTATTCCTACCGTATGTTTTTTATTGAGAAAGAAAGACTTTATATTAGATAGACAAAAGGGGGAAACATTGGGGTTGGTCTGCTGCTGCTATATACTCAAATGCTGTACCATATCCCAAGGTCTGGCTGCCCCAAGACCAGAGAATACACACACACATCAGCTTTGGTTGTATAAACCTTGTCCCCAAGTTATCCCTGACTAGTTAATAAAGTTGCTGGCAGCCTATAGCTGGGCAGAAGACAGGGAGGCAAGGCTTCGGCTCCTAGGCTTGGGGTCTCAGGCTGGAACCACAAGGGGAGAGAGGGGAGGGAGGCAAGTCACCATGGAATAGTGTGGACCGTGAGCATGCGGTGAAGATCAGTTTGTTCTGAGGACGGGCCTGGTGTTACAGAAACAGCCCAGACTGAGCAGATGCAAGTAGTACTGGGGACTTGGGCAGGGAAGCAGACAGGTGAGCTTAGAGAGCTGAGATCTGCCCAGCTCTAGTATTGGAAGGCTTCTTGTAAATCCGAACAGTGTCTTTTACTTGGAAAATAACAGGTTAAGAAATAACTGCCATGCTGGGCAGTGGTAGCACACGTCTTTAATCCCAGCACTGTGGGAGGCAGAGGCAGGCGGATTTCTGAGTTCAAGGCCAGCCTGGTCTACAGAGTGAGTTCCAGGACAGCCAGGGCTACACAAAGAAACCTGTCTCAAAAAAAAAAAAAAAAAAACAAAAAAACAAAAAAACAAAAAAAACAAAAAAACCCCAAAAAAACAAAAAAACCAACCAAACAAAAAAACAAGAATAACAACCACTATAATAAAGTATATACAGAATGTTAATAGTCATATTATGGTATTGGTCTCTGGAGAAATAGATTACAAATTTAAATTTGGAATGTATGACTTCTGAATAAATGTAATGATTATAATGAGCCAACAGCCCTGTAGCTATGAGATCTAAGTGAACCCCAACCTGCAGACCCACTGGACTCACCTAGACCAGCAAACACCCTCAGTAACGGGAGCCGACGGGCACTGGGATACAGTGAAACACACACAAACCTGTCTGCACAGCCCTGAAGTGAGAGCCACACATTCCCACATGCGTGTTGTGCCCGAACACTAAGGAAGCCCCTACCAGCCCCTCCAAAGGATGAAACTTGGCTCAGGATGCTGCCCCACTGGGCGGTGCAACTGTCAGTGCCACAAGACGTGCCAAGGCACTTGGAAGACCTCCTCATCCTGCTCACCAGTGGCATCCACGCGGCCACTGAGGAAAGTGCCAGACTCTCCACTCTTCCAAGAAGTCACAGCTACGTCACCCAAGTCCATTGGCACGACTGCCTGAAGAGAAGGGAGAGCATTCTCCCTGTGCCCCCCCTTACAGGGACTTTAGGAGAGATCTTCTTGATGCAAGTCTTTTTTTTCTCCACAGGGTTTCTCTGTGTAGCCCTGACTGTCCTGGAACTCACTCTGTAGACCAGGCTGGCCTCAAACTCAGAAATCTGCCTGCCTCTGCCTCCCAGAGTGCTGGGATTATAGGTGTACGCCACCACCGCCCAGCTAACCAACTTCTTCTTAATGGAAGGTGGGCACCACATTCTCTCTCTAGGTGGTAGGAAAGTGCTGGCACTCTCTGCTCTTATATAAGCATGACACAACTATGTCTTATCTGGGCTGCTCCTAACTCTGATTGGCCAGCCCTCAGGGCCATCTTCTCTTGAACTCACCTAACCCATATATAACACAACTGCTTTTGTGTTCGCGCGGGCCTTGGGGCCCCCCGCATGGGTTGCCCTGAGCACACTGCAGTTGGGCCTCGCTAGCTTGTTGGGTCAGCATGAACAACCTCGAGTCACAAGTGTCTTTGTAACAATTCTTGTGGGGAAGCGTTTACAGTTGGGTTGCTCGAGGAGCTTGTCACAGGAGTCGGGTGCTGTCGTCTCCCGGGTTGTCGGTGACGTCAGCCAGACCTCCTGATGCTCGCTCGCTCTTTCTGGGCTGCTGCTTGTTTCCCTTCTTCTGGCTCCCAGGAGGGAAAGCATACAAACACATCTTCTGGGGTAATGGAGGTGACGTCAGAGCTGTATTTTCATGGACTAGACCGTGTGTGAGCTTGGCAGAGCACCACTGCCACAAGCTTGTGTGTGTGTGTGTGTGTGTGTGGTCTGTTTTAATTTCTTTGCCCCTAAGGGAAGCAGTTTCCATTCTCTATATATGAGTGCTTTGAGTCTCTCGATGTTAGAGACTATCCTCCCCCCCCACCTTGTACGCTTCTACTTCCATCTGTAAAAAGTTTCACATCCAAATTGAGAGACTTCATCCTTTAAGACTTGCATCAAGGCTGGGCAGCACGCCTTTAATCCCAGTACTTGGGAGGCAGAGGCAGGTAGATTTCTGAGTTCCAGGTCAGCCTGGTCTACTGAGTTCCAGGACAGCCAGAGCTACACAGAGAAACCCTGTCTCGAAAAACCAAAAAAAAAAAAAAAAAAAAACGACACCTTTGGCAAAGCCGGAGCGAGCAGGGCTGACCTGAGGGAGCAGAGGTCCTGAATTCAAACTCCCAGTAACCACATGATGGCTCACAACCATCGGTACAGCTACAGTGTACTCATATACATTAAATAGATAGATAGATAGATAGATAGATAGATAGATAGATAGATAGATAGATAGATAGATAGATAGATAGATGAATAAATAAATAAATGAGAGTCACAGAGACAAATGAGGTTATAGAGCTGGTGATAGATCCGAGATTTTCCAGGAGGGATGGTTGGCTAGATGCAGTAACAAAAGAAGACAGCAGGTGGCAGCAGTTCGCCTTTAGTATGACAGCCATACTGACCCAAAGAACAACTCAGAAACAAAGCTAGCTTAGCAGCTGGAAGCATTTGCCACCAAACCTGGGGACCTGAGTTTTGTCCCTGGGACTGCCTCCCCCTGCAACCCTCCCCACTGGTTCATTCTTGCCTGACTATACACACACACACACACACACACACACACACTAAAAGAATGAATGTAAGTCGCTAGAGAGGTGGTTCGTTGGTTAAGAGCACTGTCTGCTCTTCCAGAGGACCTTGATTCAATTCCCAGCACCACATGGTGCCTCATGGCCATCTCCAACTCGAGTTCCAGGGGATACAGCGTCCTCTTCTGGCCTCTGCAGGCAATAATATGCATTTGGTACACAGACATCATATGTAGACAGAACCCCCAAACAAATAAAAAATATTTAATAACTTTTTTGTTTGCACATTGGTTCACATGTATGTGTGTAAGGGCGTCAGATCTCCTGGAACCGGAGTTACAGATGGTTGTGAGCTGCCATGTGGTTGCTGGAAAATGAACCTGGGTCCTCTGAAGAGCAGCCAACGCTTTTAACCTGTGAGCTGTCTCTCCAGCCCTAGATTTTTGTTTGTTTGTTTGTTTGAGCCATCTCTCCAGACACCCCCCCCCCATTGTTTGTGTTTTTTGTGGCAGGGTTTCTCAGTATAACCAACCCTGGCTGTCCTGGAAACCATTCTATAAACCAGGCTGACCTTGAACTCACAGAGATCTGCCCACCACTGCCTCTGGAGTGCTGGGATTAAAGACCTTTGCCACCACAACCAGCTTAGTTTTTTTTTTTTTTTTTCCCAATTAAAAATATTTTTAAAGCCAGGCAGTGGTGGCGCACACCTTTAATTTCAGCACTTGGGAGGCAGAGGCAGGTGGATTTCTGAGTTCGAGGCCAGCCTGGTCTACAGAGTGAGCCAGGGCTACACAGAGAAACCCTGTCTCAAAAAAAAAAAAAAGAAAGAAAGAAAGAAAGAAAGAAAGAAAGAAAGAAAGAAAGAAAATTTAAAATACTTATTATTGAGCCAGGCAGTGGTGGCGCATACCTTTAGTCCCAAACTCAGGAGGCAGAGGCAGGTAGAGCTCTGTGAGTTCAAGGTCAGCCTGGTCTATAGAGTGATTTCCAGGACAGCTAGGGCTGTAATACAGAGAAACAGTCTTGAAAAAAACCCTAAACTAGAAGTAGTCTGTGTTTGCATGTGGGTGTCCAAGAAGACCAGTGTGTCAGGACCCCTAGAGATGAAGTTACAGGAGGTTGTAATTTGGCCAATGAAGAACTGGGGAGCACTCTGGCCCTCTGTGGAGCAGAGCACACGCAGACCCCTGAGCCTTCTCTCCAGCCTCAGTGTATTATTATTAGTAGTACTGTTATCCTCTCCTCAGCTTGCAGCTTTAAAAAGGAGCAAAAAAAAAAAAAACCAGAAAAATTTGGGGAGGAGGGCTCACAACTGTCTTCTGGTCTCTGAGACCAAGGAGGCACAGATGCAGAGGCAGACAAAATGCCCAAAAGCATAAAAAATATAAACTATAACAAATGTATCCTGATCTGGCAATGGAGCCGGTTGATCTCAGCCCTGACAAGGGGCTCCTGACACTGTGAGTCCAGCTCCAGGGGCTCCAGTGCCTGCCGCTGGTCTCCATGGAAGCTGCACCCACACGAGGTACACACAGACACATACACACACAGACACACAACGTGGACTAAAGCAGTATTAGCTATCCTCGACTGTGAGACTCAGCTCGAGTGCAGGTGCAGGGCAGTTACTGAGAGGAGAGAAGCGGGCCGCTGTTTCTGGACTCTAGGAATCAGTTCCTACTCTGAAGCTTCCGTTCACGGGGTCCCCGGGACAGACCCAACAGGAGCTCCAGGCTGGTTTCCATCCCTCCTTCCCTCTCAGCCGCATCCCACACTCCTATTAATCACACCGGGCCAGTGTCTGTAGAAGAGGCACTTTATTAACCGGCTGGAATGCAATTATGTAAGCGCGGGGCTGGGCAGACAAGAGAAGGGTCGTGAGATGGCACACAAGGTGGGCACAGGAAACCTGGGGACCCCAGGCTGGGAGCCTTGTTTCCAAGATCCTGCTCTTACAGGTAGCCAAAGAAGGGGTGAGAGGAGGGTCTTCCATATGTTAGGTAAAGTGAAGAACCTGTTTACTGGCTCCCAAGAGCAAGAAGTTTGGCAAACAGATTCTTGACTTTCAAGTGAAAGAAACCAGATAGGCCTAGTTAACTTGGACTACAGACCACACCCACACCTCACCCCCTGAAACCATCCCTTGGGCAAACTTAAGTTTCTTTCCTCTTACAAAGAGAGCAGTGTGCATTACTGGCAGAGAAAGGGCTGGGGGGGGGGGGGGCGCAGGCCCTATTTTCATTCACTTTCCAACCTCAAGTTTTCCATTAGGAAGCCATCAGTCAAAGCGACTCTGTGGGCTCTAAGTACAGAGGCTTGTTTTCCACAACCACCACCACCACGCAGTCTTTCCTCGCACAGGGCCCCCCTCCCGGATGCTGTTTATCCAGAAGACTCCTCCAGTTCTGGGTCCTCACTCCTTCCTCCTGTGACCCCAGCCACCGCAGGCTGGAGGCGGGGTTACATATGAAGGCACTCTTGGTGGCCCCACCCAGCTCTGGACTCCGGTGGAAGAGAAGCAGGTAGACCCCGTAATGTCTGGCGAGGCTACAAAGGACTAAGAGTGAGACGTGTATTCGTTGGCCCTTAGGCGCGTCCGTCCAGGCTGGGGAGCTCCGAGCTGGTGCTCACTGAGCAGACTTGCCCACTCTCATCCAGGCTCCCTCTTGGCCGCAAGGGTTGCCGAAATACAAAGAAGCTTGCTGCAGCCTCCTTGGGCCACCTCCCCTCCTCAGCTTCAAGCGACTTCGCCATATTGGCACCGTCTGAGCCACTAAGGAATGGAGAGAACCATTCTGTCCCATCTTCAGGGCTGCACTGAAAACTCCCAAGTGCCCTTTGGCATAGGAAAGAGATGCTCCAAATCCCCTAGGTCCCTGGAGACGGGAACTCAGGGAGGGGTGCGGAGAGGCAGTGATGTGACGTTAGGCAAGTCTGCTGAGCTGGGGACTCTGGCCCAGCTGCACAGCGAGCACCGGATCACAGCATCACAGCGTCCTGACAGGGCTGGGAGGCAGGCGTCCTTATGACTCTGCTGCTTTCTTGTTGGTTTTGTTCAAGAGTTTCTTGAGAGTGGAAGACATGAAGTAAGGCCTCTCGGCTGAACCGTCGTTTCTCTCCAGATCCTCCACTGTGGACAGAGCCCCAAAGCAGGTGACATGAGAGGAGTCCACAGGAAGGCGTGGGGCCGGGGGCAGGGGCTGGGGCTGGGGAGCAGGGAAGGGAACAGAGGGCCGTGGAGAAGCCTCGGGGTTAGAAAGCAACACACAGTGGCAGAGGCCTGCTACCCAAGGTATTTAAGAAGCTGAAACAGAACCCCAGCCAGCCTCAAGGCCTGCTTTCACTACCTTAAGTCCAAGGCCAGCCTGGGCAACTGAGAAAGAGAAACACTGTCTCAAAATACCAAGTTAACAAGGCTAGCGGCAAAGTTCAGTGGTAGAACTTGCCCAGAATCCCCGAGGGGCTGGGGGCATGGCGGGGTAGAGCCCCTGCCGATGGCTCGGTGGGAGGATGGACTAACGGCTCACTCAGAGGATGACTGCCTAGTTTTGGAAAAGAAAGGGGTAAGGAAGGAGGACTACAGGAGCCCCACGTTTTCCCAGTCATAGAAGCACCATCACATGCACAAACCCGGTCTCCAGAGGGCCCTGGCCCGCTCGCCAGTCTCCCTCACTCTCTACTCCTCAACTTCCTCCTGCTTGCCCGCCTGCGGACTCCCCTTCAATAGGATGTCTCTCAGCTCGGGCGACATGAAGTAGGGTCGCTCCTGAGAGCCGTCATTCCTCTCAAGGTCCTCACCTGGGCCCCCCAGGAACCAGCAGGGGGTGGAAAATGGGGTGTCAGGAAAGGAGGGGGAAAGGGGAGGCAGAGGAAAACGGAAAAGAAGCCGGCAGGCGTGGGGGGAAAAGGGAGGGGAGAAAAAGACACGTGGAGACCAGAGTTAGTGCAGCCATGGACCCCGGGCCAGTTCCCAACAAAGCCAGAAATTTCAAAGCCACAGACCCAGGGCAGCGTATTCCAGCTCCACCTCGGTGCCAGGGGTGAGGAGCAGTTAGCTGGAAGCGGGGAGAGGGGCCAGGAAGGCATGCGTGGGCCTAGAAGGGGCACCTCGGGCCCGGGGCTCCGATGGCTTTGCGCTTTCATAGGAGGGAGGCATTTCCTGTCCTCTGGGGAGAAGGAAGTCAGGGCCCCTGGTGGGCTGAGATAAAGGGGTTACTCACAGAAACAGAGGAACAGCGTGTCCACGCACATGCCGTAGACGCTGAAGAAGCCGTGCGCGATCAAGTAGGAGCCAATGATCACTGTCTAATCGGGAGAAAGTATCTTGTTCCAGGTCGGCTCAGGTGAAGCACAATCCCGCCCTACCACTGTCCTCCTTAGGCTGAGAAACCTCTCCCTCTCATGAGCCAAGAGGCTGTCTGTTCTTATAGAGCTTGTGGCAATCCTCCTGCCTCATCTTTAAAACATCTTTTTACCTTTTACAAAAGATTTGTTTTTTGTTTTTTTAATATTTATTTATTTATTTATTCTATGCATATGAGTCCACTGTAGCTGTCTTCAGACACACCAGAAGAGGGCATCAAATCCTATTATAGATGGTTGTGAGCCACCATGTGGTTGCTGGGATCTGAACTCAGGGCCTCTGGAAGAGCAGTCAGTGCTCTTAACCGCTGAACCATCTCTCCAGCCCCCTATAGAAGGTTTGTGTGAGTGTGTTGCTAGCATGTTTACATGTACAGCATGTGTGTGCCTGATAACCATGAACATCAGAAGTTGCCTCGTGGGGCTGGAGTTGGGAAGGGTCATGGGCCGCCATCTGGGTCCTGGGAACTGAGCCCAGGTCCTCTGCAAGAATAACAGTGTTTCCTGCCGGGCGGTGGTGGCTGTAATCCCAGCGCTCTCGGACGCAGAGTCAGGCAGATTTCAGAGTTCGAGGTCAGCCTGGTCTACAGAGTGAGTTCCAGGACAGCCAGGGCTATACTTTAATCCCAGCACTTGGAAGACAGAGGCAGGGGGATCTCTATGAGCTCAAGACTAGCCTAGTCTACACAGAGTTCCAAAGCCAGCCAGGGCTTCATAGTGAGAACCAGTCTCAAAGAAAAAAAAAAATCAATTTCAACGTTGCTACGAATAAATCTTTTCTTGCTTTCCCTCTCATCATTTACTTTTCATTATGCGTTCGTGCGCAGGCACTGAGGGCACTCGGGGTGCCAGTAGAGGACACCAGGTCACCTGCAGCTGGAACTCTATACGGTCTAGTGTAGATGCTGGGAGCTGATCGACAAGTCCTCAGAGCGCACCGCCCGCTGCCTGCCCCGCCCCTTCTCCAGCACTGCGCCTTGGCCTCGGCCTTTGGTGGGAAGTACCCAGCTCAGGCCTCCGGCTGCTGGTGTGTGCGAAGGCCAGGTCAGTGTCTGATGGCATCGCTCTCCATCTTAGTTTAAATGCGTGTTTGCTTTAATATATATATATTACATTTTGTGGTTACGTGCACACACCACAGTACACTAGGAGGTCAGCAGAAAACTGTGGTAGTTGATTCTCTCCGCCCACCATGTGGGTCCAGAGGTGGGCATTCATGACCCCAGGCTTGGCTAGTTTCTGAGCCACCATGCTGGCCCTTCACCTTAGTTTTATTAGATAAACTGCTCAGTGATTGGCTAGAAAGCATGGCCAGTGTGTTCTGGGGGTCTTCACAGCACCAGGGGTGTACATGTGCACCACCATGGTGTGTGCATGTGTGTTGTGACATGAACTTATGATCTCCCTTGCATGAGTCACGGCACCCAGTCCAATTAGATTTGTTGGGGTTTTTTTTGTTTTTGTTTTTTTTTTTGGCTTTTTTGGTTTTTTCGAGACAGGGTTTCTCTGTATAGCCCTGGCTATCCTGGAACTCACTCTGTAGACCAGGCTGGCCTCGAACTCAGGAATCCGCCTGCCTCTGCCTCCCAGAGTGCTGGGATTACAGGCGTGCGACACCACTGCCTGGCTAGATTTGTTTTTTTAAGGTAGCCTCACACATCTCTCGGGCTGGCCTCAAACACTAAGTAGACAAGGAAGACACTGAGCACCGTATCCTCCTGCCTCTGCCTCCCAAGTGCTGGGATGACAGGCCTAAGCTACCAGGTCTGGCTTTCCACACCTCAACTAGGAGAACCCAATCCGCTCCACAATCATCCTTGCTTTTTCCAACCCCAGGGCCTTTGCACATGCTGTTGAGTTTCTAGCTCACATACCTTTTGCTTTCAACTCCAACAGCAAGTCCTCAGGTACATGCCTCCTGGAAGCAATGTCTGACTCTAGACCAACCATGCTTCACATGGTCCTAGCACTAAATATGTCCCCTTGAGGCTTTATCCAGCTGCAGATTCATGGGGCATTATGGGGCATTATGGGCATTATGGGCATTATGGGCATTATGGAGTTGGATCCCACATTCCACAGGGCCAGGTGGTACATGCCTATAATCTCAGTACTTTGGCAGCTCAAGTGCAAGGCCAGCCTGGGCTATACAGCAAGTTCCAGAACATCCTGACGTACATGAGAGTTGGTCAGTAGACAGGCACTTGCCATGCAAACCTGGGACCTGAGATTGGATCCCCGCACCCACGCAAGTGTGAGCCCAGCGCTTGAGACTGATGACGGCATCCCCAGGGCAAGGGGGCCACCTGGCCAAGCCAAAGCCAGGGAGCCCTGGGTGCAGCAGCAGACGCTACCAGGAAATAGCGAGATCCAGACCTCGGGCGTTCTGCTCTTCCCTCTGCCTGGACACTCCATACTTTTCTTTTTCTTAAGATTTTTCGAGACAGGGTTTCTCTGTGTCACCATAACTGTCCTGGACTTTCGTCAGACTAAGCCACCTGCCTGCCTCTGTTTCCCCAATGCTAGGATTAAAGGCACGAGCTGCCGCTGCCTTTTTTTTTTTTTTTTTTTTTTTTTTTTGGAGATAGGGAATTCTGTAGCCAGAACTGGCCTTGAATTTACTATGTAACTAAGGATGACCTTGAATTTCTGACTCTTCTGCCTGCTCTTCCTAGTGTTGGGATGACAGGTATGTGCTGTCAATATTATTATCATTGGCTAATATCCTGATGCATCTAAACTGCAAGACCTTTTCTGAGGTGACACAATGTGGCTACAGTCCTAGGGCTTAGGAGGAGAAAGATCAAAGGTTCTGTGTCAGTCTGGGTGTCCAACAAGGAAAAACAGGCAAAGAGGGGAGTTCTGGAGAGTTGGCTCAGCGGACAGGAGCACTGGCTGCTCTTCCAGAGGGCCTGGGGTCAACTCTCAGGACACACATGGCAGCTCAAACTATCTGTAATCCCACATCCCAGGTCCAGAGAATTTGATGCCCTCTTTTGGCCACCATGGGCATCATGCATGTATGTGGTACACAGACATACCTGCAGGCAAAACACCAATACACATAAAAACAAAAGCTAATAAATTGTAATAATAATAATTATCATCATCATTATTATTATTATTATTATTATTATTATTAAAGGCACACACCTTTAATATGAGTCTGAGGCTAGCCTGGTCTACGTAAGACTTTTGTCTCAAAATAAAAAAACAAAATCATTGAGTTTGAGGCCAGCCTGGTCTACACAGCGAGCTCTAGGACAGCCAGAGCTATGTAGACAAACCCTGTCTTAAAAACAAAAACAACAACAACAAAAAAAAAAAAAAAAACAAAAAAAAAAACAGAAAAAGAACAGGGCTGTCACAGTCCAAACCTTTAACCCCAGCACTTGGGAGGCAAAGGGAGGTGGATCTCTGTGAACTGGAGGCCAGCCTGGTCTACAGAGCAAGTTCCAGGTCAGGCAGGGGAAACCCTGTCTCGAAAAACAAACCAGGGCTGGAGAAATGGCTCAGTGGTTAAGAGCACCATCTGCTCTTCCAGAGGTCCTGAGTTCAGTTCCCAGCAACCACATGGTGGCTCACAGCCATCTGTACTGAGATCTGATGCCCTCTTCTGGTGTCTGAAGACAGCGGCAGTGTACTTACATACAATAATTAAAAAACAAACAAACAAACAAACAAAATGGGGGGAACTAAATAAATAATAACATTTATCTACAATAATAGAGTAATAATAAGACCTATTATTATTGATAATTAATTATTAGGGCTGGCAAGATGGCTTGGCGGATGAAGGCACTTTCCACCAAGCCAGATGACCTGAGTCTAATAATCCCTAATGGCTGGACAAGAGAACAATTCCCACGAGGGCCTAAGTGTCTTTGACATTCCACAAGTGCATTCACCCCACACAAACCAAATAAACAAACTGTTAATGACAGTAACTCTAGTGCCAGGAGAAGCCCCTCCATCCCCGGCCTTGTATGCAGCAGGCATTCAGTAACTATTTAGGGACCAAATGACCAGTGACTGTCCCACCCCCAACCTTCAGCAAAGGAATCTAAGCAAATCCCGAGCCTACCCCCCTCACCCCTGCTCCCACCCAGACCCTCATCTGTCCCCAAAGGTGCTCACCAGTATGGGAACCCAATAATAATTGAGAGGCGGGGCCGTATCTTGCACGATTCTGATCCGATGGGTGAAGAAGAAGAAGGCCAGGATCCCTGTGGTGGGACAGAGAGATGGCAGAGTCCCCAGGGAAGGGCTCCTCAGATTCCCTGAGCCTGGCACCAGTTTACAGGTCACTCCCAACGGGCTCCCACACGCCAGCATGGACAGGCCCGATGGCACCACTCACCCACACTACCCACAATCAGAAGTTTGCCCAACAGGAAGAGGAAGTCTGTAACTTTGTCCAGGACGGCCACCCTGTAGGGGAGAGTGAAGGGAGCTGTGTGACCATGGGTTCAGAGCCTGGGAGAGGGTGGGGGGCAGTAAGTGGAAGGCTAGAAAGGGACTAGGGCAGGAGGGGGGCTGGGAAAGGTGAGACGGGACAGGTGGGCTGGGGGTGAGGGTGTCCCCTAACCTGATGATATTTCTCATAAGCAGGAAGAAGGCGTTCCTGGCTGAGGTGCAGAAGTTGGTGCCATAGATAGCAATCTGGAGTGAAGAGGAGGAGGTTGAGATCCAGAGGATGGAGATGGGGAACCCCCAACCCAGGGCAGCGCCACAGCCCGGCCTTTCACCATGATGTAGGCATTCCGATTCAGGAATTTGATAAACTTCTCTAGGCACCAGAAGCAGCACTTGAGACAGACCATGAGGAACTTGGCAAACTTGTTCTGTGCAGCTGAAAGAGGGGAAGGTATGAGGGATGGTGTTAGGGTTTGGACTAAGCTCCACCCCACAGTGCCTGGCAATAGCCTGGTAGGCCCCGCCCCATAATTACCTAGCAACAGCCAGGTAGGCCTGGCCCACTATAAAGGGGTGCAGGCCCTCCTCCCTCATTCTCACTCTCTTAGCTTCCCTCTTGCCCCCTTCCTGCCTCTCCACGGTCATGGCCGGCCTCTGCTTTTCCACTCTCTCCCTCTCTCTGCCTCTACAAAACAGAAACTGTATGTATACCTGCAATCCAAGCACTCAGAAACAGAAGCAGGTGGGTCTCATATCAGAGTTCGAGGCCAGCTAGGACTACCCAGTAAAAAGCTGCCTCAAAACAAAACAACCTTGCTAGGCAGAGCTGCTCCTGGATCCAACCCACCCCAGACTCCCAGAACTCCAAGCAACTCAGTTGACTCTTCAGGGGGTCACACTTCATTGCTCTGGTTGTCCTAGAACTCGCTCTGTAGGCCAGGCTGGCCTCGAGCTCTCACAGATCTGCCTGACTCTGGAGTAGTGGGATTAAAGGCCTGTGCCACCATGCCAGCCTTCGGTCGGGTCTTCTACCTGCTCCTCTGCCACTTAGCTCCACCCCTTCCCAAAGGAAACCCAGCAGAGGCAAAGCTCCGGCCCCACCCCTCAAGCTAGACCCAATCAGGGGTTAAGTCCAGGCCCCTGCTGAGGCTGCAGGAAGGGCCGCACCTTTCAGGCGCTGGTCCAGGTACTCCAGCATCACTCGGATAATCTGCACGATGGCTAAAATAAGGGAGCCAAAGGCCAAGGAGCCCGTGTGGTACCTGGAATCAAAATGGTGGATCAGCAGCCCGGTCAGAAGCGGTCCCTGCATCCCTTCCCTTCCCACCCCCACACTCCTGTTTACCTGAGTGCTCGGCCGAAGGCAGAGAAGAGGGGAAAGGCAGGCATATCGTCAGGCTTTCGCATAGCCCAGTAATAGGAGGCAAAGGCTCCGGCCAGTGTCACCTGGCCTAGGGCCAGCACGAAGTTGGCTAGCCAGAAGAACATGAATGCATTGAAGATCTGCAGGCCCAGCAGGGCACGGTGGTAGGTCGACTCGCCACCATAGAAGGCAAACTGGCAGCGGGCTTTGGGACACTGGAGGCTCTCATTGGCTGTGGGGAAGGTCTGGGGGAGGGGAAGGAGCCACAGTGTCAGTTCAGAGTATGATGAGGCTAGACCAAAGACAAGTCCTAGAAGCAAAACTACCCCTTACAGAAGTCCAGAAAAAGCTGTTGGCCACCCTGGAGAGATGACTCAACAGTAAGGGGACTTAAAAATGAGGACTTGAATTTAAGTCTCCATCCTGCTCATAAAAACATGGGTGTGACCGTGCGCTAGCCTGTAGCCCTGGTGCTATAGGGAGCTGAGACAGCAGCTTAGCTTCGTATTTACTGTGAGATACACTCTGAAAGGAATAAAGCTGAAAATTATGAAGCAGGGACCTCCACAAACACATACGTGCATACATCACACACACACACACACACCCCAGAATCAAGAAAAAGTTAGAGGAACAAAAAGTGACCTCAGACAAACATCTTCAAGAGGAGGCTGCGGGGCAATCCTTACAGGGACGCCTACCTCTGGGTTGCAGGTTTTCCTCAAAAGTGGGCAGGGTGTGTCATCAACAATCTTGTACACGGCTACATTAGAGGTAGACAGGAAGCTGAAGGCTCATTAAGGAAATGGAAAGCTGGAACTGAGAACCCAAGGTGGGGGGGAATTCAGGAGTAAGGCTCACCCTTGGAGTCCTGACACTTCCCAGGCAGAGGTAGGAGACCGACTCATCTGATAAAGGCTGACGGCCTGAGGTGTACACCCAGGACTCACTCATAGAGTATACAACTCCTGCACATCGTCTTTAGACCTCTAAATACTGCCACGCCTTTACCCAATATAAAGGTAATAGAAGTTTGTAAAACAACAGCGGGGCATTTCAGGGACATCTGACGTTAGCAGTAGATACACAGAAGTGCTGGCCCAGTAGGCAATGCAGAGACACAAGAGAAAGAAGGTCACCAGTGGGTAGAGCATGGAGCACATGACATGTCCCACAGCTCTGGAAAGAAACGGAGACAGACATCAAGCTCAAATGGCCTGGGCTGAGCCCCCCAGGCACACCCCTGGCTCTCCAGGCCCCACCTGCTGGCTTCTTTGATGAGGGCTATGGCGATCAATATCCTTTTGCGCAGAAAGATGAGTAACAGGATGATGATCACTTCCAGGATGCTTAGAATGATCACTGTGGAGAAGGGTGGGCAGCCTCAGGTAACGATGCTTACAGTCCCAGAGCCCATGGTGGAAGCAGAGAATTAGTGAGAGCTTCCTGTCTGACCCCCACACAGGAGGGCCTTGTTATAGACTGCCCCTCTCAACAAGGACATATACAGTTTTTAAAAGTTAAAAGTAATAAGAAATGAAACTGATTTAAAAATAAATAACATACAATTAAATGATTGCTCTAAAAGCTGAGAGCAACCTGTTTCGGAGTCCCACTGCAATCCCCCCACGGCTTCCCATAACACAGGCATGGGGGAGGGGCGCCCCAACTCACTGAAAGCCATCCAGGTCTGCCTCAAGTGCAGGTACACGCGGAGGTCCATCTGGAAGCCAAGGTCCACCAGGGAGACATCGGAGCCTGCCTCCCCACGTAGTCTGGAGTACTCCATGTAGCAGTGGAATATGCCTGCATAGAGACACACACGCAGACAGTAACTTTCTTGTTGTTTTTGAGACAGGGCAGTGTGTAGGGAAGGTGCTGTGGAGCCCTGACTGGCCTGCAATTTAATGTATAGTCCAGGCTTGTGCTTGAAAAGTGGATGAATGAATGAATGAATGAATGGGTATGAGGATGCCCCCTGTCTAATGACAACCTGAGCCAGCCAGCTATGGAGGCACACCCCTTCAATGCCAGTACTTGGGAGGCAGAAAAAGGTGGACATCTATGTAGCCACTTCTGAGCCAGCCAGGGCTATACACTGAGACCCTGTCTAAAAAAAACAAAAACTCCTAAATCAAGTCACCTAAATTGCCAACAGCATCTCAAACCATGATTAACATGAACAACTTTTTCTTTGGTTTTTGAGACTAGGTCTTACAATGTAGCAGGATCCATTCTCAGATTATCCTCCTGACTCTGCCACCCTTGGCAGAAGATGACAGGCATGTCCCAGCATGCTAACATGTATGTTTTGGTATGTATCTGGATCCTAAGAGAAAGGTTCCTTTCAGGAAGTTTAAAAGGAAGAAAATCAGGGTAAGGGTCAGTGATGGCTCAGTGGATAAAGAGGCTCCCGCTGACAAGCTAGGAATTCAGCCTCTGGTACTCACATAGTAAAAGGAGCAAAACCACTTCTGCAATTTGTCCTCTGACCTCTACATATGCGCACATGTATTCACATACATGTGCATGCACACATACACACACACACACACACACACACACACACACACACACACACACTAAATGAACATAATCTAAAAATACCAAAGAGCTGGGTGATGATAGTACTGCATGCATTCATCCCAGCACTCGGAAGGCAGAGGCAGGTGGATGTCTGAGTTCAAGGTCAGCCTGGTCTACAGAATGAGTTCCAGGATAGCCAGGACTATATTGAGAAACTCTCTCAAACACCTGCCCAACCCCCCGCAAAAATCCACAGAAGAAGAAAACTTAACCAGAACAGGAGACACTGGTTTGCAAACCAGGCCTCTGGCCATGCAGGCTTTCCTCCTGGTATAATCATCACAGAACTACATTACCACCTTCTCATTAAGCCTCCCACCCAGAAAAGCAATTATTCCCATTAGATGGTAGAAGTACTTATGCACAGGAGGCTTAATCATGGGCCCCAGGACAAAGTTAGGATTTGAACTGTCCCCTTGGGTACACAGTGAGAAGCCTCGTCACTGGGCTGAAGAGATGGCTTCTACTGTTGATTAAAATACCAAGCTCTCAGCCCTGGGTCTCCAAGTTTTCTACAGTAGAGGGAAAGGAACTCAGGGCCTTGAATATCTAGCATTATACCACTGAGCCACAAGCCAGCCTCTCACTGGGGGGTTCTAGGAAGGGGATCTACCATTGAGCCACAGCCACAGCCCCTCACTGGGGGGCTACGGTAAGTGCCTGATGAGTTACAAGCTCAGCCCAGCAAGCTGGGTGTCATCCATCCCGTGTAGACAGCTCTGGCTGCCTCACAGTACCTACGACAGGGACATGAATCAATACATAAACACAGCAGCTAAACAGCGAAGAACATCTGCAGGCTTAGGATGACGTTTTTGAAAGCTGTCACCAGGGCACCAGACATTTGGCACTTTGCAGACCCTAAGGTCTGCAGGGAAGAGAAGAAGGAAGGGGGAGACGCACCGTAGCCCAGCACCAAGATCACCATGACAATCATCACCCAGACCATGATGCCGGCCAGGAACCGCAGCAGGACGATGAACAGGAGACTCAGGACCATGGCAATGACCAGACCTCTGGGGGATAAGACAGGAGCATGAAGGACACTATCCTTAGGTGTTAAGCCAGGGGACTGCCACCTTCCTTCCAACTCACATGACAATCCAGTACCAGGATACAGTGTAATCTTCAAATATCTGCATGGCGAGCTGCCGGGCCTCTAGAACCTTGTTGGCCTTTCTAGGGTTGGAAGAGACTCAAGTCACACCCAGAGAAGGTCAGCTCCAGTCCCACCCCAGGATGCCGGATGCCACACACTAGAGGGCTGTCTCTTACTTGGCCCCCTCCACTAGATCTGTGATGTTCTTCGTGGTGCCGTGTCCGTCCTCATAGGTCGTCTTGTTGCCCACCATGAGGACCCCCTTGCTGGCATGGATGGCTGGGAAGCATCGCTGGGCCACTGTGCGACCAGAAGGCACTGTCAGAGGGAGTCCTTGCAGATTCCCCAGTCTGCACCTCACCCATGCGGGATCCCCAATACTCACAAGGTTTGCTGGGGATGATAACCGCCGGGCACTCCCCATCTCGGAGCACCTCAATCAACCCCTGCGGAGAGAAATGCAAGAAGCGAATCACTGAGGAGGGCCCGCTCCCGTGCTCCCGTGCTCCCGTGTCCACCACCCGAGCACCGATGGAGTCTTTCTGCTCACTTTATTGTTCTGAAAACTGGGCACACAGAACTGCTTGTAATAGTCAAAGTAGGGAGAGTTGCGCGCGTTCTGAAGGGTGAGATAGCGGTCTGGACACTGCTTCACACAGATCTGGGGGACACAAAGACGGGGATATGGAATCAGGACGGAGACCCCATCCCAGACAGAGGCTCCACGTGATGCTCATGAGGAGAGCTATGGGAAACATGGAGGGGAAGAGGTGATCCCCAGCATTACCTGCGGGGTGGGACAGTGAAATTCCAGCAGGACCAGGGGGTTGGCACACTTCACGATGTTGAAGTAAAACAAGAACGGTTTGTCCCTGGGGTTGGAGGAGGGGGAATAGAGTTGGTCCAGAGTTCTTACGCAGAGACGGCTCAGGGGGTTAAGGCACTCAGCGCCAAGCCTGCCCTGGTCTGCTAAGACCCACATGGGCGGTGTTGCTCAAGTGTGCATTCGCAAATAAACTCATGCAAATAAATAAACTCACGCATTTTTTGTCCCCTTTTGCCCACAGAACTCGCCCTGGCTATCCGTGGGGTAGATCACCTTCCGAGGGTCTCCGTGGGTCCAGGCTGTGGAGAGATGCAGAGACAGATAGGCTCTGCCGCTTCTCAGCCGCAGCACCACCCTGGGTCGCAGAGGCCATGCAGCCCGCCCTGCACTTACCTATGATGCCCACAGCCACGTAGCCTATGATGGCCAGGAAGAGCAGCACACAGCAAATGACATCTGTGCATCCCCTGGGAGCAGAGCAACACCAGTACACGTGACATTATATAACCCCCTTTTTAGGAATAATCTGAAATGTGGGCCAAGAATCATGTGCTTCCTCCCCTGGTTGTTTGAGACAGGGTTTTCTCTGTGTATAGCCTTGGCTAGACTTAAATTCACTCTGTAGACCAGGCTGGCCTTGAACTTGTCTTGACTGTCTTTGCCTCCCAAGCACTAGGATTAAAGGTGTGAGTTAACATGCCTGGCCCTTTTCCCCCATTTTTTGAAAAGGGGTCTCACCACATAGCCTTGGCTGGCCCAAAACCTGCTATGTAGACCAGGCTGGCTTCAAACTCAGAGATCCATCTACCTCTGCCTCCTGAATATTGGGATTAAAGGCATGTGTCACCACGTCTGGTCTCTATTCATTTTTAAACCTTTTAATTTTCACTTACACATGTCTTAGCTGCACAGTGTGTCTATGAGCCGTGTGTGCCTAGTGTCCATGGACTCCAGAGGAGGGCATCAGGTCCCCAAAACTGCAGTGCTGGGAACTGAACCCTGAGCCATCTTGCCAGCCCCAGGTCATATGAGTTTTACTGCTACTACCTGTCCTAATTGTGTGCATGTGTGTGTGTGTGTGCATGTTTAGGTATAAGCTAAAGATGTTTTTAGGAGTTGGTTCTTTCTACCATGTAGGTTCCTGGGCTAGACCATCAGGCTTGGTAGCACTGGTTTACCCACTAAACCATTCCTCCAGCCTTAAGTTTTATTGTGTATGTGGGAGGGGGGATTCCAAATCTTAAGACTTATGTAGGAGTGTTCAATTGCAGGTGTGTGTATATGCATCACACGTGTGCCTTGCACAGAGACCACAAACTGAAGTTACAGGTAGCAGGGAGGTACTGTGTGTGTTCTGGGAACAAACCCTGGTCCTCTACAATTAGAGCAAATGCTCTTTTTTTTTTTTTTTTTTTTTTTTGGTTTATTTTTTGTTTGTATGTTTTGGTTTTTTGGTTTTTTTTTTCGAGACAGGGTTTCTCTGTGTAGCCCTGGCTGTCCTGGAACTCACTCTGTAGACCAGGCTGGCCTTGAACTCAGAAATCCACCTGCCTCTGCCTCCCAAGTGCTGGGATTAAAGGCGCGCGCCACCACCACCCGGCTAGCAAATACTCTTAACTGCTGAACCAACTCTCTGGCCCTTCATTTTTCAGTGTGTGTCTGTGTGCCTGTGTACAGTCAGAAGCCAGACAGGTCCACTGAAGATCCAGGCATTTTGAAGCCCTGGCTTGCTATGTGGAGCTGAGATCCAAACTCCAGTCCTTATGAGGGAACAAGCACATTTTTTAAAAGTTTTTTTTATTTTATGCATATGAGTCCACTGTAGCTGTCTTCAGACACACCAGAGGAGGGCATCAGGTCCCATTACTGATGGTTGTGAGCCACCATGTGGTTCCTGGGAACTGAACTCAGGACCTCTGGAAGAGCAGCCAGTGCTCTTAACCACTGAGCAACCTCTCCAGTCGTCACTGCTACACTTCTCAATCCACCGTGTGTGTGTGTGTGTGTGTGTGTGTGTGTGTGTGTGTGTGTGTGTGTGTTGTGAGTGTGTACACATGACTCTGAGGGCTCCCAGGGACTGGATGGCAGTCGTCAGGCTCTCTGGCAATGGCCTTGCTGAGCCGCCTTATCAGCCTTTACTTTTTATCTACTTGTTTAACATAGGGTCCCACATAGTCAAGGTTCCCCTCAAAGTTGCTATGTAGCCAAGTTCACCCTGAAGTCCTGATGCTCCTGTCTCTGCTCTGTGTGCTCCGGGTGCCACCCCGTCCCTGGGGAGTTTACCCAGCACTGGAGTAGGGCGCAGGGCTTCCTGCATACTGCGTAAGCACTCTATCAGCTAAACCGAATCTTCAGTCCTGGCTTTAAGAAAACAAAACCCTGGGGCTGGAGACATGACTCAGTGGTTAAGAGCACCCCCACTCTCCAGAGGTCCTAAATTCAATTCCCAGCACCCACATGGTGACTCATCTGATACCCTCATCTGGCATGCAGGTGCACTTGCAGAGCACTCATACATTCAAAAAATACGTACATAAATAAATACAATTTTTTAAAAAATCTGAGGTGCTGGAATGTTGTCTCAGGAATGAAAAACCACTTGTTGCAGGTCGGGTGTGGTGGTGCGCCCCTTTAATCTCAGCATTAAAGAGGCAAAGACAGACGGATCTCCAAGTTCAAAGCCAGCCTGGTCTACCTACATAATGAGTTCCAGGACAGCCAGGGCCTTGTAGAGAAACCTTGTAACCTTGTCTCAAATCAAAACAAAACAGTAAGATGGCTTACACCTTTAATCCCATAACTCTGGAGGCAGAAGCAGGTGGATCTCTGTGAGTTTGAGGCCAACCTGCTCAGCAAATCACGTCTAGGATAGCCAGGGCTTTGTTATACAGAGAAACCCAAACCCTGTCTCCAAAAACCAGAACCCAAACCAAACCAAACCAAACCAGCAGCTGCTGCTCTGCTCTTGTAGAGGACACAGGCTCAGGTGTCAGCACCCACAAGAGGCTCCTAACCCAGATCTGATGCCCTCTTCTGACTTCAGGGGGCAGCAGGCGTGCACATGCTGCACATACTTGTATGCAGACAAACACACATAAAATAAATAAAACAAGTCTATTTAATATTTTGAGACAGAATGTCTGAAAGTCACCCCGGAAGGCCTTGAACTTTTTTTTTTTTAAATAACTAGCCAGGGAGTGGTGACCAGCCTGGTCTATAGAGCAAGTTCCAGAATGGCCAGGGCTACACAGAGAAACCCCATCGCAAGAAACAAATATATGTATTGATCACACACACACACACACACACACACACATATAGAAAGTGGCTGAAAAGATAGCTCTCAGTTTAAAAGCACTAAGTTCGACTCCAATCATCCACCTGGAGCCCCACAACCTTCAGTAACTCCAGTCCAGTCAGACCTGAACCCCCATTCTGGCCTCCTTAGACACCAACCAGGCACGGCGCATACCACAAACATAAATGTGGGAAAACATTTCCACGGTTCCAGGGACTCTGATACTCTCTCTCATTCTCCATGTGGCACAATATACACATGCAGACAAAATATTCATACACATAAAATTAAACCTAAAAAAGAATATTGAGCAGAAGCTGGGTGTAGCAGTACACACCTTTAACCCAGTACTCTCCTTTTTCAAATAATACTTTTACTAATAATTTGAGAATTCCATACAATAGATTATGATTGTGTCAATTCCTCTTCCCTCCCTGGAACTTTTGATCCTTTTGCCTCTCAAAAGTAGCTGGAATCAGGACTAGGAAGCCACTTACCCAACTCAAAATAGTTTTGTCTATGTGTACAAGGCTTACCCTGAGGCAAGTGGGTCTGCGAGTTCTGGACTACATAGAAAGTTCCAGGACAGCCTGGGCTACATAGAGAGACCCTGTTTCAAAAACAAACAACACCCCCCAAACAAACAAACAAACAAACAGGCTGAGTGGGAAGGCCACCCAGTGGTGGAGCCTGGCCTAGTACTGAGGCAGGGGGGCGCGGGGAGCAGTGCTGACCGCTCAGCAGTTTTGGATCTTTGGGACACAAAATGATGAAAACCAACTCATGCAAGATGTCCTCTGACCACCACCCACACAGTAACAAATGCACACCACACCCACACATGCAGACCCACGCCCACATAAATAGAAGTGAAAAAGGAAAGGATCCGTTCACATGTGCACAATGCATGCCCAGTGTGTGCAAGAGGCTCAGTGCAGGCCTACTGTGTGCGAGGCTCAGTTCCATGCCAGGCTCCCCCAGGAGTCCAGGACCTTAAGGACACTTAGCTTTTACATTACTGAGCGTTGATTGCATTGGTTTATCCTGCTTTGCTGAAGAACACACCCTGTTGGGAATGCATCTCCCCATCCTTCCCCTCTTCCTCAGGAAGGAAGTGCTCTTACCTGTTGTAAATGGGCCCTTTGAAGGTGGGGTCGTATTTCTGAGGCGTCCCTGAAAAACAGGATTACGTAGGATGAGAAAAATGGCACAGCCAGCCGAAAAAGCTGGAGCCCCGGGTCCCCTAAGCCATAAGGAGCTCTGAGTCGTGTCTGCATCCTACCAACAGGGGACTACACCCGAGCTCCGAGGGGCGGGAGGGGGCGGTGACAGGTGACCAGCTGATTCATTAGCCTGCTATCACCCAAGGAAAATGCCTGAAGGGCTTACAATGCCCAGAGCAAAGAACACAAAACCCACAGTGGAAAGATTCAGGTGTTCTGGGGATGCGAGGCGGCCAGGTCCTCGGTTAGAGGAGAGTGGAAGGGTATCGAGGCAGCTGTGGGAACCACTGGGGTGATGGGAGCTAGCATGGGCCACCGCGACACCAGTGCAATTCCTTTCACCTCCCTTTTGCAACCTTCCCTGCCAGTCCACGGCCCCTGCTGCTGCCCCTGTGCCTAAGGAGAGCTCCCGTACCGTGCTTCCCGTAGTAATTCTGCGACTCCTTCCCCATTTCTGCGGTGCAGCCCCGACGGCGCCCTGACGGTCGCAGCCCTCCAGGACACAGCCGCCACCCGCTGCCGCTGCGCCAGGACGGCCCAAACCGGTCAGACAGGCCCCAGCCAAAGAACCAAGGGGAGGGACCGAGCCAGGGGGCAGGGCCGGGTGGGGCCCGCAGCTGCTCCTGCCACTCTTAGGCAGGCCAGATTTAGCCCTCCCTGCCCCCACCTTCACCCAGCCCCCACTCGGGAACCTGAGGTGGCTCTGGTCTTGTCCTCCATCCACCCACCCTCCACCTACCCACCAGGCCATGCATCCAGGGACACTTCTCGACCCTAAAGTGTTACCTCAGACTATTCCACCCCGCAGTATGGAAACTGAGGAACAGGGAGGAAAGAAAACAGCAGACCCCAAGGAAAGAAACATTTGGGCTAAAACTCAAATAAATGGCTGAAATCCTTGTGTCCCCGCCTCCCCAGAGCTAGAATTAAATTAGGCAGTTTATTTGGAGATGGGGACCGAGCCCAGCTGGTGCTTCTCACCCACAGGCAAACACTTAATGCACCAAGCTACAACTCCAACCCTTATTCTGGATTGGAAATGTGTAACAAGCTCACTCTGTAGCCCAGGCTAGCCCCGGGACTCACTATCCTCCCGACAATCCTAGCTCGTAGCTGCTCAAGTCCAACCCCTTGAAAAGTTTGGATTTATTAATTTATTTTTAGATTTATTTAGTTTATTTTATATGTATGAGTGTTTGCCTGTGTGCACATATGTTTTCTATGTGTATGCCTGGTGCCCACTGAAGTCAGAAAAGGACATCAAATTCCCTGGAAGTGGACTTTAGGCTGTGGTGAGCCACAGCACCATGGGGTTCTGGAAACCAAACCCATGTCCTTTACAGGAGCAGCTGGTGCTCTTAACCGCTGAGCCACCTCTCCAGCCCCTTATTTATTAAAACAGGGTCTTACTACCATAGCCTTGACTAGCATCTAACTCTCTAGATCCACGAGCTTTGGCCTCCATGGTGCTGGGATGAAAGGCACAGGCCAACTTGATGCATGTGTGTGTGTGTGTGTGTGTGTGTGTGTGTGTGTGCGTATGTACATATACATAATTTGCTATTTGTATGTATGAATGTATGTATGTATGTGGGTAGGTGGGGTAATTTGCACATATTTATAGGTACCCTAATAGGTCAGCCTCTCCAACCTCTCAAAACAAGAAAAGTCTGGCTTGATCAAATGTGGCATCAAGTTTGAGACCAGTCTAGGATACAGAGTGATATGGGTGTCCCAACAGCAGCTGCAGGAAGTACCGCTCCTGGCCTCAGAGATCAGGCACAGGAGGCCGGGGGAAGCAGGTGACACTAGGGTTTAGGGTTGCAAAAGTGGAAACTTCTAGTTCTTTGGAAAGTTAGTTATGTCAAATAATGTTTTGCTGGAGCACGCAGATGAAAGAACTTCTTGCTAAAGCAAACACGTGAAAGACTGTTTTCCTGAAGCAGACACAGGTGAAAGGATGTTTGGATACAGCAGACATGTGAAAAGACGCTAGATGACGGAGTACAGATATGACCCCACAGGTAGTGGGAGACTGAGCATTGGTTTGGTTGCTCTACCTTGACAGTTTTTGCTAACAACACGACACACATGCATGGGTTTGTCTTACATAACGTTGTTGAGCTCAACTTGTGGTAACGCCACCAATGAGAGAAACTCACCAAAAAAACATTGGTTCCTTCAAAAGCTCACCACTTGCGAGGTGTTTGCCTGCTTAGAGGACTGGACTGCGGATGCTGAGTTGTATTTGGTGTTTGCTACAGGACTGAACTGCTGCCAAAGAAGATCAAACCTGCCCTAAAGAACTACTGCTGAACAGGTCCACTTCCCCCATGTCCTAATAACTTCTCTCTTACACTACCTTTGCTGGGTGGTAGGCTAGAGAAGAGCTTGAACCCTTATTAAAAGGAAGTTGAAAAAGATGTTTTGCTTACAGTCAGTGTTCAGTCAGTGTTCGGGTCTGCAGCAGGTGTCAGTGTGGGGCATACAGCTGGGGCAACGCATGCAACTGGCACAGAGGTATACACACACACATTTAAGTATACTGTACATTTCCATGAGGATATTTAATCCACCAGGAAGTATACGGAAGAAACAGGCATGCAGTTGGTGTGATGTGATCACCATCATAGGTGTACACACAAGGACATGTAATGTGCTTATGGTGATGGTGAGAATAACTGTGCCCTCATCACTACTACACACACTCAAACCAACCCCCAAACCAACCCCTAAACCACCCTGGGGCATGGCTCAGAGGTAGAACCCTACCTTAGAATTCCCTAGTGAAGGACAGGGGTGGGATGACTCAGTGGTAGAATCCCCGGTGAGGGCCTGGGGGCACGACTCAGTGGTCCAGCTTTCTGCCTAACCTGGGAAAGCACTGAGCACTTTCACACACTAACACCTCTACAGCAGCCACCTCCCAGGCTGGCGCACCCAGCCAGGCTCTGCTCTCTAATCAGTTGTCCTTAGAAAAGGGCTGCCTCCCCTCCTCTGGCTCGCTGTAAGGAAGCCTCAGGTGACCCCTAAGCCACAGGCTTCAACAAACAGGCGGGGCACAAAAGCTTCAAGTCCTGCCTGAGGCTGACCAGAACTCCCAAAGAAACTCCCTGATTCCCGAAGCCCCTAGCGGCCCTCACGCCAGCTGGCCACACCTCACCTAGATTTAGCAGTGAACAGAGTAGACTTGGTCCCAGGCGACAAGCTGCTTCTGTTCTCAGCTAGACAGCTCCTTGACGACAGTCAAACCAATGATCGCCCCTACCACCACATCCTCAATGACAGCCCTCTAGAGGCTCCTCACCAAGACCCGCCACTCTTCAGAGGCCTCAAGTTCACCTCGTATCCAGACCTCTGCCTCTCAACTAGAACCAGCAGGGTGATGACTGCTCCTTCCCTGCAGGGCTCAGGTCAGAGTTGCTTCAAATCCAGTTCCTTTGAGATAGAGCGCTAAGCAGCTTGATTTCTGTAAAGCCTTAGGTTCAGTCCAATTACCAGCAAACTCTTCCCCCTAAATGCCAGGCTTGGGTGCCTACAACGGCCACCCATGCATGGCCTGAGAAGCTGAGGCAGGAGGACTGCCTTGACTTGAGGCCACCCTAAGTTACATAGCTTAAACCCTGACTGAAAAAAAAAATTAAACACTTGGGGTTGGAGAGATGGCTCAGTGGTCAAGAGCACTTGCTGTTCTGGCAGAGGGTGGGAATTCAGTTCCCGGACCCACGCGGCAGATGCAACTCCAGTGCCAGGAGATAAGACACCCTCTTCCTACCTGTAAGGGGACCGTGCAGGAATATGATGAACATATATGCAGGCACTCACACATGCACATAACAGTAAATACTTTAAATTTTTCATGTGTGTATATATGTATGTATGTATGTATGTATGTATTTATTTATTGGGGTGCCGTGTTCAAAGTTAGGTTTTTCTGTGTAGCCCTGGCTATCCTGGAACTCAGAGATTTGTTTGTCTCTGCCTCCCAAGTTCTGGAATTAAAGGCATGCACCACCTCGGCCTGGCTGTGTTTTAAACATTTAAAAGAAAAAAAAGAAAAAAAGCTAGCCCCATGTCCCACACTTGTAACCCAGCATTAAGAAGATGCCCTTGGGACGATTAGGAGTACAGAGCCAGCCTTAGTCACACAGTAAACTGAGGCCCACTACATAGTAACAGAAGGTGAGCCTCAGCAACAAATTTTCAGTCCACAGATAAAGCAAGTCTTTGAGTCAGTATACCTGATATGTAAGTGAAAGACAATAAATTTAACTGTTGTTGCCCTGACTCAGAGGCAACACATCCCTGGAGAACTAATCATGCTAACAGATAAAACCTCAAACTATTAGAAGCATAAAGGAACTGCAGGAACTGTGTCTCTGATAGAAGGCTGAGAGGGGCCGCAAGACCAGGGAGTACGGGATAGAGAGATGGCTCAGCGGTTAAGAGCACTGACTGTTCTTCCAGAGGTTCTGAGTTCAAATCCCAGCAACCACATGGGGGCTCACAGCCATCTGTAATGAAATCTGATGCTCGATGGGCGGTGGAGGCGCAAGTCTTTAATCCCAGCACTCACTTGGGAGGCAGAGGCAGGCAGATTTCTGAGTTCGAGGCCAGCCTGAGTTCCAGGACAGCCAGGACTACACAGAGAAACCCTGTCTCGAAAAACAATAAAAAAAAATAAAATAAAATAAAAAAAGAGAAAGAAATCTGATGCTCTTTTCTGGTTTGTCTCAAGACAGCATCAGTGTACTCAAATAAATAAATAAATATCTTTTTTTGTTGTTGTTGTTGCTGTTTTTCTTTCGAGACAGGGTTTCTCTGAACTCTTTAGACCATGCTAATATTAATTTAGCCATATTTAATCCCAAGTGCTGGGATTAAAGGCAGGCGCCACCACGCCTGGCTTAAATAAATATCTTTAAAAAACCAGGGAGTATTAGATGCTTCTAGTGTCAGCTGGGATCCCTGGCCCAGGGGACAGTCACAAGAAGACAGGTCCTGTTTCAACCCTCTTTACCTGGAGAACTCATCCCTGCCTGGTCTCCTACGCTGTCCGCCCCCAGGTTAGGAGCCACGGAGAGTGACTGAGCAATAGCATAGACCAGTTGAGGAAAGGAAATGTCCGTGTTGTCTAGCAGCTGACAGCTCTCTCAGTTATAGAAACATAGAGCTTGGATTAACCTTCAGACAGAATTTAGATTGCAGGGGTGTGTGTGCAGGGGTGTGAAATGGCTCAGAAGATACAGATACTTGCTGCAGAGGCGGATGACCTGAGTTCCATCTCCAGGCCATACATATTGAAGACAAAGGACTGACTTCTGAAAGTTAACCTCTGACCTCTGACCTCTGACCTCCGTGTGCATGCCAGGAAGTGAGTGCGCCTGCCTGCAGACTCCGCACACATAATAAACGTAATTTTACTTAAATGTAGAGAAGGCAGCAGGATGGGCTTGGCTGACTCCAGCCTGGCACTGAAGCCTCAGTGCCTGAGGAAACGCGGAGAACATTCCTGGCACAGTAGGATGGGTTCCAGTAACCCTCACTGGGCTCAGCTGCTAGGGGATGAGAGGGGGAAGCCTGCAAAAGCTTCTGATCATGGAGGCTGGTTCAGCGCTGCAGGATGGGAGACTAGGCCTTTGCAACCACAAAATCAGACAGTGTGAACAGAAGGCTGACTGCGAGAGTGGGGAGAGGAAGTGGCTAAAACCCCCGTCTCGGAGGCATGAAGTCCTTCTCCACTCCTGGGGCAGAGTACACAGGTGCTCTGCCCGCCCACCCGCCCGCCACCTCAACCCTTGGGAAATAGAGGTAACAGAATGGCGAGTTTAAGCTACAGCTAAAAGGGTAAGAGCACTTGATCCGTAAGCAGAGGACCCAGGCATGATTTCCAAGAATCCATTAAGAAGTAAGTCAGTCAGTGGAGGTACATGCCTTTAGTACCAGCACTTAGGAAGCAAGGCCGGGCAGCTCTGTATAAGTTCAAAGCTAGCATGTCTTATAGCGTTCCAGGACAGCCAGGGAGGGCTACACAGAGAAACCCAGGGGGAGGGGGAGGGGAGGAGAACAACATCAAGGAATTAAGGTCTTACTATGTGTGTAGCAGGCTCTGAGACTACAAACATTCTCTCCAGCTAGGAGACTACAAAGCAACTTCAAGAACTCCCTGAAACTAACCAGATTCACTAGACCCTCCCGGCCAGAGTAAAGAATAAAAGCCGAGGGTACTTCTCAGAGACGATGAGGCCAAGAGGCGTGAAGACTCAGAGAGGGGGGGAAACTACAGCCTCTCAGACAAAAAGTACAGCCAGGAAGAGATTTAGACAATCGAGGCACCCGGAGAGGTCAGCCTCTAGCCTATTGCGCCGCCTGCAGGCTGCGCGGTGTGCTGCAGGTTCCCAGCGCTGGGAGCTGTTGCCCATAGTGGTTTTTGAGTCTCTTCTCCTGTATCTCCACAGCCATTATTGCTGTAAATAACCCCAGTGAAATGCATGGGTCACCAAGTTGGACTTTGGTGGTATCTGCCGCACTTTGGTCGGTTGGGTTCCCTATCTGGGGTGAGTGGACAAGTGTGTTTCATTTCCTCAGGAACTGGCGACACACACACTTAATCTCAGCGCGTCCCAGGTCAGCCAGAATTGCATAGTAAGACCCCGAACAAAAATAAAGCTGGGCGGCAGTGACTCACGCCCTAATCCCAGCACTTTAGAGACAGAGGCAGGCACATCCCTGAGTCTGAGCCCAGCCTGGTCTACAGAGTGAGTTTCAGGACAGCCAGGGCTACGCAGAGAAACCCTGTCTGGAAAAAATTAATTAATTAATTAATTAATTAATTAATTAATTAATAAAAAGCTAAAACCCAAAACAAACGAGCAAACGAAGGCGGCGAGTTGTAGAGGACGACAAGGTACCTCTGTACTCCCCTCAAGTGCTCACACCACACACAGAAAGCCAACAGCAGTGCAGTGCCACCCCGGCCTCACGCGGCGGCCAGAGGAGCCGAGGCTAGCGCGTCGGACTCCGCCTTACTCTTGAAACTCAGGGCACACACAACAAATACGTCCTTTTTGTTGCTGTCTTTTTTTTTTTTTTTTCAAAGCAATCTCTCTACATAGCCTTGGCTGTCCTGAAACTTACTATAAAGATCAGGCTGACCTCAGACTCACAGAGATCTGCCTGTCTGTCTCCTGAGTGCTGGGATTAAAGGCCTGGTCCACCATGCCTGGCACAATAATTTTTATTTAAAATTTGCTGCCAGGCGTGGTGGCGCATGCCTGTAATCCCAGCACTTGGGAGGCAGAGGCAGGTGGATTTCTGAGTTCAAGGCAAGCCTGGTCTACAGACTGAGTTCCAGGACAGCCAGGGCTACATAGAGAAACCCTGTCTCGAAAAAACCAAAAATTTGCTGAGCTACATGAGACCTTGTCACAATAAAACAAGATGGGGACCAGGGACATGGCTCAGCCACTAAGAGCTCTAACAGCTCTTCCAGAGGACCTGAGCTCCTGTCACTCCAGCTCCGGGGTCAAACACCTTGGGCCTCCTCTGGACCATGTGGATCTGCGCAGTTGAAGGTGCATGTGCTCCTTCTGTCACACACACACACACACACACACACACACACACAGATATACACAGACACATACACACACATATAGCATACACACACACAGAAACACACAGATACCACAGACACACACATAGACACACAGATACACATATACACATATACACAGACATACACAGATACACACACAGACACAGACACACACAGATACACACACACAAAGACAGACACATAAGGGGGAAGGGGAGAAATGAAAATAGAAAAAGCTAACTTAAGTGGGATCTTAACTTGACAGAAAGTTAAACTGAGGCCACTTGGTTAATCCCCACAGCTGGTGGCCAGCACAGCACCAGTGTGGACTGACCACCGACCACCGACCACCGAACCCTCCAGCGTTAATCTGGCCTTCCTCTGGTAGCTCCTGCCTTGGGAGCCGTCTGTGCCCGCTCCAGCTGCAGCTCCAACCCTCACTGGGAGGTTTTAAGACAATGGCTCGGTGTACACAGTGGGGCCTTGGAGAGATGATTAGGAAAAGGGACTTTCCCCTTGTGGCTGGGCCCTGGTGGTTTTACAATAGAACTGCGTCCATGGCGTGAGCCTGCCGTTCTGGCTACTCATGAGGACAGAGTGTGACAAATTCAAATACAGAGAGGGTGCAAGGCCACACCGTGGATGCCATGTGACCCTTGCCTCAAGCTCCTGGTGCCCTCCCCTCCCCTCCCCACGTGACTGTACCTTGACGTGTGAGACAAACCATTTCTCTTCATACTCCAGCCCCTCAGAAGGTCAGCTTTCCAGCAGGAGTAGAAGCAGAATCCACTGTGGAGGGGCTGGGGGCGTGGCTCAGTGGAAGAGCACTTGCCTAATATCCCTGTGAGAGTTAACTTTACTCAACTTGACACGATTAGGGTCATCTAAGAGGGAACCCCAATTGAGAAAATGCCTTTGTGATGACTGTTCTTGGTTGTCAACCTGACCACTCCTGGAACTAAAACCCAAAACTGGCAGGTACACCTGTGAAGAATTTCTGCATAATCTGAACTAGGAAGATCCACTTCTAATCCAGATCCATCGGTGTTGGAAGACATGCTGTTAATCCAGATCTTTTACTCCGATCTAACCTGGGCCACACCTTCTGCTGGAAGCCAATAAAAGGACATGGAAGGAGGAAGCTTTTGTTCTTGGCCTGCTCTCCCTGGCCTTGCTAACAAGTCCACTCCTTCACTGGCATTAAAACCTCTTCAGGATTCCGGCATATACTGCAGCCGGCTGAGAATCCTGCCTTGTGGACTGAGCAACTACTGGATTCTTGGGCTTTCTGGAAACAGCCAGCCAGCCACTGTTGGATTTGCTGGACTTGGACTACACCTGTAAACCATTCTAATAAATACCTGTGGTGGTTTAAACATGCTTGGCCCAGGGAGTGGCACTATTAGGAGGTGTGGTCTTGTTGGAAAAAGTATGTCACTGTGGGAATGGGTTTTGAGACCCTCCTCCTTCTGCCTGCTTTGGGATCAAGATGTTGAACTTTTCAGCTCCTCCGGCACCACGCCTGCCTGGATGCTGCCATGCCTCTGCCTTGATGACAATGGACTGACCCTCTGAACCTGTAAGCCAGCCCCGATTAAATGCTGTCCTTTATAAGAGCTGCCTTGGTCATGGTGTCTCTTTACAGCAATGAAAACCCTAACTAAGACAATACTTTTGATGGACAGACAGACAGATAATTCATTCTATAAGGTCTGTTACCCTAGGTTCTAGGAAATCCTGATTAATAAAGCCTCCGTAAGATCTGGCTGTAGCCTGCCCTCTGCCCCAAGACTGGGTCTCTGTGTAGCCCTGGCTTGTCTTGAACTCACAGAGATTCACTGCCTCTGAGAGATAGGAGGGCATTTTCTTAATTAGTGACTGACGGGGAGGGCCCAGCCCATTGTGGGTGGTGCCATCTCTGAGATGGCAGCCCTGGGTTCTATAAGAAAGCAGGCTGAGCAGCCATGAGGAGCAAGCCAGTGAGCAGGATCCCTCATGGCCTCTGCCGCAGCTCCTGACTCCAGGTTCCTGCCCAGTTTAAGTTCCTGACTTAACTTCCTTCAGTGGACTATGATTTAGGGTATATAAACCAAATGAAACTCTTCTCTACCCAAGTTGGTTTTGGTCATGGTGTTTCATTAAGGCAATGGTAACCCTAACTAAGACAATCCCCCAGTGAGGTATAGGAGTGTGGTTCAGTGGTAGGACTCCTGCCTAGAATCCCCAGGGAGGGGCCAAAGGCACCACTCTAAGGAAGAGCATAGCCTCCTAGGTCAGTGGCCCTGAGTTCCATCCCTAGCATAGGGAAACACACACACACACACACACAGGCTCACTGACTCTCAGCCCCTGCCTCAGATTTCTTCTAGCAAGAAAATCATCACCAGATAAAACCCTGTGACCTTTGGCTCAAACTAGACGCTAACTCTCATTTTGAATAACTTACATAGTCTACAGTATGGGGTCGAGAGCAAAAGAAACCAACTAGACCAAGACTCAGGAGGAGGCAGCGGTGGTGGGGAAGAGCAGGGCGGCTGCATGTGAAGACAGCGGAGGGAGGCCCTGCCAAGCTGGGCATGAGGCTCTTCTCCCCGAGCACAGTGGGGGTGGGAGATAAGGGGACCAACACAGGCAGTGTGCCACAATGCTTTTGCTGGGACATCAAGTGGCACCCTGCCCCCACAACTTCCAAACACTGGTTAAATCAAGGGCTCCAGTGTCCAAGGCCTCGCCCACACAGTCTCTGCCTTCCCAGAAGTCTGGGCCCGGCCCAGAGAGATTTCAGCTGCTCAGACAATTCCTTCTGACAAGAATTTGGGGGCAGTGCCCATGCAGTGAAGGGATGGAGAGTTGGGCCTGGTGGGTCGCTGATGCCTGTAGCCCCAGTACTCAGGTAATGGAGTCAGGAGGATGGTAAAATTGAGACCAGCTGAGGCTGTAAAGTGAATTCTAGACTAGCCTGAGTGGTCTTCTAAAACTAAATTAATGAATTAAATCAAATAATTCATAAATTAGTTAAAAGCTAAACACAAGAGCATACACCTTTAATCCCAGCACTTGGGAGGCAGAGGCAGGCAGATCTCTGAGTTTGAGGCCAGCCTGGTTACATATTAAGTACCAGGACCCAGAGTTGAGTAGAGAGACCCTGTCTCAGAAGAGGAATGAATGAATAAATCAATATAATAAACGCTCACAGGTATCACTGGTGGAGTTCTGGTTTTGTATTAAAAAATTAGACCCCTGGCTTTGCGTGAAACCTGAGGAACCTTGCTCTTCCCGGCATCCCATCAACTGCGCGTCCCTTGACACGCCCGTCACCCCAACCTTCAGACGGTGAAGGGAGGCAGGTCAGGAGTTCAAAGCACGTTCTGGGCTTTCAACTGAGTTTGAAGCTGAGTGTGAGGGCAGCCTGGGCTACTGGAGACTCTGTTAAAAGCACTTACAAGCACTTCAACACAGATTTAAAAAAGAAAAAGAAAAAACAACAGTCAACAGACAGGGAGGGAGGAGCCACTTTCACACTCACTTCCTCTCAGGCAAGTTCTGAGTATTTCCCCTTTCTCTCCAGATGATGTCTGCAGGCCACAGACCAGCACATCTGTAACCCACTCTCTCCTAACCTCCGTGAGTTTGGTGCTAGGATGAGCCAAACAGACGTTCACCGTCCTTGAGTCTCACCTACATCCCTCAGACGTTCACCGTCCTTGAGTCTCACCTACATCCCTCAGACGTTCGCCGTCCTTGAGTCTCACCTACACCCCTAGTCTCCACACCCACACTGTTCCCTCCTGGCTAATTCACAGGGTAACAGAACTACAGACTATTCCTGCTCAGCAAGGCTAACCTCCTTCTTGGATAAGGCTACAAAGTAATCTATTTACAGCTTGTTTAAATCAGACCTGTTCATTGTATTGCACCTGAGTGTCTTGCCTGCACGGATCTCTATGCACAATGGGGACACATGGTGCCTGCAGAGGACAGAAAAGAGACCCAGGTTCCCTGGGACTGAAGTTCATGACAGTTGTGAGCCACCACCTGGGTTCTGGGAAAGGAAGGGTCCTCTGCAAGGACAGCTGGTGCTCTTAACCTCTGAGCCCTGCCCGCCCCCCCAGTCCCGCTACACTGCATTTCCTCGCACACAGTTGTTACAGAAGGCCCTTTCCCAGCATCACACCCTGGCTCACAACCATGCGTAACTCCGGTTCTAGAGGACCAGACCCCTTCTTCTGAACTCTGCAACCCACCTAGTACAGACATACATGCAGGCAAAACACACATACATATAAAACTAAAATCATAAGTCTAAAAAGTAAAAAGATACAGATGTGGAGGAGCCCTGGAGAAATTGGCGTAGTGGACCAAAAACCTTGGTCTGAAGCCTGAGGGGCTAAAGTCTAGTCCCCAGAACCCACGTAAAAGCTGAGGTAAAGACTGAATCCGGATGGGCTGGAGAGACGGCTCAGCGGTTAAGAGCACTGAGTTCAAATACCAGCAACCACATAATGAAATCTGAGCCCTCTTCTGGTACATCTGAAGAAAGCTACAGTGTGTTTACATGTAACAACAAATAAATCTTTTTAAAAAAAAAAAACTGTAACGGGCTTAGGCACAGACACGGTCTCAGAGCCTAAGTTAGAGAGGACACAACAGGCACTCCTGCTGCCAAGCCTGGCTCCCTCAGCAGCGTCCTCGAGGTTCACACTGTTAAAGGAGAGGACCGGATCCCTCACCATGGCCTGTCCTCACACACAAGCTGTCTCACACAGACACAATCCATGAGTAAATGTATTCTTAAGAACTTACAAAAGTGGCTGGGCCGTGGGGATGCATGCATTTAATCCCAGCACTAGGGAGGCGGAAGCAGGCGGATCTCTGTGGGTTCAAGCCCAGCCTGGTCTACAGAGCAAGGACCAAGACAGCCAGGGCTACGCAGAAAGAGAAACCCCGTCTCAAAAAAACAAAACAAACAAACAAACAAAACCCAGAAAAACCAATGAAAGCAACAAACAAACAAACAAAAAGCAAAAAAAACCCCACCAACATCAACAACAAAACCCCAATCTTATAAAAGTGGAACCTTTACCCCAGGTGTCAACTTGTGGTTTCCACTTGTGTACATATGACGACACACGTGGGGCTCGTGGAACTGTGTCACCAGACAAAACCTGGTAAGGTCGAGCAGACTAAGAAACCCCAACAATTCTCACAATTGAGAATGGTAGGCATTTGAATCTGCACCCAGCCCAGTTCCTGTCCCGGAGCACATGACCATGACACTCCTCGAGGGGACCACGGCAACTGGTCACGTAGCATAGAGCACAGAGTTCTCCGTGCTAATGAGGTATCTAGATGGGCCTGAGGGTTTAGCCAATAAGCTTCCCTCTTGGACATTCCTTCCTGCAAAAGGTATTTAACCTCTGGTCCACCCTAAGTGAACCCTGATTTACACGATGAATAAACAGTTTTCTCATCGAGAACCTCCGTGGGAGGAAACCTTCATTACCTAGGCAAGCCGCCTAAGTCTCCGCAGAAGGCCCTTCCACGCACCGAGCATTCACCCCTGAGGGCCCCTCATTCTCAATTCCTCACAGTTCACGGCAGCATCTGGATGCCCAGGAGTTTGGGAACCCCGGCCTCGGCCTCTGCCTGGGCCATTTCCCACCTGGGCTGGGGCCCCCATCTTGGGCTTTGTCCCACAAGCCTGGCACCCCAAGGATGGAATGAAGCTTAGCACCTCCCTCTTTCCTCCGACCCAAGCAGCATTCAAACACCTCAGCATCCAGGCAGAACTCGGACCCCCCCCCACACACACACCAAAAAGTTATACACAATTAAAATGAATTTTTAAAATATTTTTTAAAAAAATTATAAAAAATTAAGTCCATCAAGTGTGCTATAAAAACGTCATAGTGAAGCTGGGCAGAGCTCAGAAGCTAAGAACACTTTCTGGGCCCTGGCCACTAGAAATTACTAGGCACACCAGGCTCGCCTAAAACTCTCAGAGACCCGCCAGCCTCTGCCTACAAGTGCTGGAACTAAAGCTGTGCACCGCCACACCCAGCTTTATTTCTTTTCGTCCATGTGCGTGTGTGTGCGTGGTATGCGTGCCTGAGTTTATGTGCACAGCGTGCTTGGAGGGGGAGGTGAAATCCTATAGAGTTGGAGTCATCAGTAGTTAGTTGTGTTCTGCAGTTTGGGTGCTGGAACCACATCAGTCCTCTACTAGAGCAGTGAACGCTCTCAACCACTGAGCGCCTACTCCCATGTAGCCCAGGCTGGCCTCCTGAGAGCTTGTGGCACCATCACACCTGGTCCGCGCGGTGCTGGGAATGGCGCCTGGGGACCTGTGTATACCTGGCAAGTGCGGTGCCAGTGGTGCCAGTCCCCAGCCAGGGCGTCTACTGGTTAGCCATGCTTCACTGTGTGGCGCCCTGCTTTGGGTTCTAGAATCTTTGTCTGCTCATGCCCAGGCTGGCTGGGAGGAAGGCTGTGCCCATAAGGACACCAGCCAGGCCCTGAGCCATTTCCCTTTCCTGTGGAGCTGCCATCTTCTTCCAGATCCATGTTATCTATCAGGAAAGGCACTTCCTGCCCGGCCCGGCCCGGCCCTGCCTGGTCCTGCCTCACTCTGTTCCTGAAGGAGGTTTGTCTGTCCCTTAGCTCATGGGAAAGCTCCGTCATCCATGCCAACAGCCCCAGGGAGATGTGTAAGTGCAGCCAGGCATGCTGGCACAGGCCTGTCACCCCGGCTCTTAGGAAGTGGAACAAGATAATAAATTGAAGGTCATCCTGGACTAGATAGTGAGTTCAAGTCCAGCCAGCACTACATGTGATCTTGTGTCAAAAGCAAACAACCGACAGCCTTATGCATAACGGCACAGTCTTAGAGGTCAGCCACTCACCCAGTTGCACAGCATGCAAAGATCAGAACCTTAACCAGCCTGGTTATGCCTTTCATCCCAGCAGGGGCAGGGGCAGGGGCAGGGGCAGGGGCAGGGGCAGGGCCAGGGGCAGGGCCAGGGGCAGAGAAGCAGAGAGGCAGGGGCAGAGGCAGGCAGATCTCTAAGTCCCAGGCCAGTCTGGTCTACAAATAGAGTTCTAGGAGCGCTAGACAGTAAAACCCTGAAACCATGTCTCAAAAACCAAAAAGATGCCAGGCAGTAGTGGCGCACGCCTGTAATCCCAGCACTCTGGGGGGCAGAGGCAGGCGGATTCCTAAGTTTGAGGCCAGCCTGGTCTACAGAGTGAGTTCCAGGACAGCCAGGGCTACACTGAGAAACCCTGTCTCCAAAAAACCAAATTCAAAACACCAAAAAAAAAAAAAAAAGATCAGAACCTTGATTTGAAGCCGGATCTGTCTAAGGCAACCCGTAACAATTCCCTGAAGCCATTCCCAAAGGTCACAGCGAACAATAGGAAGCCACTTACCACAGGATAGCCATTATGCCCAAGAGAAAACTGACTGAGCTATGGAGTGCTTATTCACACACAGGAAACCTTGGGCATTTTCCCCCAGCACCACGGTTCTCACCTCAGAACTTAGAAGGCCAGGATGTGGTGCTCCGCTACACAGTGAGTTTGGTGAGGAAGCTTAGACTGTTTTGCAGAAATGTTGGGGATGCCTACGAGGTCCAGGTCTCGGAGGACTGAGTTTCAGGCAAACCAAGGCCCTCCCTTCCCACAGTGGGGCCTGGTGGCCTGTAATCGCAGCTACCTGTAAGGGCTGAGGCACAAAGACGCAATGCCCAAGACCAAGACTGTCTGAGTTACACCGCAAGAACCCACCTCACAAACTGGTATGTCTAAGGCCTGGGTTCGAACCTCAGTAACCATAAGGAAGAAAGGGAGGAAGGGAAGGAGGAAAGGTGAGAGGGAGTGAGGAAGAAAGGAAGAAAGGGAGGGAGGGAGGAAAAGAGAACAAAAAAAGAGAACAGAAAATTTCCATTTGTAGGCAGTCAAGCAGGGTGGTCCGCCTGAAGGCAGGGGCGTGGCTCTGGAAGCCAGGTGGAGCCTCCTTCACAGGCCCCTGAGTCTCACAGAGAAAAATAGTAAGTTTTCCTTCTGCCTGGAACACAGTTGTCTCAAATCATCTCACCCGGCCGGGCACACTCCAGCCTTCCTTTCTTAAAATAGACCCGAGCAGCTCTCCCACACATGGCGTCTTGTCCGTTGCTCTACAACCTTAACAACCCACAATTACATGTTCACTCTGGTCCTCCACTCGTGGTCTAAGCCTTCCTCTGCTTGGTGGACTGCTGCGTTCCAGTCAGACCTTTGCCTGTGCAAGGTTTGTTAAATTCCTGGGGGCCAGAAATGGGGTGGCTGGGGGGATAAGGGGGTGCACTGAGCAGCAGAGTGGGATCTAGGCCCAGCCACTTGCTGAACATGACTGAGGCCTTGGCTTCCCGGCCCTACCGCCCACTGAGCATGCGTGTTGCCTTGAGTTTCCGTCTCAGTGCTTGCCGAAGCCCTGGGTTCCAGTCCCACCCACACAACCACCAGTGCATTCGGAGCATGAGCGACACCATTTAGATTCCAGTTGTTGCTAAACATGAGCCAGGGTCCTAGCGTCAACCCCACTGCTCACTGAGCATGCGCCGCGGGTCCCCAGTTTCCACCCCAGCACAATGTACAGCTCCCCTCTGCCTCTCCCGCAAAAACACAGTTCTACCCTTTGGCCGAATTGAAGCTTGGGAAAATCCTATCCATGCTGGTTCTGCCCGCTCTTATTCCAAATAGACCTCAAGAAGACCAAAGATCCTCTCAGGTGCGTTCCCCAAGCATACTCAGGCTCCATGACTGCCACACCAGAGACCGCCAGCAGCACTCAACAGTTGCACAGCAATCCCAGAGCCTGGGGCTTCAGACGGGACACCTGTCTGGTGGTCTGGGGCTACTTCAAGCTGGGAGATCCCTGAAGGCCCAGGTCCTGCTACTTTCCTTTAGGCCAGGAAGGGTGTGTCACAGCCTCTGGGATCTGTCTATTCTTTTTTTCCCTCCCCCCTTGAGGGCACAGTCCCAGGAAAGAGGAGGAAGGCAGCAGAGAGTCTACTTGTTTTCTAGTTATTTTTGAACCGTTTCCGGCCCCCTCCCCAAGACTCTAGAGTCTAGCAGTTTCCAGGAAGTTCCAGTCACACAAAGTGTCATATCAGGGGGAGGGAGAGCGCCCCTCTGCCATGGTCTCAGCCATGCCTCTTAAGGCTTGTGGCAGATTTAGGCCCAGGGAACCCAAAATAGATAAGAGGAAGGAGACTCAGAGTTCAACACCCGGTCCGTGGGAACCCGGCGTCGGGTGGGGTGAGAAAGCGGCATCCTGGCCCCACCCCCAGCTCCGAGTGCCTGAGGCCACCCGCAGGCTTCACTGAGGTCCGGGTCTCCTGGAACCCTTAAAATTACAGGCACCTGCAACAGTCAGCATAGGCAGGGAAAGTTTCTGCATTGCTCCCTGCCTGGCCCCTTGTCAAAGACCCCCTCGTTCCTGCCCTTCCCTGTCGCGTTGGGCCCCTAATTCCAGTTATTCGGGACTATCCAACCTTGCCTCAGTTTCCCCATCTAGTACTAAAGCTTGGGGTCGCTACTTCTGGATGTAAATGGCGAAGATGTGGAGGACACTGGGGTCTTACGGAGACGGGACGTGTGGCGAGGTCCGGCCCGTTCTCGCCCACACCCCCAAGCTAAGATCGCTGCGCATCCCCTCCCCCGCCCATCATCTAATCCTCCCAGATAACGGGACCTCCAGGGGAGGAGCATGCGCAGTAAGTCCCAGCCCATCGCTCAGGGAAGGAGTAAGCTTGAAGATCCCCGAAAAGAGACACGGGGGACAACCTCGGCTAGGGCCAAGCGCTCCGGCTGAGCCAGCGCGGGATTGCAGAGGCCTGAGGACGCGGCAGAAGGGCCTGCGTCCCGCCTGCAGCCACGAGCGTTTGGTTTTAAGGCTCTCAGATGTCGCCCTTCCTCAAAACCCCCTCCTTCCCAAGTCAACACAGGCCACCTACAGGCCGGAGGCCACTCCTACCGTAGGCTGCGTCCTTCCGATCTTCCTCCATGGCCTCAACCGAGGGGAGCTGAGTCCGAAGCCAGCGCGACCCCAACCCAAGCGGGCGGGAGACAACGCGCGCTGCAGGCCCCGCCCCGCCCCGCCCTGACCCCGCCCCCAGCGCGCACGCCTATGGCAGCCCTGCGCCTCGGGGGGCGTGGCCAGGGAGGGGCGTTGGGGGGTAGCCACCTTCTGGTTCCAGTGGGCACTCTCCGTGGACTCCTCTCTGTGAACAATTAGTGTGTCGCATCTGCTTGTCAGTCATTCTTGTTGTTGTTGTTTGTTGTTTGTTTGTTTTTGAGACAAGGTTTCTCTGTGCAGCCTGGATGTACTGGAACTCACTCTGTAGCCAAGGCTGGCCTGGAACTCAAGAGATCTGTCTGCCTTGAGTGCTGAGATTAACGATGTGTTCAACCAACACAGCAAATCAATCTTTGTCCGGGCACTGAGTACTCACTGTGCGCTAGGGATGGAGAAAAAGTTGTCATGTGGTCATTCATCCGATCGGCAAGAATTTGAGAGTTTGAACACAAATCAGAAGGGAATAAAAGAGGAGGAGCGGAATGTTCCTTGGCAGCCAGGCACGGAGGTTCACAATTTTAATCTTTCAATCTCAGCACTGGGGAGGCAGAAGCTGGGGGTTTCCTTTAGTTCTCCACCAGCCAGGTAGGGCTACATAGTGAGACCTTCTCTCAAAAACAAAACAAAACAAAAACAAAACAAAAACAGGGGAGATGGCTCAGTGGTTAAGAGCACTGACTGCTCATCCAGGGGTCCTGAGTTTGATTCCCAGCAACCACATGGTGACTCACAACCATCTGTAATGGGATCTGATGCCCTCTTCTGGTGTGTCTGAAGACAGCAATAGTGTACTCATATGCAAAAATAAATAAATTAATCTTCAAAACAAACAAACACGAAGGCAGGGCTTGAGAGATGGTTTCTTGGCTAAAGGCACTGACTGCTCTTCCTTAGGACCTGAGTTCAGTTCCCAGCACCCACTTCAGGAGACACACACCACCTGTAACTCCACATGAGATGCTCTCTCACATACATGCCTGGGTGCACACACATACACACAGACAGATAAAACCAACAAAAAGAGAAAACAGTCAAGTGGCGTGAAGATCAAGTTCACCTGGAGAAGCCATGGGGGTAAAGTGTTAGCGGCAGGCTCGATGATTACTGGGCGTAAGAACGACAAAACACAAGGCCTGCACTTACACAGACACACAGGAGAAAAGAAATAAGCTACTCTTGACGGTTGCTTTTTACATTTCATTGCTCTTATTTTATGGGTGTGAGTGTCTGGCTACATGTATGTATGCAGTTCATGGTCATGCAATGCCCTCAGAGGCCAGAAGAGCATAATGGATCCACTGGAAATGAAGTTACACGCAGTTGTGAAACACCATGTGGGTGCTGGGGCTTGAACTCAGATCCTCTACAAACACAGCGAATGTGTCTGTGTGCCTTAGAGAATCACTCTAGCTATGACGAAACACCAAGGCAACTAGAGGAAGGGAGGAAGGGTTGAGTTCACTCAGTCAGTGTAACAGTTCATCACCGACCGCAGTTTGAGGCAGGAGCCGACGCGGAGGCCATGGAGAAGTGCTGGCCTGTGACCATGGCTGGCTCAGCCCTCCCACAGCAATCACTAAGAAGCCACCCTACAGGCTCACCAGCAGCCCATCTTACGGAGACATTTAATAAGCTGAGATTCCCTCCTCTCGGATGACTCTAGCTTATGTCGAGTCATAAAACTAATCACTACACTCACTCTCCAATACAAGATAAATCATTTTTTAAAGTTATTTTTATTGTGGTTGTTGTTGTTATTGGTTTTACCTTATTTTATTTTTGGTTTTTCAAGACAAAGAGTTTCTCTACGCAGCTTTGTCTGTCCTGAAGCTCAAAGAGATATCCCTGCCTCTGCCTCCTGAATGCGGGGATTAAAGGACTGTGCCACCACTGCCTAGCATTTTTTTTTTTTTGAAACTGAGCCAGCTCCCTGGGGTCCTAGCTGTCCCAAAAGCTGCTGTGTAGACCCGACTGAGGGAGACACGCACACTTTGTCTTTGAGTGCTGGGTTTAAAGGTCTATGCCACCATGGCCACCCTTAGAAGGAAGTTTTGAAAATAGCTGCGAGGGGGTAGGAGAGATGGCTCGGCGGTTAAGAGCACTGACTGCTCTTCCAGAGCAGAGCAAGGCATGGTGGCTCACAGCCATCTGTAATGGGATTGGACGGCATCATATTCATCTGCATAAAATAAATGAACTCGTCTTTGGAAAAGAAGGGAAAATGCTGCTAGTGAGGGAGCGCCTCTCCTGAGAGACCTGGAAGATCAAAGAGGTGGGGTCTGAAGCCAGCATGGGCAAACAGGCTGCCTCAGTTCTGCTCCTCAGAGAGGGGAGGGCTGGGTGTGGTCGCACACTGCAGAGGCAAAGGCAGCGTGCTCTGAGGTCAAAGCTAGCCTGTTTTACGTAGTGAGTTCCAGGATAGCCGTAACTATGTAGAGAGACCATGTCTCAAAATACTTAAAAAAAAAATTAAAGCAATAAAAAAGAAAAAGGAAGGAAAAAGAGAAGAGAGAAAAGGTGTGTGTGTGTGAGAGTGTGTATGTGAGTGTGTGAGTATGTGTGGTGTGTGTGAGTGTGTGAGTGTGTGTGGTATGTGTGAATGTGTGTGTGGTGTGTGTGAGTGTGTATGTGAGTGTGTGAGTGTGTGTGTGAGTGTGTATGGTATGTGTGAGTGTGTATGTGAGTGTGTGAGTGTGTGAGTGTGTGTGGTGTGTGTGAGGGTATGAGTGTGTGAGTATGTGTGACTGTATATGTGAGTGTGTGAGTGTGAGTGTGTGTGAGTGTGTGTGTGAGTGTATATGTGTGTATGTGAGTGTATATGTGAGTGTGTGAGTGTGTGTGTGGTGTGTGAGTGTGGTGTGTGTGTGTATGTGTGTGTGTGTGAAGCCCACTGTTTCAGCCTTCACCTCCATATACAGGTCTGGGTACCTGGAGCTCACTGGCCAGTCTGTGTGAACTGGAGTGCTCCAGGCTCACAGGGGGACCTTGTCTCAGAAACTAAAGTGCAGGAGCTGGAGAGACGGCTCCCTCCGCTGTGAAGAACACAGCTCTGCTCCTGCAGAGGATCCGGATTCTGTCCACAGCAACCACGGGGCAGCTCACAGCTGTCTTTAACTCCAGCTCTAGGTAATTCTGACACGCTCTATTGACCTTCCTAAGCACCACACACACATGTGGGGTAATCACAAAGGTAAACAAAACCCACTCACATATGTAAAAATAAACTTAAAAACTAAAAACAAACATTAAAAAAGTGGAGAGCAATCCAGGAGGGCGCTCTAGGGTGACCTCCAGTCTACACACACACACACACACACACACACACACACACACACACGAGCAATTAGTGACATCCCTTAGGTAATCCATACTAAATTTACAATAACCACTTCACATATTCAAACTAAACACAGAGCAGCCTGAGACAAGAAGAGTAATTTCCAGAAGGCACGAGCTACATAGTGAGGCTTTTATTTTGTTTGGTTTTGGGGTTTTGTTTTGTTTTGTTTCATTTGGTTTGGTTTTTTGAAACAGGGTTTCTCTGTATTGCCCTGGCTGTCCTGGAACTCATTCTGTAGACCAGGCTGGCCTCAAACTCAGAAATCTGACTGCGGGCTGAAGAGATGGCTCAATGGTTAAGAGCTCTTCCAAAGAGTGGTTAAGACTGCTCTTCTGAAGGTCCTGAGTTCAATTCCCAGCAACCACATGGTGGCTCACAACCATCCATAATGAGATCCAACGCCCTCTTCTGGAGTGTCTGAAGACAGCTACAGTGTACTTACATATAATAAATAAATAAATCTTTAAAGAAAGAAAGAAAGAAAGAAAGAAAGAAAGAAAGAAAGAAAGAAAGAAAGAAAGAAAGAAAGAAATCCACCTGCCTCTGCCTCTCAAGTGCTGGGATTAAAGGTGTGCGCCACCACTGCCCGGCTGGTTTTTGGATTTTTGAGACAGGGTTTCTCCCTGTGGCTCTAGCTATCCTGAACCAGGCTGGCCTTGAACCCAGAGACCTGCCTATCTCTGCTTTGAAAATGCTGTGATCAAGAGTGCTGAAATTAAAGGCATGATCC